>NW_026739562.1:2078772-2392727 GCF_022355385.1 Mustela nigripes
CAACCCCTGTGCTCATTCCACCTCATCTGGCTTCAATTCCAATTTCTCATTCTTGTTTTATTTCCCTTCTGCTGTTTCTTTCCTCGAGTTGCATTTCTGGTGCCAGGTGGGCACAGCAGCTGAGCACTGTGGAGGCGTTAGACACCGAGGGCCGGATGAGGCTGCTAATGGTGTGCTCTGGCAGAGCAGCTCCATTCCAGCCACAGTGATGGATGGCATCACTGGAGAATAACCCACTAAAGTGCTCAAATTTTTTCATGAATCTGCACTTTCTTCTGGAAAAGTAGAATTTTATCAAATGACACGGTAAGACATCTGTTTCCTCCAGCAGCGACTTCAAGACAGGGCAACATCATATTGTATAGAGCCTGAGACTAATCCTTCATGGAACTGATCTAGGTTCTGATTTCAGGTTTTCAGTCTTTCTTTCTTTCTTTCTTTCTTTCTTTCTTTCTTTCTTTCTTTCTTTTACAGAGAGAGATCACAAGTAGGCAGAGAGGCAGGCAGAGAGGCAGGGAGAGAGGCCGGGGGTAGCAGGCTCCCCACTGAGCAAGGAGCCCTATGTGGGGCTCGATCCCAGGACCGTGGGATCATGACCCGAGCCGAAGGCAGAGGCTCAACCCACTGAACCACCCAGGTGTCCCCAGGTTTTCAGTCTTTAGAAGAGGGATCATATCAGTGTTATTATTATTATTTTTTAAAGATTTATTTACTTCTTGATTTCACAGACAGAGACCACAAGTAGGCAGAGAGGCAGGCAGAGAGAGAGAGAGGAGGAAGCAGGGTCCCTGCTGAGCAGAGAGCCCTATGCGGGGCTCGATCCCAGGACCCTGGGACCATGACCTGAGCCGAAGGCAGAGGCTTTAACCCACTGAGCCACCCAGGCGCCCCTGTTATTATTATTTTTAAAAGTTTACGTATAGGCCATGAAAATGAAAGGTGGATGTGAAAAGCTCATTCATTCACTTGTCAAAACATATTCACTAAGTGTGTATTATGTGCCACTTTGCTAAGATCCACCATCGTTACTCCTATATGGGCCACAGAGAACTGCTGCTAAATTGATGTGCGCACTTCCCTGAGTTATGGGAAATACTGCCTACTAGATTCACATTTCTCAAGAGGAAAATGGCGAAGATTCTAGGCGATCAGTAAGTAGTGTTGCTGAGGCCAGCTGAACATCGGGGCCATGTCTTGTTCATGACAAGGGCATCACTGATCCTTCATGGCTTTTGAGTAATGTCCTGAGGGACTTACTAATTGTCCTGTATAGAGATAGATTAGCAACTTAGTGGTGGTATTAACAGAAGAATAGAGTAATGCATTTATTTTTAAAACAGAGATGATATAGAAACAACACACTTAAATCTAAATGAGAAATAGTAACTCGACACTATTTTGCCTATCGACATTTCAATAGCAACATATTAAAACTGGGTTCATTAGAGCCTGGCAGCACATCTTAGACATAACAACAACACTCAGCCACCCACTGGAACCTTGAACCAGACGCCTCATTTATCTTGTGGTCAAGCTCGACCATACCATTTGATGTACTAACACTTCTTTCCCTCCAAAGATACTTGCTACACAAAATCCATTATGGCAGAAACCTGGCACAAAGCTCATTTGAATAATATTTCAGGGCTTGAGATCATCTAGTCTGACCCATTGCTTTTAAAATGAGATAACTGGGGAGCCTGGGTGGCTCAGTGGGTTAGAGCCTCTGCCTTCGGCTCGGGTCATGATCCGAGGGTCCTGGGATCGAGCCCTGCATCGGGCTCTCTGCTCAGGAAGCTTGCTTCCTCCTCTCTCTCTGCCTGCCTCTCTGCCTACTTGTGATCTCTGTCTGTCAAATAAATAAATAAAATCTTAAAAGATAAAATAAAATAAAATGAGATAACTGAGGCCCAAGGAGACTATATATGAACCTTAGCTTTGGTAAAAATAGAAAATGTGCTTGTTTCTAAATAGGTGACAGCAACAACAATTGCCGACCAGATAGGAAAGTTGAGTTCTTGCTTTTTGTGTCTTTCTTTCCTCCTTCTCTTCTCTTCTCTTCCTCCTTTATGTCTGTCACTCTTTCATTATACTTCTCTTCTTCCTGTCTGTGATGCACCTTATTCTAAAAATAATTTGTTGGTTTATATTTGAGTAGAACGTAGCACAAAAATGGAATCAGGACAACAAATTATCTAAATGCAAAGTATCCCAGTTTGTGCCATTTGAAGCAGTAACAATGTTACAGAAAGATATTTTCTATCATTTATGGTTTCTTCTTAAGATTATATTTTGACAGTTTTCAAACCTTAATAGCTTGTAACCCAATACTGTCTCAGTAATATAACCAGCATTATAAGACACAGAAGAGAAAAGGAGGGAGAAAAACAGGGGTGATACATTTAAGCTTGAGACAAGTTTTGCCCCTTATCTCAAACAAGCCCCTTTGCCTTTTGCAAGCTATGCCCCTTATTAATTGTATGAATTTACATATGTTCTTTAGCTTCCTCTAACACAAATTTCTCATCTATAGTGTTGGGTATTGGCTTAGTTCATCTTGTGGTGTTCATATGAAGACTAAAGCAGGGCCTCAACTGGCAGTTATTTGAACTCAAAGTTGGCTGTGTATGGCAGATTTGTTTCTGGTACAATAAACCTCATTGGAGATCCTCAGATATGGCCGAAAGGGAGCTGGACATCATAAATCCCACACAAGCAAGATGGGTCTTCTGTTAGGAAAACTGCTTCTACACGGTCAAGCACCTACCTTTTAGATAAGACTGGAAATCACCAAACATTAACACTTTAAGCTTTTCTAGTATGTCAGAGAAGATTTGGGTTTCTTGAATGTAAATAACCTGCCCTATTTTCCATCTCTGCAATTCTTACTCAGAGCATTATACTCCGTGCTACATCGGATCCCCTGCCTAGAAATTAATAAAAAAGAAAAAGGCTTACACTCAGCATTCAAACTCAATCAACTTAGCTACCTATCTCTTCTCTGAATAGTCTGCATAAGTTGTGTTTAGACTTCATGGTATTACAATGTGTTAAGGGGAAAATTGCCTTTTAATATCTAAAGACCTTCAGATCTACCCAGGTCTCTTGGTTTGATACAGTCTCACTGTCAGCAAAGGTTCAGTCCATCTTGGTACCCAGGCAGGCTAGTAGTCTGGGATCCCTTTAAAATTATATTTCACTAATATTTTTAGAATTTATTTATAGAGAAAGATAAATGCTGTGCAGAATAAGGAAAGAAGGTGGCAAAGAAGGATCATTATTCATAGCTTTCAAGTTCTTTTTTATTATACTGAGAAATTCAGCTCAGGTCCCAAAGGTGCAAACTCACTAGCCAATCAAAAACCTACAGCTAACCATATCTAGTCTCCTCAGAAGAAAGTTTCAACACATCAGTATTTGTAGCAGACAAGTTAGAATGTTGCCAATGCCACCCTCCACCCCCAAATAAGTGGCTACTAAAGTAGTCCTTCCAACCATTTGAAAGTATTCTTAAGATGTCCATCCTGTTATATTTCCAATATGTGTGTGTGCGTGCATGTGTGTGTGTGTGTGTGTGTGTGTGTGTGTGTGTCTATCTGATCACCATCCCTTTGGATATCCTTCTAGGACTATTGGTGGGCAAAGTACAGTTTTGCATCCAAAAATCTATGGAATGGGTCATTCCATATATATTAATTAAATCACCCATAATTTGACATTAAACTCAAAGATGAAAATGTATACCCTATTTACTTCCTATCCCAGATTAAGTAGAGCCACATTAATCTCAAAAGCTTTCAGGGATTATACAGTAAGATTAATTGGTAAAAGAGGATATTCTTACTATGAAATGCCAACAACATAGAGATACCCCAAAGTAGGGATTAAATTCCTCTCCCAAATAAAATTGCTGGGAATAAATAAATTCAAAATTAAGTCTCTTTGCTGTTGTGACTTCAAGTCCAAATGAAATTATCTTGTTTCTGTAAGTTAAAACACAAAAATAATCCAATGTAGTCAAATTGTCCAACAAACTTAAATTCCAATTCTTAAATTTTGCTTTCTCTTAGCTAGATGGCTTCCTTATGTCCAGGTGGAGTCCTGTCACTGTCTTTCACTAGAAAAGGTATATATACTAGTATGCTAGGGCTGTCATAACAAAATACTGGACTGGATGATTTATTTGTTTGTTTGTTCATTTTTAAATATTTTATTATTTGACAGACAGAGGTCACAAGTAGACAGAGAGGCAGGCAGAGAGAGAGAGAGACGAGGAAGCAGGCTCTCTGCTGGGCAGAGAGCCCAATGTGGGGCTTGATCCCAGGACCCTGAGATCATGACCTGAGCTGAAGGCAGATGCCCTAACACACAGAGCAACCCAGGACTAGTTGATTTAAACAACAGAAGTTACTTTCTCACAATCCTGGTGGCTGCAAGTTCAAGATCAAGGTGTTGGCAGGTCTAATTTCTTCCGAGGCCTTTCTATTTCTTCTTGTGCCTTTTATGGTTGTCCCTCTGTCTGTGCACATACCTGATGTCTATGTGTCCAAATTTCCTTTTCTTTCTTTTTTTTAAACAGATTTATATTTCTTTGTTTGACAGAGGGATCACAAGTAGGCAGAGAGGCAGGCAGAGAGAGAAAGAGAGAGAGAGGAGGAAGCAGGCTGCCTGCAGAGCAGAGAGCCTGATGCGGGACTCGATCCCAGATCCTGAGATCATGACCTGAGCTGAAGGCAGAGGCTTAACCCACTGAGCCACCCAGGAGCCCAAATTTCCTTTTCTTATAAGAATTCCAGTCTTATGGATTAGGGTCTACCCTAATGACTTATTTTAATCTAATCACCTCTTTAAGACCTTATCGCTAAGTGTATACATTCTGAGATATTAGGGGTTAAGATGTCAACATATTAACTTGGGGGGAACACAATTAAGCCTCTAATATCATAACCATTTAGGATTGTAGAAGATTAATTCCATGCCAACTCTCTTATAGGTCCAAAGTGATCACAGTACTGACAAGGTCATCAAAATGTTGCTCCAACTCACAGAAGAAAAGAAAAAGTCAAACATTTGACTTTTTAACATTTAATGTTGTTGAAGTCTATCATAGTGACACAGTGGTAACTGAGAGGTGGAAGACAGGGAAACCCTTCCTCATAGGACAATGCCAATATTGTAGGTATCTCTGGAGACCACCACTGGGAGTTTATTCTCATTTGGAAAGACTCTTCCATCAGTAGGTTATTTCCACTTATTTCCTATGTGTCTTGTGTGGGGGAGAATGCAGCTGTATATAGTATCTCTTCAAGTAGAATGTCCTTCCAGATAACTGTATTTTATGAATTCTTAATATTTCCAAAAGTGGCAGCCACTTATCGAGCTATTGTTTATTTTCATCCAGAATATTAAAAATCTCTTGGTTTTCAATTTTTCTTTGGTCCCCATATCTCTGGCACCTTCATGGTGAATTGAAAGGGCTTCTAACTGGTAAAACGATCCACAGGTTCTCCGGTGGGTAGGCATTTTATATCTGTGCCAGTAGCTTTTGCCTCTTGTTATGTAATTGTTAAAGCATAAGGAATGGCTCCTAGGGAGCTCCCAAGATGCAGCTGATGCTATGACAGCGAGAGGCTTCCTAAGGATCAACATTTCTGCTTGTGCTCCTCAGACACCATTGTTGCTCAATTTTTGAATGTTCTACACACTGAGCAACATTTGGGTTTGCTGTGCCTTTTCCTTAAGTAGTGGAAAATTCCTCTAGTATGCTATTTTCTTCCTTCATTTTGTGCTTTTAGGACATCCACCCCCTTAACTTCTGAGAGGTGAACCTGCTTTTTAAACACAGTTTGTTGTTGTTGTTGTTGTTTTTAATCTTTATTTCTTATCTGGCTATAGCTGTTTGCTGGATGTATGTGCCTTATTTTTGTTTCATTACTTTTCCTTTGCTTTCCAGTCCTGACATTTTTTTTTCTAACATACTTCCTTACAGTTTGTTTTCTGATAAAATTTAGTAAATTTTATGGTAAGTGATAAAATTAATGAGTTCTGAGTAAGCTAAAGCATCCACACTCACCTTATTACATTGGACCATATAACCCAGTGAGTCATCTCCTATCAGATAGGAATTGAAAAAAACATTCTCTAAGGATCATAGAAGAGAGACAAGTTCATTAACAAACAAACAAACAAAAAAACAATCAAGAGGGTAACATAGTTCTACTCCACAGGACAACTGATAACCTCCAGTGGGGGCGATGAACAGATGGTTTTAAGACACAGGCTTCCACACAGATTCTATATAGAGTGGAGGTCCATTTGTAAAGACATTCTCAGTTGTACAAGAGCCCAGAAACTTACTGTTTATCTGCACTTCAGGAAACATTCATTCAAAGAGCTACTTGAGTCAACCAGAGATGGGAGTAAGAACTGAGTAAGTAGTGAGGCACCAAAGGACTGTGATGATTGTTATATCAGGTAAACATAAATTCTAGATAACATACAAAAACACATTTTTTTTTTCTTGCAAAGAAGTGTGCCAAAGGAAAACAAAATAAAATAAAACTTCCTCATCTGGGACTTTAATTCTAAAATATATGAGTATACTTTAGGATATAGTAGGTAGAAGGGATACTAGCATACTAAATCTCCCATACATAATAAAGACATGCCATAATTATTACTTCTAATATAAAAATAGAAGGTAATATATGATTAAGTATGATTTTAGAAAGCAAATGTAATTACTAGTAAATATTTTAAGCAGGATGTAAAACTCTAAGAGACAAAAATAATCAGTCCATGAGGTCAAACTTGGAAAAAATTTTACATAAATGTAAAATATGTAAGTGTAGCTTTTTAAATACTTTATTACTTTTTAAATACTTTTAAAATTTTTTAAATGGAGATATTCTTTTTTAAAGATTTATTTATTTATTTATTTGACAGAGAGAGAGAGATCACAAGTAGGCAGATAGGCAGGCAGAGAGAGAGAGAGGGAAGCAGGCTCCCTGCTGAGCAGAGAGCCCGATGCAGGACTCCATCCCAGGACCCTGAGATCATGACCTGAGTCGAAGGCAGTGGCTTAACCCACTGACCCACCCAGGTGCCCCTAAATGGAAATATTCTTTTTCAGTTAGTAAAACACAATTCATATAAATGCTATTTATAAGTCTAAAATAAAATGAGACAGAAAGTTTAACAAGTAAAATTTTGGACAGATTTTAAAAAGAAAATCAAATATTAAATTCATATGTGAATTGCAGAAAGAAATAAAAGCATTAAATGGAATTAAATTAAGATATAAACTCATAAATCATAACTTTCCTGGTAATACGATAACAACAAAAATAAAGGAAAAAGATTTTCACATATAGAAAGTTATTCCAAGTCCTGGGAAACTTTTCTATTGGACAAGAAATATTATTAAAATTACACAAAGTTTGAATCAACAACATACTAACTAAAAGATCTGAGCTTTAGAAGTAGACAAAAAATACATTTAAATCCCAGGTTTCAGCTTAATAAATATAAATTTTAATAGGAGCACCCTGGTCAGGTTAGTTTGTCTTTGGAATAGTTAGTGGCCTCAGGTATACAAAACAGAAACTAATAAACAGATTTCTGGGCTATTGTGGTATTAAGCGATACAATACAGAAGAAAGAAGTTTAGCTTAGTTTGATACATAGAAGAAGTGCAATATATTTTAATTACTATCATTACTACTCTTATTACCTTGTAATAATGGTAGTTATTTCTTACTACCATTAAATAATGATAGTTATTTGTATTGACAATTTACCCTACAACCAATTTAATTTTGACCAACAGACCATATGCTAAGCCTCTCCACAGAAGTCTCAAAAATATAAGTGATCTATAATATAACAAACACAGAAATTAATATAAAAAATTTACATAAAATAAATGTTAGAATTAAAATAAATGTATTTCGGGGCACCTGGGTAGCTCAGTGGGTTAGAGCCTCTGCCTTCAGCTCAGGTCATGATCCCAGGGTCCTGGGATCGAGCCCCGCATTGGGCTGTCTGCTCCGTGGAGAGCCTGCTTCTTCCTCTCTCTCTCTCTCTGCCTGCCTCTCTGCCTACTTGTGATCTCTGTCTGTCAAATAAATAAATAAAATCTTTAAAAATAAAATAAAATAAAATAAAATAAAATAAATGTATTTCTCACACATGAAATATTTTGACATAATTACTAAATAGCTATTGCTTATAAATGAAAAGTAGGATAAAACAGACATTCTCACTCAAGGAACCAACAGCACACATGAAGGAGAAAAACGCACGTGTTATTTCCTTAAAGTCAGGAATTGGACAGAGATTCCCACCATCCACATCATAGATAATAAACAGTGTACATATTATTAAAATACATTTTGTTGAAAGGTGAAACTTTCAGTTTTAATAAATGGGGAAAAACTTAACCACTTTCTCTATAGCAGCCTTACTATTTCAGTTACCTCTTAAAGAATTAATTGATTTTCAATTACCTATTAATAAAGTTACAGAATAATACCCATTGTAATCAGACTCCCATGTAATTTAAAAATACTTGGCAAAGTTGTCTTAAAGAACATGTAAAATAATAAAAGGTAATAGTTACTTAGATTTTTAAGAAAGTCTAATGTGAAGCAACAAATAATTCTAAATTAACTAACGGAGCTATTTGTATTTAATAACTATATATATTCTATAGTAATTAAAACATGTGATATTTCTTAGGAACAAACAAGTAGACAAAAGAAAGAATGTACAAGGCTTATAAAATCTTAGTGAAGGTAAAATTGATATGGAGAAAGAAAACTTTTTCAGTAACAGCTTTTGGGAGAATTGATTAACTACTAGAAGAACAAAACAAAACAAAATTGAAATTCACCTCTCCTATCACATATACTGTGAAATCCAAAATGTATAAAGGGGGTAAATGTAAAATAAAATGTCTTAAAATAAAACAAAACAAAAACCTGGAAGGTTTTTAGAAGTACTAATGGAAGCAATAGTTTATGTTGTTTAATTTAGAGTGGCTTAAATGAGATGATACATGGAAAGAATTTAGAAGTCAAGAGATACAGAATAATAAACTTCATTGTTAAGGATGTGACTTAACAATGGAGTGAGCTCTTCTGTATTAGACACCTTCCGTAGCTGGTGACTTCAGGGCCATACTTTCTCATTTCAGGATGGGGAAAGAAGAATTTACAGTAGAATACACTACTTCATATACCTCATGCACGAATACTCATATATCAAAGAGCCTGAGCAAACAATAACCAGTACTAAATGCTAGCCACAGCTATCTTTAGGTGATAAGATCTGTAAATATTGTTTAAATATTGTTTAATATCTTCCATGAAGTTTTCTGTATGTTCCAAGATTCCAATGATGTATATACATTAATTTATAGGCAGTGAAAATATTATAAAAAATATGAGTGGGTGAACTACAAAAGGTGTAGTCAAAAAGAATAAGTCAAAAAGGAAACAAAAAACAGCTATTTATATTTTTTTCTTGCAACCACTTAAAACTTCCTGTTGCCAGGCAAATCCCAACCCAGGATAACTTTGGGAGTTATTAGCGATAAACCACCCTTGCCAATCACTCCAGTCAGGCTGTGCAAATAGCCCTGTGAGACCTGGGACCCGCGAAAGTGGAGATGCGGGACATGAAGGGAAAATCCGGTAACGAAAGCCCCCAGCGCATATGGAGATAACAAGGCACGTTAGGGGAGTTGGACACGAGAGGAGAGAATTCTGCTGAACACCACATGCTCTGATTAGACCAGGCGACTGTGTATCTGTGCAAAATTCTTAGTCTCTGTGTATTGTTAAAATAGAGGCCCTATGGCTTCGTTTTTAAGCACATAGATTTCAAAGGCAGGTGGAACACAGAGCAGCTTTGTGTAGGTGACCTGTTTATTTTAGCTCTTCTCTGAAATGAGAAGTGCTATAGAAGCAGTGTCCTAGGTTGTCTTACTGTTGGGTGAGTTCAGGGAGATGACATATGAGAAGAGTTTTCAAGTGAAGCTATAGAATGATAGAATTAATGGTTAACATAGTGACGTCAGAACCTGCCTGACTAGATTGATCATTTATTTATTTATTTATTTGTTTATAACTTAGAGAGCTTTCAATATGAGCAGTGAGGAGGGCCAGAGAGGGAGGGAGAGAGACTCTTAAGCAGGCTCTACACACAGCAGGATCCTCCTGATATAGCCTCCCGATGGAGCCTTCCCATGGAGTCTGACAGAGCAGAGGGGAGAGCCCCTGGGAGCCCCACAGAGCTCAGGGTATCCACTGCAGAGCTCTGTGGGCTCAGTACCCCGAGATCACCACCTGAGATGAAGTGAAGAGTGGTTAACCTACTGAGCCACCCAGGCGCCCCTCCCTGACTGGATTCTTATCCCAGATCCATCACTTGGGTCAGTTACTTAACCTTTCTGTGCTTCAGTCTCCCGTGGTCATGGCACCAGCGTACGGGACTACCGTGAAGACGGCTGAGTTCATAGATAGTAAGGTTTATTGGAACGTCTGACATAGAGTCAGCTTCCAATAAAGGTCAGATTTTTTTTTTTTAAGATTTTATTTATTTATTTGATGGAGAGAAATCACAAGTAGGCAGAGAGGCAGGCAGAGAGAGAGAAAGGGAAGCAGGCTCCCCAATGAGCAGAGAGCCCGATGTGGGGCTCGATCTCAGCACCCTGGGATCATGACCTGAGCCGAAGGCAGCAGCTTAACCCACTGAGCCACCCAGGTGCCCCAGATTTATTATTTTTTTTTAAACACCATTTTGTAGATGAGAAAACTGAGGCCCAGAGAAGTTAAGCAACTTGCCCAATGTCACGGAGTCAAGAAGAGAATTTACATTTAAACTCGGGCTGTCTAGCTTCATAGTTTGTATTCTTAACCATTGTACTGACTGTATTCAACACATATTAGGCATGATTTTTACTGTTACTAAGTCAGAAGCGATAAATGAGGATGCTGTCAAAAATTTCCTAGGAACTGAGAAGGACTAAAGGGAGATTAAGAAATGAGTACTGCCTTTTTCTTATACAGTGGATATTGCCCCAATCCACATGTATTTACACACATTATAGATCACATTTTCTCCTCCACCTCCATGATGAATGTAATATGATTCCAGTTTACAAATTGGGAAACTGAGCCTGAGGAAAGCCTTGCCTTACTTATGCATGAAACTAACATCAGAATTCAAGCCTGTCTGACCTCAGAGCCTGGGCCTTTCTACTCTTAACCTTGCTCTAATGTCTTCATATTTGCTCTGATGATTTCAGTGTACCCCTGGCATACTCCCCATACTCAGATTCTAGGTTCATCCTTCATTTAGAATAACAGGCAGGAAGTGTTTCCATTTCCATAATTTGCCTGCAAGTCTTGGTTTCTGAGGAAAGCCAAAAGGAGTGGTCAAGAGACAAAACAAAGCAAAATAATCAGAGCTTCACTGACCCCTGCTCAAAAGAACCCTTTTCCAGAAAAACAGAAACTTGTCCCGGATTCCTGATAAAAATAATACAACAGTCCCCATCCTCAAAGCTCTTTGATATTGCTCAGGTGGTTTGCGAGGCAGAAACCATGGAGACCCTTTCTCCTTCTTAGATCTGGACCTGGGATTCTTGGACATTTGGGTGCTGCGTCTTCAGTCTCAAGAGTCTCGCAGGGTAGCTGCTTCAGAGGGATGCTGTCAGTGCTCTCCTTCTGGGAAACTCTTTATCTTCTCATTGGAAACCCAAGATTACATCTATGGCCGGCATTTACCCCTGCCTCCCCTCTTTCAGCCAGCAGCACTCCAATTTCCTTTTGGTGAGTTACTTCTCCACCATTGCGTCAGACTTCTAGCTTGGTGGAGCTGATCCCGCTCCTTGCTTCAGGATGGGGCTGACTGGTTTAAGCTCATGCTCAAGTTCATGTCCTCCGGCTATAATAACTGGTTCAGGAATGGAGGCACAATCCGATTCGGGCCAATGAAAGAGACTGAATCTAAACGTTTGTGCAGAAGCCTGCCAGAGCCCTCTTCTCTCTTCCCCTGGTGCTGCATGGGGAGGTGTGGTAAACATTCTGGAGCCTGAAGATGAAACGGACCCTGCCAAGACTTGGTGAGGATGATATTAAACTGCTGCTATGGCCTTCGTGAGGACCAGCCCTATCTCTAAACTATTTCAGTTTTGTGAACCAATAAATTCTACTCAGTGCTGCTGATCTGGATTGGATTTTCAGTTACTTACACCTGGAGAGAGAACTCAACAGCGTATGTCATCAGAGAAATGCATACCTGGTCTAACAACCCATAAAAAAACCCTACTGGCTCCTACAGAAAAATGAATCTAATATACACATTAGAAATGTAACTCCTCCTCTCACAGAATAGGAAACAAATCTAATGATTCCCAAAAGCCTTCTTGGGTACAGCTACAAGTTACCTTAAAAAAAAAAAAAAAAAAAGACTTATTTACTCATTTGAGAAAGAGAGAAAGTGTGTCTCAATCAGACTTCCTGCTGAGCATGGAGCCCGAGGACAGGGGGCTCAATCCCGGGACCCTGAGATCATGACCTGAGCCGAAATCAATTGTGAGACACTTAATCAATCATCTACTTTTTGTAGGAGCGTAACCATGGGTAGTTGCAGGGTCGTCACATCCCACATCGGGCATTGTGACAACAGATCCATGAGACAGAGCAATACTGCATCCTCCCCCTCCCCCACCATATTAGACAGTCTGCTGAAAATGTCGGCCTCTCCGAACCATGCCGTCGGGAATTTATGGCATCGTGTTGCTCGCCCGTGCCCACAGGTACAGTAACATTATCCTCTAGCCTCACAAAGAGAGGGCAAGCTGTGAGATTTGATGGCGTGGTAGCCAGTATAAATTTAGACTAAGCTGAGAGAAGCTATAGGAATTGTTAAAGAGAGAAACAAATATTCCAAAGATTCGTGTGGTCTAGTTGTAATCATTATGCTTTTGGATTCCAAACACTTCAATTTTCAATATTCAGGAAGTATGACAAATCGTATTTGAGCACCAACTACTTTATACATCAGGTATCACCAAGATAGGCTTTACATATATTTGCCAAAAAAAAAAAAAATGTGTGCAACTGCACACCCTGGGCTTTTAGCGACACAACTGTTTATTTTAAAAATATGGACGGCTGTGAACAAAGAATGAATACCCTGAAACTGACATCCTAAACACTGCGAGGCAGTTCACGGCAATTCTTGCAACCGAGTATTGGTTGTGGAGGCTGGGCTTCGGGAAATTTTAGTCTATGGAGCCAACAGGACTCTGATTCCCAGTAGATAACAGTAAAAACACATGCTCTTGTTTGCTGTAATATTGCTGAAAAACATTGCTGTGTTCATGGTCTGTTAGAAACGAAGTACTAGTGTGCTCTGAAATGAAAGCTTATGGCTGAGTACAGGCGGCCCAGGATCACCAAATGGTGTCAGGTAACTCTTTCCCTCTCTCTCATTACATGCTTCCCTTCTCCTTTCGATACCCAGGGACATTGCTGCTGTCATGAATGGACCACGGGGCTCACAAAAAGTTGCTATTTGCCACTCTGAAGACCATCAATTCTAATTGTCTGTATGCAGTGTATTTAATCTTAGACTGCAGGGATTTCTCCATATTATATGCATCTCCAATGCATATAATAAAATTTGGCATGAGGATTAGATATAATGTAAATGAAACCCCCTAATATGCTTACTGAGTGCCATGAAGATTATTCAGTGGGTGATGCCATAGTTGAATTGTGCAATGCTTAAGACCACTGGGGCCCCCAGCTGCCCACAATAGCACAAGAAGGCTATTAATTTGAGGCAGATGCTAGAGAGAACAACTGCTTTGAAAGATGGTGGGTAGGCTAACCAGAGGTTTGGCCAGCTAGACCTGAAAATATGAAAATGAATTCCAAATGGCATGAATAACTTCTCTTTGTTTAATCAGAAAATTCTGCTTTCAGATCCGTACCTAATCACCTGATTTTTTTTTTTTTTTTTTTCCAGATCAAACTTTCTTTTCCAGAGCTAGGAGAATGATACCTATTCAAAAAAGGCATAGGGCTCCCTTTGCTTATTGCAAAAACACCGTGAAAGAAATCCTCAATCAGGAAACAGCGATTCCAGAACCACCTCCACTAGCACTGAATTCTTCCATTCCTCATCGGCGCCAGAAAATCACCAGGAAGTCCCAACCAGGTATAAATTCCCGTCGCTGCCTCAGGTCAGCCAGTACAGTGCCAGCTTCATTCGCTGGTACTTAACGAAATGGACTTTTTAAAATGGAGAATCATTATTCAAAAACAAAACAAAACAAAAAACAAACCACCATCTAGTCTAGTTGCATCTAGTCTCTGATATAATTCATACCGCTGCTTATAAAATCTAATCACAATTAATTATAACCAGATGCAAAAGAATAAAAGCTAACTTTTCTTGAGGGCTTCCATATGCCAGGAACTATGGTCATCAATTTATAATACCCTAATTGGATAGGTATTATTATTATTATAAATTAATAAATATATAATTATTATAATAAATATAGAGGTGACCCAGGGCAGGCACAGAGAACTGATGCTGTTTGTTCATGTTTTCTTCACTGGTAAATATTATAGCCCAGACAGGGACCCAGGCAGTCTGACTTTTGAGCTGAGCTGTCTGCTGATGGCATGACACAGGAAAATGGAATTGATACCTCATTTTTCCCATATGAGCTTTTGCAATACTAGCAGACCTATATTATATATTATGGCTTAAAAATAGGAAATCACATAATTCAGACTGTGCTCCCCCCATTTTTTTCATTAAAGAAAGCTACATAAATTATGGACAGTATGTAGACAATCTATTTTATGAACAGACATAATGGAAAAATGAGAAAATTATAAAATTGATTAAAAATGTTTATCGTGATTTTAGGAAAGTCCTCTTTTAAATTACTATTCCTTGTGAAATGATTCAAACATCTGAATACAAAACGTTCAGGACAAAAAACCTCTAGGAACTAAAAAAAATTGAACTATTAAAAAGGAAATAAATTTCTGGGCGTCTGGGTGGTTCAGTCAGTTAAGTGCCGGCTTTCAGGTCATGATCTCAGGGTCCTAGGATGGAGCCCAGAGGCTGGCTCCCTACTTAGTGAAAAGTCTGCTTCTCCCTCTGTCCCTCCTTTTGGCTTATGCTTTCTCTCTTGCTCACTCACTCTCAAATGAATAAATAAAATCTCTTAAAAAAGCAAACAAATGACTTGTTTAGAGATTGTTAGTTGACTCAACAGAGTAAACACAAAACTCTATCCAAAACAATGAATAATTTCTGATTTGGCCATTTACTTTATTTTCAAATTCTGTGTAATTAATTTTTTTAGTGATCTTAAAGGGGATATATGAGGTAGTCACTTATTTGCATGCTCAGAAAAATGCCAAGTGTCTTTCTAGAGGAATAGGACTGGGCTGTCCCTCATCTTCCTGTTACGCTTCAAGTATTCTCGCTCCCTTTCCCCACCTCCACCCTAAATTAGCCTTTTCTTTTATCCATCTTCTCAGATCCCTATTCATCCTACAAAGGGCAGAAAGGCTAAACTGAAATTAATTCTTGGTAATGAAAGGCAGCATTTTTTTCCTATTTTATACATTAGATCAGCACTTAGTATTTATGAAGTCTAAAGAGAGGGAACGACAAAAGCAATCCTAGATAAGAAGAGTCTGACTAAACAAACGAAGTGAAACAAACCAAGCAAAAATGACAAGCTTAAAATGCAAAAGAAAAGCTTGTTAGATCACTGTCATTCTTTCCTTCCCACTTTTGCCTTATTTTCAAATTTTCAAAGTAGAAGGAAAGAAGGAAAGGAGGAAAGAAGGAAAAAAGTTCTATAGTCAGAGGAAATGGGGGATGGGGACTTTTTCCTAAACTGTTTCTACCCTCTAACTTATGTTCCTCATTTCTGGCTTTTTTTTCCCCCTCCCCAGGCTCATGAGCTTTGATGAGAAGCAACTCAATAACCCCCATGAATCCAATGTCACATATTACCTATGTAGTTAGAGCCCATGTCATAATTATTCTCAGGTGTATAAGCACCTGAACACAGTTGATTATTTGAGCCCTATCTCCCTATCTCTGAGTGATAAGGTAGGAATATGCTTTGTCTCACCATTTATGAGAGAAGCAATGGATGTATATTTATTGTTTTGCACAATCAGATGCTATCTCATTATAACTTAGTCAATTAGTAAACAGATACTACTAAGTATCTATCATGACTCCAGAATGTGACACAGACTTGCTGCCCCAGGCTAACTGGGTAGAATATATTTCCTGATGATGTAGTAACCATAATTTTAATTTTTGCCTGCATTAAAGTAATTTATTACAAATGAAATGCATGCCATACGTGTTTGTTCTGGCTTAAATAATGATTTCTACTTCTAAAAGAAAAACCAAACCATTGTAATAGCGATTCAAAATTATTGGGAAGTATGAATGTTGCAAACATGCTTTATGAACTAGATGCTGGAATGACCAGCGTCTAACTGGAGTACAGTTTTGGTGTAACTGGACAGAATATTTGAAGTCAAGATGTGCAGAGGAATCTGAATGCTCGGGTTGCCGAACTTGGCACAGGGCTGCTAACAAACTGACTGAAACCAGACTTCATTGAGAATCACATTTCACAAGGAAGGAAATGGTATCAATACAATAAAATTTAGATTCAAATAAAAGTCTTTCTCTTTATCAAAACAAAAAATAAGCACAAGATATCTTCCTAAATCATTTCTTTGCATATAGACAAAATTCATATGAGTCCATGGTCATAACATTAGAACAATGTTCATCTTTTTACAAACTTTAAAATTTTGACTTACTAGGTAATTTTTCCTATGTAGACAAGAAAGTTCCTGTTTTTCCGAGCAGCATTGCAGAGTGGTTTGAAATAAGGAAACTGAAGTTTCACCAGCTGCACTCAAATCCCTGTTCATTGTCTTCTCATCGCTATAAGCTTAACCTCTTCTTCTATCAGTTTTGTCATCTATAAAAGGATCACAAGACTAATATAATGAACCTCGTAAGTTTTTGTGAGAATTAAGTGAGTTAACGTATAGACAGTGCCTAAAAAAGAAGTAAACCCTAAATATGGTTTTAGTTGTTGTTAAATATATTTTGTCCACTCAACCAAGGTTAAAGGAAAGAGCCGAATATGGAGTGGGGGGTGGGAGATGAGGGGTAGGAGAATGGAGAGAGAAAACATAAAAATATTTCCTAAAGGTCAATATAGGTCTTTAATCACTGGCCAGACTTTGGTTTATTGATACCTCAGGATCTTGAAGAAACGCTCCCTCAGACAACAAGATGAACCACCCCTGGCCAGAAGGAACAGACGGGTCATGTCAGGAGTGAAAAAGGGAAAACAGCTGTGTGTTTTCACTGATGCGACAAGTTTGTTTGCAGCATAAGGTATTTGACTTTAGGCTCATATTTTATGCCCCATTTTATATATTTATTTAACAGGCTAGCAGATTGTAGTGCAAATTCTCCTTTTGTGCTTTCTTTCACAGAATGAGATTCCCAAACCACATTATAATGTCATCTACTGTAACTGCTTCCTCCCTTTCAAATGATGATTTCAAGATAAATGAGAACTTTTGCCACAGATGTTATCAATAGAAAAGATAGGATCAAAGAGATTTTTTTTTTCCCTTGAGGATGATAAAAATAAAATAAATTAAAAATGACTTGCCTAAAGACCACATCAATCAACAATATTGCCAGGCATCCTGGGGTTAAAGCCCTTTCTCACTGTGTGATCTTAATCAAATTATTTAATCTTTCTGAAATTTGGTTTTCTAATCATAAAACAGGGATTATGAGTATGCGATTATACAAATTAAATGAGTACGGAGAGAAAATGTTCATGGAACAGTGCCTATAATAACCACCTATCAATGTTTGCCAATCTGTCATCATTGGTAATTGATGTCTGATGGAATGCATTCTATTAAAGTGTTTCCTATAAGATATCTCACAAATAGAATCAATTTCCTCAGTATGACTAAGAAGAAACCAGTTCTAAGAAACAAAATTGAGAGCAGTTGCATATTTTTCATCTAATTCTCCATAAAGATATATACACCTGTAAAGATGGCTGCCTATTCCACTCCCCACTCCAGACCATCTACACAATGGTCATCATAGCCACATTCTCTTACAAATGATGAAATTCATCTGCTGCTCCTCCTCTTTGAAACAATGATACTCACGCCTATGATTGTGAATGTGGTTGAGTACCTCTGTGGGTAATATTCTATCTACTTGTCCAGTATCCTACACTCTTGTCTTCTTGCTACCAGCCAACCCCAGGTGCCCCAAATGCATTCACAACCACAGTAGGAGACACAATGCCATCTGTGGCCGTCTTTCTGGAAAACTATCAAACTGTGCTAACAATAAAGGTACTCATTTTGAAACACTCATTTGCCATTACTTTTAAGCCTGGAAGTGACCTGAATTACTGGAAGGACAAAAGAAAGAGAAGCTATCTTTCGCTGACACCTATGTTTAGGACTCCTCTCTGGGGGAGGAAACACCCTCTCTGGGTGTGTCACATGTTTGGTCTCATTTCATATGGCTCTGTCACATTCACATTAGATTAGCTTTTAGATATTTTATCAAATGAAAACAATGACTGAACCATGAGTCAGGATACTTGGAGCAGAAGAAAGTGTCCATGGTCTCTCTTACATTTGAAAATAATAATAGCAATAATAATTGTTTGAGACCTCATTGATTCATTAATGTAAAATTTCCTTTCCCTAGAGTTGAGAAAAGAGATCCTCTTTTTTTTTTTATCCAAAAAAACCCCACAGAATTTATATAGCATTACTTACCTTATAATTTTGACAATTAGGAACTCATTAGTTGAGAGATACTGTGTTTTAGAGAAGCATGGACTTTGCCCTTTTTTCTATTCGAGGCTTTTCCTTTCAGACACCCTTTTGAATGGGTATAAACTTGCTCTGCTTCTCCTTCTCAACTGTGAATTCCTGAAAGCCAAAGACCAGGCTTGGTTGGTTGTTTTACTCCCTTTCTCCAGTTGGTAGCATATGAGCTTAATTTTAACAAATTAATTGACTTATTAATTAACCAATCAATGACTTAACATGTTCTGAAATCTCTCCTGAACAATTCTGCTTAGAACATATGATCTTCTATTAGTATTTCCTAATGAATCAGATAATATGGCAACTATACACCTTAATTTTTTCTGAACATTAAAGATTTTGAATGCTCTATATTATTATTACATCAAGTCAGAAAATTATTACATTAAGTCAGAAAAAAAAAAGCCAGTTCCTGGCTTTAGAAATAGAAAAACTGTGTATAAACCTCATACAACTGATAGAGAAAGCTGTGTCTTCCCGACCTGCCACTCACCCCCAGGACTTTAGGCAATAAGACATGAAACAAAGGGTACATCCGTTGAAATCCAAGAGATCAAGGTTCAAATCCTCATTCTATTCCTTACTTAAGGTTTTCCATGATTCTTGTTGCCTTTGAAAAGCACTTTCCAACCAAAATCTTACATGGAAAATCAAATATTTATGATAGACAACAGTAGAATTTTCTCCTCAGAGCAAGGGGAAGAGCCCATTTGTTGTTGCTTTTTATCCTGTCTCACTCACCACTCTGTATCCCACTGGGCCCAGGAAAGAAAAACTCTGAGGAACAAAGTTTGAAAACCACAGATTTTGTCTTTCAGAATCTGGCTTTCATCATCTCCAAACTGGGAATGAGAATATTGACCTGAATGAAGTGTGTTTATCCTGAAAAGATTTTGTAGTCACAGCCCTTTTTTTGGTCTTTAGTCTTCAGATGACGTCTTACTCTTAGAACCTTCTCCTACCTAGGGAGAATAGATTTGTGAAGTTTAATTTTCCAACCCAACAAGTCCTGGCTTCTAACATTTTCTCTAATCTCTGCTTGTAAATTGAATAGTACTTTCTTCAGCTTGCTTCTCTCTCTTCCTAGAGCTTAACACACAGAGCTAGAAAATTCTAAGGGAAAGGAGTCAGACTCCAGTATTTGATGTAAAGAGGACCACGGGTATAAGAGTTGGTTGGGATGGATGGGATTCCTATTTGCAAACTGTCTTCACAGGCCGATCCAAGATTACCATAGGCAATAGTGTAACCAACTGGCTCACAGGCAGTAATGATGGATTGCGAACTTTGAAGCTTCCAACAGCAATTTGAAAATTTTTCCACCCTTCGCTAATTGCGCAAAATTTTCCACCCCAGCCTCTTCTTGCCAACCAGTCTCAAAGCCAGTGAAAGTTCTGGTACTAATTTCTGTATCAATTATTTATTGTTAGATGAAAAACCACCCCAGAAGCAAAAGATGAAACAACAGCTATTGTATTTGCTTTCAAGTCTCTGGGTTAGCAATTTGGGCGGTGTTCAGCCAGGTGGTTTTGTGGCTGGTTACACGCAGGGTTACTTATGAGGCTGTCTTTATTTGCTGACTCAGTTTCAACTGGATCATCTATGATGATCACACCCATATGCCTAGTCTTTGTCAAACCGTCTGTGGCATCTCTTTTCTCTTAACTTCTTGCTGGCTGGGTCAGGCTCATTGCCATCTTCGTCTTAGTGTTCCCACTACAAACAAAAGAGGTTAAGCCCCAATAGACAAACACCTTTCAAACCTCTGTTTATGGAACATTTGCTAATACTACATTGGCCAGCAGGTCACATGACTAAGCACAGATTCAAAGTTTGGAGAAATGGATTCTTTCTCTTGAGGAGAAATGTGCCAGGGCCAAATTGCAAAGTCATGTTTGTACCAGGGTGGAATTATCAAAACCTACTTTGAAATCAGCCTACCACAGATTTATTGTAAGCCATTGTGAGCTGTTTTGTAAAAAGCCATTTTGTCCTGATAATTAACCAATGAAGCTTAGGAAAGTCTTACTTCTCGAAAAGAGTTAGCAGTGGGTTTAAAGTTGTACCCTCACTCACTCATATTTAAATATATTTTCTTAGAGGAGAAAGGAATATGGAACTGTATCCAGTGTTTTGAGAGTTATTCATTATTCTAGGTGTCTTTGGTGGCAGGCCAAAATATCCTTGGAAGAATATTGGCAACACAGTTTCCTGAGAGACTGGAAAACTAGGCTTTAATACCGGTAGGAACAGAGGCAGCTAAAAAGACAATGAAGCAGAAAATGCAACAGTGGTTTATTTGTAGGTATAGTCTGGTCTCCACTGGGACATAATGAAATCTCAGACATTATGAGTATTTGTGCCTCTCTAATTCAGTTTTAATTTCCAGGAAGCAGTCACCTGAAATAGCCAACCTTGGATCACACACTGGTCCTCACCCAGGTGACGGCCAGAACCGGATATGGTCTTTCTGAAGCAGATCCAACAGCAATGAAATACTGCTTCAGAAGGCACTTATGGTCTCTTGGGGAGAAGAAGTGGATGCCAGCAAGCCAACAAGCAGCAAAGGTCCATTTACTCTATCTGATGAAGTTTGCCGGCCCAGGGTGGAGGCGACTCTATGAGTCAGTTGCAGAGAGGCAAGCAAAAGTTTGAGAAACTCCTTCTTTAAATTATTGAAAAGCCCATGATAAACCAATTTCAGGGACCAGAGAATCTTCCTCATTTTCCTTCTGGATCGAGGTTGAAGACTTCAGGTCTTGGGACTGGGGGATGTGACAATCCTGAGCAGAACACCTGAAAGCCCTTCCTTCACTGCAAGTCCTCTCAGGACTGCCTTCGCTCTGGTGGAGCACCTGTCACTCAGGAAAGGGAAAGAGGTAAAGCATCCCAGCACCTGACAGATTAGCACATCGTCTCTTGGAGTCTGGTCCCCTCACGCCTGTGTTAACTGTCCTCTCAGCAAACAGCAAACCATGCAGGGCTGGGGTCATAACTCCCGCTCCAGCTGTGGCTGTCTGTTGTGTGCTGCTTTGGAATCTGATGACTCAAAACCACCATCCCAGGTAGCAGCCCGCTGTTTTTGGATTTCTCTCTTCTCCTAATGTTCCATTAACCTCTCGCAGCTGGCCTCCCTATGCACAATCAGCAGTTCCGCTGATCTCTCCCCTTCTTGCAGGAGGCTCATCATTAATCCATCCTCGCTCTGCCCGCCCCTCCTCTCAGCCCACCAGTGCTCCCGATTAGTCCACGCTGTGCCAGAGGCAATTCTTCCCGCTGTCTGCTCAGCACCAGCTTTGTTGGGTTTCAGCACTGTTGGACCCTAAGGCGATGGATGTCCAGGCCCATTAGACACTGGGTTGGAAGCAATGTGAGGATGTCTCCTTGTGTCTGAACATGAGCTCTAGGAAAGCTGAGCCCTCACTCTCCCATGTGGTCCACTCGCATGCCCTTATTCTGAGTCTAATATTTGTAAGTTGCTTCTCCCTGCCATGGCTGTAGCCTAAATTAATTATAATAATAAAAATCATAGTAACAATGTTTCATACAACCATAAAAATGGTATCATTATAATAACCACAGTCAGTTTCATGTAAAAGGTGTTCCCTGGGTTGAATCTGGGCCAAATGTTCCACTCTCAGATTAAACTCTGACAACATCTCTGTGAGTTAGGTAAATGTTGGCAAGGATATATCAGGTCACAGAAAGTTTAATAAAGCTGCTCAAGGCCATCCAACTGGTAAGAAAAAAAGCTTATACTTGCTCCCAATGTTCCTATTTTCTTTAAAGCTTGAACTTTTAACCATTGTGTATACTCATACACAATATATATTGTGTATACTCATACACAATAGTCACCAGTTATGCTGCCTGAAGTTTTAACCCTGTCAGCATTTCAAAACGAAATGTAGTCTAGTATTTATATCATTAGAAAGGTTGATATAAATTAATCTGGCATCTTTAAATATATAATGGTTTTACCCGTGTCAGCATTTCAAAACGAAATGTAGTCTAGTATTTGTATCATTAGAAAGGTTGATATAAATTAATCTGGCATCTTTAAATATATAATGCATTAAGTTTGTACAGATTTCAAAATAAAGCCTAAAAAGGAAACATCAAAGGAATTTTCAAGTATGGTCCCTTAGATAACCAACAGTAACTCCTCCCTCTCTTCCACTCTTGATAAGAGGAATTCAAGTGGCAAGGTTTAAGAAGCACTGATCTTTGATGGCTATCTGATTAATAATTACTTTCCTCAGTTGGAACAGACTTGACCATAATCTGTAAGAAAGCTGAGAGGCCAAGTGTATTTACCCTCGCAGTGTCTAGCATCGCACCTGGAATATCCTGGATATTCAACAGTTGTTTAATGAGGGAGGGAAGGAAAGAAAGATAATACAGTGATGGAGGGAAGGAGGCCCGTCAAATGCTGCCAGTACCCACGGCTGTCTGCGTGGCATATGCAGGAGGTCAGTGCAGACCGTCCCATCACGCTGATGGTGTCTCTGTATCTCTCAGTTTGAGGGCATTTTTAAACATGGGAGTGTTTGTTCTCCAAACTGGGCAGGTCGGAAGTGCCAGAGAGTTTAAGTCCCAGAGGGAGTCTCAATCAGAAATTCAAGTTTGCAGATAAAGAACCCCTAGGGGGGGGTTCCCCGATGGTTCTGCAGAGCAAAGAGCCTCACTCGTGCGCTCTGGAAACACGTGTATTGAGACACGTTTCTTTGGCTTTCCTGGCTGCCCACTGTCACTGGCCACACTCAGAGTGCTCCCAGCCCACACTCACGGTGCTCCCAGGACCACCTCCCACAGGGACGACTTGTGCTTAAGTTCCTTTCTCAGGGTCTCCTTTTGGAGGACCCAAACTAAGACAAGATGATAACGGGGATATGTAAAGGCAGAAGGAGGAGAGAGGTCAGCGTGGGAAGTAGAAAAGAGAAGGAAGGAGAAGAGAAGGAAGGAGAGAGGGAAACAAGAAGGAATATGGGAGCGAAAAAACCAGAGGTACAACAGGAAGAACAGAAAAAAGAAAGAAGAAGAACAGCCATGGAAGAAAGACATGGAAGAATGACAGAGTCAAAATAAAGAAATAGGGGGGGGAAAAAGGAAGAAACAGAGCAGAAGGAAAGAAGAATAAGAAAGGAAGAAGAAGATGGGCGCCGGGGTGGCTCAGTGGGTTAAAGCCTCTGCTTTCAGCTCAGGTCATGATCTCAGGGTCCTGGGATCGAGCCCCGCATCCGGCTCTGCTCAGCAGGGAGCCTGCTTTCCTTCCTCTCTGTCTGCCTGCCTTTCTGCCTGCTTGTGATCTCTGTCTGTCAAATAAATTAAAAAAAAAAAAAAGAAAGGAAAAGGAAGAGGAAAAGCAGACTAGAGGGGAGGGAAAAAGGAAGATGAGCAGAAGGACAAATGGAAACTAAAGATGGAAAGAGAGCAAGAAAGTGAGGAGGAGACAAGGGGGCAAAAAAGAAAAGAAGAAAAAAGGAAGGATTTTAGATTTTTTTTTTTTCCTAAGGGAGAAGAGGACCGATTTTGACTAGAAGAAGCGTGGCCTCAGAGAGGATGGCAGGAGGACAAAGATGTTGAAAAACCATTTTCCTAAATGAACTGAAACTGTCTTCCTGCTTCTCTCTCTCCTTTAAGATTATTTGTTTGTTTATTTATTGATTTATTCATTTATTTAACAGAGAGAAATTGAAAGAGAACAAGCAGGGGGAGCAACAGAGGGAGAGGGAGAAGCAGATGCGCCACTGAGAGAGGAGCCTTCTGCAGGACTCGATCCCAGGACGCAGGGATCGTGACCTGAGCCGAAGGAAGAGGCTTAGGGGACTGAGCCACGCAGGAGCCCCTCTGCTTCTCTTCTCCGACACAGGAAAGCATTTCCTCAAGTCTGGTGAGGATGCCCTACTGAGCCCCGAGGAGCACATCGTGGATGACAGCGAGGAAGTCTCGTTGGATCTCTCAAAGGGCCGCGTTGCGCACCTCCCGTGGCCAGCCAAGCTTCCCCAGCTTTGGGTGTGCCCGAGGCCCTCCAGCTGTTCCCCACATGCTCTCAAGCGCCGGAGAAGCCCCGGCTGGGGTGGACGCAAAGCAGCAGTAGCAAGCTAAGCGGGTGCCATCTTGAGCATCTCGGGGCATTTCAGGGGTCTCTCAGGACAGGTATGAGGCCGTTCACTGGGATAGGGACAACACTGAAGTCAGAAACAAATTTACTGAGGCAAGATAAAATGTCTGTCACTGGCAAGACTTTCCCACAATGGTTTAATATGTTCCAGTTCATAAATGAAAAGCCTTTTTCGGTCACAAGATAACGTGAAACCCAGCTATATTTAATTTTGTTTTGTTTTCTCTTCAATGTGATTCATTTTAAGTATTTTTTTATCTTTCCCCTAGATCAAAAGAATTACCCTCAAAGACCGTAATGAGAATCAAGAATTTATGGTTTAGAGTTAGGTCTGCCACCAACTAGTGGCATGGCCTTACGAACTCCTTTATTGCTCCATGATTTCTCCTGATCTGTTGGGATAAATGGCTCTGCAGGGCACCTTCCAGGGCCTCCAAACACCAGGGAGATGGGGAAGGAACCAGACCCTCTGACCATGCTTCCTGTAAAGCAGTCCTGATGATTTATGCTTTCATGTTGGAGTTTGAGCAAGTGTCCATTCAAAGAAAGGTTTCTGCTAAATGTAGTAGTAATGTTATTAATATTAATTATAAGGCAATAATATTAATAATCTTTAGATTCATTTTCAAGTCTAAGACAAATTCTAATTCTATAAACAAGTGAAAAAACTAACATAAATGTCTTCCCATAAGTATTTAAAGTAAAACATGGTACTTTCTTTAAATGGAAATGGACAGGGGCACCTGGGTGGCTCAGTTGGAAAGCGTCTGCCTTTGGCTCAGATCATGAACTCAGGGTCCTGGGATCAAGCCCCATCTCTTTCTCCCCTGCTCAGCAGGAAGTCTATTTCTGCCTCTCCCTTTCTCCCCCTCCCCCTGTGTGTGCTCTCTCTCTGTCAAATCAATCAATAAAATCTTAAAAAAAGAAAAGAAAAGAAAAGAAAAGAAATGGAAATGGACAGAATTATTTTAAAGTAAAATGTAAGAATATATTGAATTACAGAGACACGATAGCCATGCCTGACAAATGCGTTTCTGTGGGTCTGATTATTCTTACAAGCCTTTGTTAACTTCCCTGCCCACTGAAAGGGGGGCACAGAGCTTCCTGAGAAGCCCTGCAAAGGTGTGTCTTTGAAAAAGGTAGCTTGGGGGAATGTGCCGCTTTCCCTTCTCTGTGCTCTTATCAAAATGTCAGAGGAGCACACACGCAGAGATGATTTCTCTCCCCTTCCACTTGCATTAGCTCTCAGTCTGTGGATTACATCGCTATCATAGAGACTGAAAGAAAGGGGAGAATACATTAAAATATTTCTTGCCTTAAGTTCCCTTTGTGGCTTGTACGGGCCAGAAGGGAAGTCAAAACTGCTTCTCTCCAGGGTGGGCAATTTCCAAGAGATCAAGCAGTGCACAAAGGAGCAGTGGGGTCAAGGAGGAAGCGGCTTCTCCAGGTCCCTCAAGTCCCAGCGGGTTTCGTGATCAGTCTATTAAAGGAGCAGGACGAGGTGGAAGGTATTTGAGGAGATGAAATGCCAGGGTATGTGGGAGTTCCTTGCTAACTTGGTAGCTCCAGTTTGGTTTCAGAAAGGGTCCCTGGGTAGGTGCAGCAATTATGTGAAAATGGAAGTATTTCTGGATATTTCCGAACTCCATCAAACACTTCATCATTTCTAGGACTCCAAGAGACAGAGGACTGTGTTTTGTTTGTCCTGGGGTTCACAGGCACAGCCCCTGACACCAGGCTTCAATTCACACCCGTAGATGAGACATTGTTCCGGGTCCTCCAGGGTCCCTCAGATCTTCTGAGGTAGGTGGAAATCTTTATGCCCAAAGAGAGAAAGCTGCCTATTTGCAAGTTCTTATCAAGAGAAGCCTATGAAATGTTAATTCTTTATAACGAAGCACATTAATTCTCTTCTCTACAAAGAAAATGAAAACTTATAGTAAACAAATGATCAATTAAAAAACTTTTTGAATCCTGGCTCTATCTTGTATTAGTTAGGTGATCACAGTGATTGAAGTTAGGTGATCAAAATCTGTTCCCTTCCTTGTAAAATATGTCCAAGAAAACTTAAATCAAGGGATTGTACATTTGTAAAGAGTTGAACAAATCACCCAGACCATGGTTCCTTTAAAATTTTTATTAACAAAATTCAAAGCTCCTCAGTGCAATAGTATGGAATTAGATTATGGAACCCAATGAAAAGATATAAATACAAATATTTTCTGTGTGTCTCAGTTATAGATTGTTTGTTTTGTTAAGTTTTTGGTGATAAGTTGTTTACGGTATTATCTAATCTTCATTTCGCTGTGGTCATAGTTTCCATCAATTGCCAGCATATAATTACAAACGTCATAAAAAATGTGAATGGCAACTTAAACTTTTTAAGTAGTAGGGAGCCACTGGTGGTATTTGAGCATGGGAGCATCTATTTCTTGAGCAGGTATTTATTATGTGCTTGCCGTGTGACAGGCACTGTCCTGGAAACAGGTGACAAAGGGACACAAAAGACCAAAGTTAGGAGGCTCACATTCTTGTGGTGATGAGGTTCTATATTGAGTGCTAATCTGGAAAAAGAGTTCAGGGATTTCATACAGGAGTGAAGAGAAAACTGAAGAAGTGAGGTGCTTAGGGGACGATTTCAACGCTCCAGGTAGGAGAGAGTAAACCATAATCCTAGAGTCAGGCAGTGTAAGAGTCAATGATGGAAAGCATGGAGGAAGGGATAGATGGAAGGAAAGGGAACATGCTAATCTGGAATGAGAGCAAAGAGTTCTGCGTCAAAGTGTTGACAAGGCATCTTGTTACACGTGTCCCTCGAGCAGTCATAAATGCAAGACTGTGGCTCAGCAGAGACTTCAATGTTTTAGTTTCATTTGCAATGGGACGGTTCTAAAGTCAACAAAATTATGAAAGGGCAGAGTAGAATGAGAAGAGAGAAAAAGAATTAAATAAATTATTTTATATAGTTCATCACCTGCAAACAATGAAGAAGGCAGATGAGCTTACCCAGCAGGAGTCTTGGGAAAATCAACATGATGGAAACTTCCACATTGGAAACTGCTTAAAATTCCAGATAGACCTTTTCTGTTGTTTTATCAGGAAGAGAATACCCCTGCCAATCCGTGACAAGAATGAGAATTCCTCCAGATATGCCATGGAGAAAAAAGAGCTATTTATTCGGCCAAAGTAGTACAATAGCCTTATTGCTTAGAAAATGATTATTTTTTCTTTACAGCAAGGATTTTCCCTTCTTGAAAGAAACTCGAGGAAGTGACTCAGTTTCTCTCAGGAAATACTGAGGCCCAGGTTTCCCAAATGAGAGTCAGTGTCTCACCTTGAGAAAGGGCTGTCTATTGTACTGAGTAGTCCACCTGCTAATAAGCATTATTCATGTATTCCATTTTAAATCAAGTCACCAAATATGCTGTTAGGCTTTTGTAAGGGAGAAATATAAGAGGAATAACAAAGTTCATGCATTATTAAAACATCAAATATAACACAATACTACTGAGATACTGGATATTTAGCACAAATGAAACACAAAATGTCAAATGTAGGAGTATAGTTCAAGAGAAACTTAAGACATAATTGCTGAATGAAAGTGTATACACACACACACACACACACACGGATACACAACCAATTAAGATAAACACTAAAACTGACAAATTATCCAGTTTTTCTGAAAAGGTAGAGGTCACATTTTGCTTTAATGATGAGGGAAGACTTTACAGAAGTATTATTTTCACTTGTATCTTGAAAGGTGGGTATAATTTGTGTAAGCTTACAAGGAAAACAAATCCAAAATCAAGGTAATCCTTGCTTTATTGACTTTGCTTAGGTAAAAGTGTAAAGGTTAAAAAAAAAATGTGTAGTGGGTTCAGGGGCTCAGCAAATAAATTTGATTTCCAATGTGGTAAAGACATTAGCAACTTGAACATCTGGTGAAGGTTGTAAGCTCTGTCACACACGTATCCCAAAGCTTTTGAAAGTGTGAGTTTAGGAGTTTGAGGAAGGAGGAGAAGCAGACTCAGAGGAAGAATCATAGGGGTAAAAGTAGAGACACAAGATGAAAAAGGGAATGAATGGAGTTAGTAAGCAGATATAGAGCTCCTTTCTGAAGACCTGGCTTGAGACAGGACACTAAATAGTATTCTGACATTGGGGGTTTCAACTTGTGGCTTGCAGATGTAGAACTTCACACAAGCTGATGTTCACTGGCTTATACAGGAGACACTGCTTTCTTTTCCTTAACTCCTGAAGAAGATACGATGACCGCTCTCTGTGGCTGAAGTCATTGCAAGGACTCTGAAAGTTTTTGACTATTGCTAACAAGTGTACTACATGTCTACCTTTCTAGTTGAATAAACTATATAACCTCTCTGTGTCTCAGTTCCCCACACTCTAAAGTTTATTTAGTAACAGTTCAATTACTATAGGTAAAGCTCAAATGAGTTAATACGTGTAAAGGAAACAGAATAGTGTAATGAACATAGCAGATGCTATATATTTTCTAGCTATTATCATTATTTATTACTGATAAACTAACACATCCATGAGACCCATGACTACGTTTTAAGTCCAAACCATAAATAATACCTAAGCACCATGCCCCACAGCATGACTCAGAAAGTGATTATAGTGACTATCTCTTAGTGCCCCCCGTGGGATTTTTATTCAATGGATTGTATCGTTCCTCTCAAATTTTACCTATGCTAAGACAGTGAGGCAAAACCAATATTGGATATTCTCTATCTTTCATTATGAGGATACTTTAATCTTTTCCTTTTCTAGTTTTTCAAGAGCAAAAATAATTTGAACAGGATATCTGTTCATTTATCCAAAATGCATTGGTCATAATGGAAACAGATATAGTCACGAAGAAGGGACTCCAGCTTAAGCCCCTGATGCTTCTAGTCTATTAGAATTTATCTGATACTGCATTCTTTCTCTGGGCCAAAGACGCACAGCAATCAAGGCTTTGCTAACTAATCCCTAGCTCACGACTACTTGGGCGGTAGTGCTGGCTGAGGCCCTGCAAGTAGGGAAGATGGGCTCCTATCCAGTGTATGGATCTATTTCAATAGAGATAACCACTGCCCCCTAAATGGTGGGATGGAATTAAAGTATGATGCATATCAAGAGCTCAGTGTTTGTTTCTATTTAACAGGTGGGACATTCGGTGGCAGAGGTGGCTCCATTAGCTTTGATCACGGGGAGCCCATGCTGTTGGAGCTATAGATGGTTCTCATCCCCAGCTTTAGGCTTACCTCACTAATGCACATATTATACCAGCACTGGGATGGACAATGACAAACACTGAGGGCAGTCAACTTGCTAAATCACTCTGACTTCTGAACTTCTTAGTCATTTAAAGCATCTTGTATGGTAGATGCTCTCTAGTGGACGTTAATATGTGAAATAAAGATCTCCCCATTTGATACTCATTTCTATAGCCCATTTATATGCCTTTCCCCCAGACTTTCTTGTCCTTGCAATTATTCCTTTCAGACAACTGACCAATCAGCCATCAGCCAAGGCATTTGGCACTGCTCATGAATTCGCATTTATTCTTACTTTTGGCCACTTCTTTTTCTATGTAAAGCAGATAAGGAGGTACACTGCAGGAAATTCTGCCCATTGGGAGAATTTCCCATCTCTGCTGTCTCTAAGGACCATTCCTGAGTAGAACTATAACACAGCTGCCATCCATTTTAGGCTCATACAATACACCAGCTCTATCCATGCGTGAACCAAGCTCAGTGCTTTACTTCCTCCTCTCCAGTGGTCAAAACCCACATAACCACGGGTTTGAGCTGAGGGAGCAGCAACAGTACAACACTGGGGATGTGATAGGGATTTGGGCCAACTGTTTGCACAGCTTACCTATGTTTCTGAGTTCCTTGTATATTTTGGATATTAACTTCTTACTGGATATACAGTAATCTGTAAATTCAGATTTTACAATCTGAAATCAGGAGGTATGATGCCTTCAGCTTTACTCTTCTTTCTCTAGATTGCTTTTGTTATTCAAGGTCTTTTTTGGGTTCCTTACTCATTGGTTTTCTCATTTCTGTGATAAATACCACTGGAATATGTTTATGGGAATTGGATTGAGTCTGTAGATCACTATGGTGGTATGGACATTTTAACAGTATTGTTTCTTCTAATCCATGAACATGAAATGACTATTACTTGTGCTTTCTTCAATTTCTTCTTTTCAGTGTATAGATCGTCCATCTCCTTTGTTAGACCTATTCCTAAATATTTTATTTTATTCTTAGAGGGGGTGGGGCAGAGGGAGAGGGAGACAGAGAATCCCAAGCAGGCTCCTCACTGTGCACAGAGCCCGACACGGGGCTTGATCTCATGATCCTGAGAACATGACCCACGCCAAAATCAAAAGTCAGATACTCACCTGACAGCCACCCAGGTGCCCCAGTATTTTATTCTTTTTTTTTTTTTTTAAGATTTTTTTCTTTATTTATTTGACAGACAGAGATCACAAGTAGGCAGAGAAGCAGGCAGAGAGAGAGAGAGAGAGAGGAGGAAGCAGGCTCCCTGCTGAGCAGAGAGCCTGATGCGGGGCTCAATCCCAGGACCCTGGGATCATGACCTGAGCCGAAGGCAGAGGCTTTAACCCACTGATCCACGGAGGTGCCCATATTTTATTCTTTTTGATGCTATTGCAAATGGGATTATTTTCTTAATTCTTCCTTCTTAATTGTTCCTAATAATAATAGTTTATTATTAGTATACAGAGATTTGCTCACAGGGATTTAAAAGCAGATTTTCCCTACTGAAGACGGGCTCCTAACCACTGTCTACTTTTCTATCAAATGGTCAATGTCTCCTCAGATGGAGACTCTTTAAAGAGCAAGATACTTATTTTTTCCTAATTCTCAAACCTTGATGTTCTTGAACCACTTTTTATGACTGTATTACACCTGGGCCTACTTTGAGGGAGCTCCAGTACAACAATCCAATACTTTGAAGGGTTTCGGCAAATGCTATTTGATCATTATTCCTTCAATCATTTCATGTATCATATTTAATAGGTATTGTTACCTGTCTTTACCTAGCCCCTAGGTAGGGGCTATGTTTTAGTCACATGTATAGCCTCAATGCCTAGCAGGTGGCTGAGATATTTGATCATTCTGTACATAAACAGCAAATTAAGTGATTAATATAGAATTCCTCTTTTACGTTCCAGCATTTAACTTACTTTGATCATCCTGTATCCATTTAGGACCGTGAGTCACAAAACAAGATTCAAGTCATGGCTCTAACATCCTCTGAACATATGACACCGGGAAATTTACTTAAAATATCTGAGCCTTGGGGCGCCTGGGTGGCTCAGTGGGTTAAAACCTCTGCCTTCAGCTCGGGTCATGATCTCGGGGTCCTGGGATGGAGCCCCTCATCGGGCTCTCTGCTCAGTGGGGAGCCTGCTCCCCGCGCCCCCACCGCCTGCCTCTCTACCTACTTGTGATCTCTCTCTGTCAAATAAATAAATAAAATCTTTAAAAAAACAAACAAACACCTAAGCCTCATTTTACCCCCATCTATAAAACGACACTTACCTACTTTAAAATGTTAATTTAGGGGCACTAGGTGATAATACATATGAAATCTCCCATAACTTTAAAGGTTACATAAGTGAAAAAAATTGATTACAAATGCTAAAAATACTGCACACTCTTCAAGCAGAGATGTTTCTGGAATTCTTCTTTTCTATAGCAATCGCTTAATATTTTGTTGTCAATTTACCTTTCAAAAATCCATGTTTTATTTCTTACTTATAAATGGTAAGTGACTTAATGGCGGGATTTAGTCTAGTTTATATTTCCTTGCAGTTTTCCTCCACATATATTTACAGAGCACTGATCACAGCGGATACTCTATAAAACTCTTGAGTGCTTTAAAATTTCCCAACTTACTTTTTTATTTTTTTTATTTTTTTATTTTTTTAAAGATTTTATTTATTTATTTGACAGAAAGAGATCACAAGTAGGCAGAGAGGCAAGCAGAGAGAGAGAGAGAGAGAGAGGAGGAAGCAGGCTCCCTGCTGAGCAGAGAGCCTGATGCGGGACTCAATCCCAGGACCCTGAGATCATGACCTGAGCCGAAGGCAGCGGCTTAACCCACTGAGCCACCCAGGCGCCCCCAACTTACTTTTTTAAAATGAAATAAATTTGAGACTTTTATTTTCTTTGCTAATATGCAAAATACCATCTTTATGTTCTTTTAAACTATGCTTTATCGGGTCTTATTTCTATCCTCTAAATATTCTTATTCTATATATATGTGTGTGTATATAAATATATATATATATATATATATATATATTTCCTTTTGGAATTGTCAATATCTTTCCCTAATAACTTTTGACTGATTGGAGTTTGATCCCCAAGGTTGGCCATGTGTAGAAGAAGAAAGAAAAGTAAGACAAACACAAGATAAGAGATAGTAAGTCACAAGTAATATTGACTGAGAAGGAACAGAGGGATTTTTCTTTGCTTTTCAAAATCGACTCAAATTTACTTTTGAAGTAATTTTCAGCAGGAAAAGATTACAAACTCACAGTTTTCTCAAGAGATCATCTACTTCTCTTTATTCTTGGTGCTTTTCAAGGAAACACAATAGATGGGTGCGGTTTGTGAAACCAAAACTACTTTCTTAAGTAGGAGGATGAGTTTCGAAAAGGAGGTTCTGCACTCAGGAAACTTATCTGGTGCCTTAAAGATTGAAGCTTATTGAAGTGGAGTTTATTTCATCTTGGGATTTAAAAGTGCTGAAAAAGAACTACTTCCTGAAAATACTGCCTTAGCACATGGAACAATCCAATGTCCGTGCAATCTAAGGTGAGTGAAGTGGAACTTAGGAAAAGATTTATAGGGGGAAAACGACTACTCTTGAAGTAAAAATTCTAAGTCAACAGATTTGATGGCATCTGGGACTGCACCAGATGGTCTCTAAAATGGACAGCGGTCCTCGTTCTTTTCCCTACACTCTCATTTTCCTGATTTGTGTTTTTACTTATGGAAAAGTTAGCATGGGACTGACCACTGTTAACTTGGAGGAGGAAGAAAAGCATTCCTAAGCAAAACACTAGCAGTAAGTACACCCTTGCATCTCTCTTCCTAAAAACTAGAATCATTTTCCTGGGATGTTTGTCATCATCATTACTGAAGATTTATTCTACGATCCCAGATCAACACATCCAGAAGAGAATCATTCAATCTTTGTATTCTGATAGAGTTCTGAAGAAATAATTCGTATTTGTGTCTTTTTGAAATTGGAGAATATATTTTTTCAATCATTCTTTTATCTCATATTTCCCTAAAACTATAGGATACACAAGATTGAAGCAAATATTTAGAATCTAACCATAGGTTGATGTGGTAAAAATGGCATTTTGCCTGTCAGTCATGTGACTTCATTTCGTCCAGTCTAGTTCTAACTACTTCAGTACATACTACGGTATAGATCTTGACCAAACACTTTCCTTCTCTCCTAGCTATTAATTAATGGAGGTTATAAAATAATGGATGTAAACTTGGAGAGTTTTATTGGATTTTAAAATTTCCTTAGGTAACGGACTCCTTTGAGGATCTGATAAATTCTCTAAAAAAGTATAAGCACGCAAAATATGCTCTCAAATTCTGGAGTTGATGCACCTGCGCTCTGAAGAAAATAAGACAGAATGCCTATCCTGAACTTACCTAATTAAGGATGCAAAGTATTACAACTGAAATGACTTGAGAAATATATAAAGTCACAGTTAAAAAAATTCAGGTGTGATTACAGGGTTACCAAGCAAACAATCTAAATATGTAAAAGGAAAATGGCAAAGAGTCAGCGCATGGCCATTATTATAAAGCACTGATATTCACAGATAGATAGTTGGGCACATAGAGACGAATATCCCCTCCCCACAAACATAGACATATACATACATATACATATATGTGAATATATATAGTGCAGAAAAAAAGTGATGTGAGTTCGGTAGCTATGAAAGAAATAATGCCCACTGCAGATGTAGCCCGAGAAATACCCACTGGATTTAGGAAAGGAGTTAAGACATAGTCTTAAGATGCAGCGATTACAAAACCAGGCTTTCTAATGCAATGTTAGAGCAAGTCTTTGCCATCCAGATTTGCCCATATTTTATAAGGTATTCATAAATAGTGTCTTAGAGGACATTGATATTCATACATATGACTTCAAACAGCACTTTATTTACTGGAGCAGTGGCCAGGTTTTCCAAAATCTTTGTCTTATGAGAACATGCCTACTTTCCAATGTGCACCTGCCTGTTATTTCAGGGGTGGTGCAATCTTTGTCTTTGCTACTGCTTTTCAGTCAAGCTTTGACTTCACATTGGGACCTGGGATCTAGTGCTGTGTGTGGATTCTGTTGGGTTTGATAAAAGGAAAAGGGAGACAGAGAGCAGTTTTAAACAGAAAAAAGTCGGCAAATGAAGCTCCAGTCACTCCAAGTGGCAGCAGATAGTCATTAAGTATGACAAGGAATATATTTTTGTATTATATTTAGGAAACCTGTGAATGCTGATGAGGTTTTTCTACTTTTTTTTCCCCCTGGGCAATGTCACTGCATTGCCATGAATGCTGTATGCTTATATATATAACGATATATAATAAACCTTTTTTTCTCTTGTCAGAATAGTAGGCTTATGAACAATGCATCCTGATCTGAATAAGCTACAGAATGTACCTGAGGTTTTTAATGGAGGTTAATCTCAGTAAGCACTTGGCTTAAGGCCATCTGGAGCGCCAAGACTCTGGAACAAGATGGCCGCTCTCTACACAGGTGTGTCATCACAGGGAATTGTTTAAGCTCCCTGAGTTTTCTTGTCTATAAAACTGAGATAATAATAGTTCCTCCACTGAGTTTTTTGGGAGAATAAAATAATCACATTGAAGTACTTAGCATAATACATGGCAATATTGTAAGGTCTGACAAAAATATTAGCTATTGTTAATGTGTGAACTTGGTTTATTTAGGAGTTGATCTTAACTTTAACTGTTAAGCTATGTGTATCAGCTTGTGTAAGCATGCAAAATCTTTCAGGATAGCAGTTCTAAGTCTATGCCCTCGTTGTTGCATGTCAGTAGCAATCACTGCCTTTCTATATGAGTGACCACATCCCTCTGCCCCAGAGTTAGAAGTCTAACTTTGGCAAATGGTAGGCTTCATTGGGAATATGATGAGATTTTCTTTACACTTGACTAAAAAAAAGAACACCAAAGATCACAAAATATTCACACAACCTGAATAAATATACATGTATGCACATGTGAATATTCATGTGTATGCATGTGTACATACACAGATTGATATGCACAATATATACTAAATATCTATGTGTACACACATATACACCCAAATATATGGCTTGGATAAAGCAAGGAAGAAAAATAAATGAGGTTTTCTATGACTTCACTAAGTAGTGTTTCTCATAAGCCTTTCCTTGTGACTCTGCTTTCTCATGGTCCCTGTCCCCCTTTCTCCAATGCATCCCAGACCCCATTCCAACCAAAACCATGATACGGATTTCCATACTATTAAAAAATTAATTTTCTATCCAACACAGCTAAACTCAGCTTTGTTGGATAGAACATTAGTTTTGGTGAGTTTGCATGTAATTTCATTTTATGATTTTTAATTTTATTATTGAGAAGGTAGGTCTTCTCAAGAGTGTTTTCAAAGTGTTTTAACTCTTTCTTCTTCACTCCACTTAACGTCTGTGCTTTTGTAGCAAAAGACCATGAAGCTCCTCAGGGGAAAGTAACTTACGGTTTTCTTATCAAGCAAGTAATGTGTAATTTAGTTAGTTCACTATTGCTCTTGGTAATGTAAGGGCCTATTCAGCCAGAGTGGCTCTACCCTGGTTGAACTGCCATTTTGTTGTAAAACTTAAATTGACTCTGCCCCCCTCTCCAGGGCAACTTACTTAAAAATAAGTCCTAGAAACCAGTCCCAGAAAGCCCAAATACAAGGGTGGGTCAGGCCAGGTGGAGACATCTGATGTGGGGGGCGGAGGGGCACATACTATCTCCCTAGTTACCAAGGAGTATGGGCCCTGCCCTTTGGGCACATTTTGGCACCAATTCTGACCAAGGTGATAGCCTGGTTCAAATGTCTACTAGGGTAAATTGTAATTCAATTGGTCACCTAGCCTGACTGTGCAGCTTTCTGTGTGTTACAATTTCATTGGCCACCTGTGTGTGGCCAGGCCCAACCACATGGCCTTTGCTCTATAAAAGTTAGTCTGTGAAACAGAGAGGTTGCCCTCTCTATAAGGGGTGGCCCCGACCAGTCTGTTTGACAGTCGGTTTGATTCTCGATGCTTGGCACAAAATAAAGCTTTGCTTAACCTTCGCTTTGTTATCAGTCTTCCTCCTTTAATCATGGACCCATTATTGGAGGACCCACCATTGGGGACCCCAACAGTATGATGTATCCAACCCCGTGAATAATGTTAGAAATTAATATCAGAGGGGTTGCTCTCCCAGTAGAGGACAGGAGTGACTCTATTTCATTTGGTTATCTGGAAGCTTCCATTTTTCAAAAGCTACTGATACTGTGATATACATACCTATCTTTATTTTCCACATTTCCAGGAAACAGGGGCTGAAGGGAGATCAAACCACACAACCCCACTGCCATTTTTCTCCCCTGGGCTCTGTCTGCTACTAATTGAGCTGAATTAAGAGTGTGCGTCAATTATCATATGGTTTCACTTATTTGTGGAACATAAGGAATAGCATGGAGGACATTAGAAGAAGGAAGGGAAAAACGAAGGGGGGGAATAAGAAGGGGAGATGAACCATGAGAGACTATGGACTCCAGAAAATAAACTGAGAGTTTTAAAGGGGAAGGGGGTGGTGAGGGGATGGGTGAGCCCAGTGATAGGTATTAAGGAGGGCACATATTGCATGGAGCACTGGGTGTTATATACAAACAGTGAACCATGGAACACTACATCAAAAACTAGTGGGGCACCTGGGTGGCCTAGTGGGTTAAGCCTCTGCCTTCGGCTCAGGTCATGATCCCAGGGTTCTGGGATCGAGCCCCGCATCCAGCTCTCTGCTTGGCCAGGAGCCTGCTTCCCCCCTCTCTCTGCCTGCCTCTCTGCCTACTTGTGATCTCAATCTCTCTCTCTCTCCGTTCTCTCTCTCTCTGTTAAATAAATAAATACAATTAAAAAGAAAAAAAAACTAGTGATACACTGTTAGGTGACTAACATAAAAGAAAAAAAGTGTGTGTGTGTGTGTGTGTGTGTGTGTGTGTGTGTGTGTGTTTGGGGGAAGGGGGAGGTGGAAGGTGTTGTTCTTTGCAGAGACTCACAGTGAAATTGCCTAGGGAAATACCTATTTGAGGTTAATGGCTTGTTTTGTTTGTTTTTGTTTTCCTCAATTGGATGGAGACTATATGCCCTGGGCATCCCTTTTTTGTTTTGACAGATGTTTCTTGTTTATTTCCTTAAGTATTTTATCTGATGTTATTTTTTCTTTCTTGCAGTGTGTGCTTCAGTGTTACTTACATCACCCAGAGCTATGCCTAAGCACACATGACTCAGTGAGAGTCTTTCCTATAGCTTACTCTTTCACCAAGAGCACATTTTAGCTAAATGAAAGACTTAGGGGATGTCTACATTTTAAAAATCCCTCATGTAGATGTATTATCTGCATTCATTGCTTATAGTACTATGTGACCCACAAAGGATTAGAGACTGCTGACTTAATTCATGTGGGATTTTGAAACCAGGGCCAAGTCTTTATTTGTTTGGGCCACTATACCAAAGTACCATAGGTTGTGTGATTAGCAAACAGCAGAAATTTATTTCTCATAGTTCTGGAGGCTGGAATCCCGAGAGTGGGCTACCAGCATGATCAGGTTCTGGTAAAAGCCTTCTTCTGGATTGCAGACTACCAACTTCTCACCATATCCTCACATGGAAGAAGGAGAGAGCACTGTTGGGAGAGTTCCTTTTTAAGGACACTGATTCCATTTATGAGAGCTCCACCCTCATGACCTAATTACCTCCAGAAGGCCCCATCTCCTAACACTCAGCACATTGAGGGCATACGAATCTGAGGGGAGAGGGGACACAAACATTTCAGTCCTTTCCACACTACTTCTTTCCTCCCCTCTCACCTAAGTTTTTAAAAGGTTATCTAATAAAACTCTGACTTACTTTCAGATCTGATGTCCAAAAATAAAATTTCCATATAAATGAAAATACGGGTTACTTATAATTTTTAATTAACTATAAGAAATCAGTAATGCAAAGAACAAAGAGGTGGATAAAGATGTCCCAATAGTTACTTAGGTTATATGAGCCACCAACAGAAATCCTTTTGGAGGAAGCCTTTTCCCATCACAGTTGAGAGCCAGCTGTCTGCTTCTCCTCAGGAAGAATCAGCTGAGGACAAGACTGGGAAGTCCATGAGGTGAGATATTTTATCTTTGTTTATTTTGTTCTCTTTCATTTTGTGATAACTTCCTCTCTCCCAAGACATTGAGTACAGTAAGATCTCAACAAATACATTTCAATATCACTCTCTCCAATAATACTACTGTCATAATTCTGAAAGATATTAATGTCCAAATGATGATCTTTCAAAGTCCTGGCCTCTCATGCCCTAACTCTTTTCCCAACATTCTTGAACACCCTGCTTTAGACCCTCATTCCCTTGTTATTAACAGTGACTGGCTTTCTCCATAATCTCACTTTTTAAGCATTCCACTTTGAACACTCACAGACCTCTTTCTAATACATTCTTCCTAGTATTATAAATTCAACATATCTTTATACTTTTTGAAGTCTGACTCCATGGCTCACAAATTTCAGCTGTCTCTCCTATAAGCCCTTACTTTATGCACAGCTTAGATACTGCATTCCATTGTATCCACTGACGAGTGTATACTTGCTTCCCTTTCTCTTCTTTTGACCACTTACCTGATAAAACCCTGGTTATATCTAATCCTCTACTTACCCCACCCACACATTTACCCCGATGGAAAAGGAAGACAACAAAGCTGTCTGGTCTCATTGGGAATTAATGGCCACCAACACCAAGTTGGTCATTAGGGCTGCTCAGCAATCTCACCGTAGTTCCCTATTTCCCTTTTTAGTCCACCTTCCTGAGTGACCAGTCCCTACCTTTGACTTGCTGCACAACTGCACTCCCTGCTCTGCCTTCATTCTCAACTAAGAAAATAATCAAAATTAGAGGAAAATGGCCATGGAGCAAATGGGTGGCTCAGTCTGTTAAGTGTCTGCCTTCGGCTGAGATCATGATCCCAGGGGCCTGGATCACGCCCCACATCTGGCTCCCTGCTCAGTGGGGAGCCCACTTCTTCCTCTCCCTCTCCCTGTCACTCTGCTCACTTGTGCTCTCTCTCTCTCTATCAAATTAAAAAAAAAAAATGTAAAAAGAAAATGGCCATGTGCTGCCACAATCAAATTCTTGACTATATTCGCATCTACACTCTGATACTCCCCTTCCCCTCTTGTTACTGTGGAGAAATATCCCTCTGACCCATTCAAGAGTATTTTTCCAGCAATTCTCCACTCTTTCTCTACATTATCAAAATCTCCCACTTTACCAGATCATTTCCATCTGAATATAAATATGCTCTATATATCTTCCATAGGAAATAACAAAACTAACACAAAAGACTTCTTTGACTCCACATACTTCTCCCACTATCACCTCATGTCTTTCCTCCTCCTTATAGTAAAGATCATTACAAGAGTTTTTATATTTATTTCTCTTGTTCTTCTTTTGCCATTCTCTCTTATAACCATGCTAGTTGGACTATCATGGTACCACTCCAGTGAAACATCTCTTGCCAAAATCACCAAAGATCTCCACTTTGCTAAAGGCAATGGTCCATTTTGAGTTCTTGTCTTTCTTGCCCAACAGCAGCATTTGAAACAATTGATCATTCTCTCCTTGATTTTTTTTGGTGTGTGGGGGGTGTGGTGGTGCTTCTGGGTCATTGTTTGCTCTTGCTTCTAGTTTTAATCCACTGGTCCTTATCTTCACACTCTTTGATCCTCTTCTTTTGCCTCAGAAATTTTCTTTATTTACTTCAATTCTTCAGTTGATATCATGGGGACAGTATAGGCTGTAGACTCAGATTTTTTCCACCCCTCAATTATGACATATGAATCTAACCAATGACCTGGTATCTTTGCTTGAATTTCTAATAACAATGAAAGCAAGAATATTTTATAATATTAATAATTACTGACATTTAGCACTTACTATGACTATGTTCAGGGCAATTCTATATGCCACACAAGTATCTGTGTGTAAGCATGTGGCATTGTGGTGTGAGATAATGCTTTGTCATCCCTTAACACAAGGCTACAATAAAAAAAAAAAGAAATCCGCAGGGTTTATAACAATAGAGATTTATTTCCTACTTATGTTAAATGTTGGTACTTATAGGTCAGCTGTGGCTGTGATACAAAAAAAAAACACTGGAAGTGACAATGGCAGAGGGTAGTATATTACTTTCCTATTGCTGCCGCAAAAAATTTACTATGAGCTTAATGGCTTAAACAATACAAATTTATTCTTGAAAATGTTAAATTCTGCCTGAGCCCTGTGATCCTGGGAAAGAGTGAAGGTGAAGAACTGCCCTCCCAACCCACCCCACTTCGTGTACTGGTAATAGATTTACCACAGAGAACCATCCTCCTCTGTAAGACTTAGATAAGACAACTCAGGGATGTCTGCCCCCTCACTGTCCCTCCCATGCTTGTTGATGTAAAGTTTTACAGGCGAGGTAAACACAACACCAGGCTAGGTAGGAGCAAGGCAAGATTTATTAAAGGCACTCTCGGGCGAGGTTCCGTGACTCAGAAGAGGGGAGTCGGGGAAGTCGCGCTGGGAGTCTGCTGGGGTCTTTTATCGGGCTCACATCCATACATGGTAAGGTATTTGATGATTGGAGGGTATGGGGTGGGGGCTTCTGCTACTCCTGTTTCCTGCATAGATATCAGGTTACCTATGGAGACGTGACCTGGGCATACATCCTTTTGACAGGAGAGTCAAGGGTTAAGGAACGGGGGGCGGGGGGGGGGGGGGGGGCTGGAAGATGGCGGCCTTGGCGATCATTTTTATTGTTCCTCCTGTGTTCCCAGAGCTGCCGACCCAACAGTTGACCTATGACAAAGCCTGATAAATGCCCTGTAAATTTCCATTCTGGGCCCCACACATGATTACATGAACTGTCCTTACTAATCAATTAGAATAAAATAATTATTAACCAAAAAATGTATAAGATTCATCCCTGAACTCTGACCTACCCTCAGCCTGAGCAGCATTGGGCCCTCCTTAAAAAGCCCTCTAAGAATGACATCAAGGTAAAATATTCTCCGATCTACTATCCTCCCGGGTCACATTTCTTCATCACACTTTCCCACATCTACTTCCTTTTAGCCTTGTTTATTCCTTACTATAAAGACAAAAAAAAAAAACCCAAACAAACAAACCCACTTTTTGCCTAACCCTTGAGAGGCTTGCAGAGTGGATGCTCGGAGTGTTTTCCCTACACAATAGCCTTCTCTCTCTGCGGTAGCTTCTTGCACCTCTTCTGCCATAATTCTTTTGAAGAAAGCCTCTTACTCAGTCCAGATTTTTTTTAAAAAAAATTTTACAGTGTTTATTTATTTTTTAAAATACTTTAACAGTTCTGGAAGTCAGAAATTGGAAAATGGCTCTTACGGAGCTAAAACCAAGGTGTTGTAAGGGCTGTATTCCTCTTGGGGTTTTAGGGAAGAATCAATATTCTTGCTTTTTTCAGTCTCAAGATGCCACCTGCATCCTTTGGCTCTTTGCACCCCTCTGCCACCTTCGAAGCCAGTAAACTTGAGCCTAGTCTTTCTCATTCTGCTATCTCCCCAACTCTCCTTTTGGCTTGCCTTTTCCATTTTTTAAGGACCCTTCGATTTCAGTGAGCTCACCTGGATAATTCAGGTTCATCTCTATTTTCAAGTCAACTGATTAGAAACATCAATTCTATTCGCAACTTTAATTCTCCTTTTTCATGTAACAGAACTTACTCACATGTCCCAGGAATTAGGGCAGGGGAATCTTTGGAGAGACAATTGTGCTTACTACAGGTAATAAGGAAGATTGTATTCCTTCCCTTTCCATGCTCTGTAGGCAGGATATCTTTCCATACCTATAGTCAGGCCAGGGCATGTGACCTTGTTGACACATGAAGTGTGAGGAAATATATAGGGCAGAGCAGAACATAAAAAGTGAAGAAAGCGGCCTGACCCACAGCCAGAGAAGTAATTTAAGAAAGAAATATGATGTTTGGAGTTTGTTTACAGCAAAGCTGGTAAATACAGGTCTGGAAAAAGAGTGGTTTTAAGGAGAAAAAAATAATACAATCTACCAGTCTCTCCTTTTAGCCACAAATATACATTTCCCTCTTAAACACAAAATATGCCTAATTGTCCAGCCTTCAGAATGGTTCTCAATGATCCCCACTTTCTGCTATTTATTCCTTTGTATAGCACCCTCTACCATACCTAAATAGGGTTGAGCTGTATCAACAATTAAGAAGCTATAGATTCGATGCTGTGTGGACCTGAGGCTAGGTCATGAGAGACACTGCAGATTTTTCCTCTTGAAGAACTTGTTCTAGAGGAAGCCAGCCGTTAGTCATGAAAACACTTAAGAAGCCCTTCAGAGAAGCCCATGGGATGAGAATGGAGACCTCCTGACAAAGCCAAGATCAGTTTGTCAGCCCTGTGTGTGGGCCATCTTAGAAGTGGATGCTACAGCTTTAGTCAAACCTTCAGATGACCGCAGGTCTAGCCGACTTCTTCTTCTTCTTCTTTTTTTTTTTTTTTTGAAAGATTTTACTTATTTATTTGAGAGAGAGCATGTGAGAGAAAGAGAGCACAAGCAGGGAGAGAGGCAGAAGGAGAAGGAGAAGCAGACTCCCTGCTGAGCAGGGAGCCGGACGTGGGGCTCAATCCCAAGACCCCAGGATCATGACCCGAGCCAAAGGCAGACACCTAACTGACTGAGCCACCCAGGTGCCCCCTAGCCGACTTCTTGACTGCAACCCTAATGAATACTGCAAGCCAGAACCACTCAGCTCCGTCACTCTCAAATCCATAACCCATACAAACTGTGCGAGATAATATATGTTTATTATTTTCTAATCTGCAAAAGTTTGGAGGTGTTATACAGCAACAGAAAACTGATCGACCTCCCCAGGAAGGTATTTTAGAATTTGTACATAATCATGGCATTAAGTTTAAAGTCCAGATATCACCATCTACTGAGATTTATACATCTTATCTCTTGTTCATGAGAATTTTTGAACAGCAGTTAAAAAAGTTATCTGTTACCTCATACCCAATGTACAGAGCTTCAGCACTAACAGATTAGGCACAACATGGACTGTTGGCTGGACAGAGGGAGAATGAAAGGCAGGCAGCAGTCACTGAACCACAACACCTCTGAGCAATCTTGCTTGGCAAATCTGGGAGGAACAGGCTGCAAGGTTATAAAGTATTCTTTGAGTAAATAAATGCAAATATAAATAGCAAAACTTGTCTTGAGTGTTTCTCTGTTCTTACACTTAGACACTAACTACACTTCCATTTAACTGATTCAGAGGCCATGAACCTTGTGCTAACTGCCCCAGTTATCCAGTATTCTAATACTATAAACCAGTCACTGATAACATGCCAATCAACTTGCTACACAGTCCTCAAGAAACGACACTAAAACTGATACCTCAGGTCCTAAGACCAATATTTTCAGGAGGAGATGGGAGGCATATTTATGAGTAGGGATGATTTTCAGACTCATCTTTGATTCTCATGAGTCAGAATAAGTTACACACTATAACAAACAATCGCAAATATCAGTGGCTTAACGGTGAAAACTTATACCCTATTTACCTTATTATAAAGTATTGGACAATGGAGGGGATGCCGTTTCTCCCCCACAGGGTCCTTTTGGAACTAGGGTTCCTTTCACAGTGTTTATGCCAGAGTCCACCACTGGCCAGGAAGTAAAGGACAGGAGAGAAGCTATAAAATGAAGGATTTTATTTGTTTGTTTGTTTTTAAGTGAGCGAGCTAAAAGAAACAAACAACAACAAAAAAATCTTCAATTAGTTTTACCCACATTCCAATCAACAATTCCGTGAAAAGGGAGAATAGGAAAACTAGGATTTTATGAACTCATAGTCCCTACTCTGCCATAAAATCCAACAAATGCCAATACATTTATATAAAGGAGCCCTGTGCTCAGGATGATCCCAGAAGAGAATTCTTTGAAAAGATGTATTGACCTAACAGCCACACAGAGCTTGCACTATGACATATTCGCAAGTGGTAAGTGTCTACCTGAAGCTATTTTTATTGTGAAACAAATTCTCTTGTCCCTGCCCCTCCTGTTCTCTTATTGGAGAGGAGGGGGGGGGGGAAAGAAATGCAAACAGTCCCTGAACTACTTCCTTCCTTCATATCTTTGGTCGGACAGTCAGGCCATCATGAATGTGAGCAGTCATACTGCCAGTGAGTCACTCATTGGGTATGAATTAAGCATCTATTATGTGCTATGCACTGTGCTAGTCACTGGTGTTACATAAGAGTTCTAGTCCTCCTGTTTTGTTCTAGACTCTGATCTAAGGTCTGAAGACCATCCTCTAGCTCTTTTGTAAGGCCATCTGGCTCCTGAAAAGTGGAAAGACAATTGCCACCCCCATCTTAAGTCCTACATCTGGTTGGTCTTCTACCTGTAGCAGAAACAGAGCTTCCATTGTATGCATTAGAAAATGAAAGAGAAGGCAGCATTTAGAATCCAAAGCTGTCCAAGGGAGGTCAGAGAGAAGTTGATCAGGACAGTAGTTTTAGGGTCACTACATCTTATGAAGAAATCCTAACTTAATATTATAAATTTATATAATGTTTTAAAATAAATATAATTTATAAAATAAATTACTTATATAATATTTATATCATGTTAATGTTACACTATTCAATCAAGGTATTATCACTATCTAATAATATATAAAAGAGTAGGCAATGGAGCCCCACTCTTCATATAAGGAATATATTACTGGTTAAAACACAAAAGTCACAATTAGCAATTTTTCCATCTTGGATAAATACTGGAGATACTTCTTAAAACCAACAAAAAAGAAGAGGAAATGGGAAAAGAAGGTGTATTAGTCTGGGTTCTCCAGAGAAACAGCCCTGATGGGATATAAAAAGAGAATTATCATTAGGAGTTGGTTCATGTGATAACCATGTCTGGCCACTTCTCCCTCCAAGCAAAGTGGACAACTAGGGGCATTGTGTGATGTCATGCCCATTAGGAGATTTTCCCTTCACTACCATCCTCCAGGGATGTCCCAGAAAGGATCTGTAGTGCTGTAGCTGTTTACTTTGAGGTGGTGCCTACATATCATGCAGAACCATCTGTTAAACCAGGCCTGAGTCCTTTCTTCCTGTCTCCTGATCATAGGAAAAAAGGAAAACAAAAAACAAAAACAAAAACCTATTAGGCCACAGGCATAGGCTGGGAGAGAGAAGGCAGTGTAGCAGGAGTGGGGACCATGGGCATTTAGGACGTTTCTCATGTAACATGTGCTTTCAGAGCAAGCTCTGGCTGAATCAATTATATATCACTTCCATCTGATGATAGTGTGCTGCTGTGCATCCCCAAGGTTATGGTTTGGTGGGACAGATAATACCCAGTTCATGATAGGCTGCTCAGGACACATGGTAGCTTGGGCCCCTGGTACGCATTGAGTATCTACTAAAACCCAGCAGCAGGCCAAGAGCTGATTCTCAAAAGACTAGTCATCTCTGGGTGATGGCAGGGCCTTGCCCAACATTCTAAAGAACTGTGCTGTGATTCACCAAAGGAGCTTTCCAAAGTCTCCAAGTACCGTCTCTATCTGCCATTAACACTTAAGCACCATTGGATCTTCAAAGGTATGGAGAAGAAACGGAAGGAGAGCATAGGGAGGGAAAGAAAGAGAAGAGAAAGGAAGACACAGAGGGGACGAAAAGAAGAATGTTCTCTCATGCTATCCTTCTGTTGTGGACTTTGTATCTCAGTGTGCATTCACTTCCTCAGGCTTCCAGTGGGATTACCCCAAGCCTAAAGTCCGCTGGACTCAGTGGTTATATTATTCATGTTCATTCTTTCAACTGCACTGCTGCAGAGCAAAATGTAGCCTTCATTTGTTGTCATGGGGAATAAGACGCAAGCATCCTGGCATTTTCCACCAGCAATGAATGATGTTTCTCATAAGCATCGATCTTAAGTACCATGACGCATGAGTATAATATTCTCCCTGTTTCATTCACGCTTTATAACATGTGTGTTATCTTACTAACATTGTGTTATTGTCTGTTACCTTTTCTGAAAAGTACTTGTTTTCTGTTTTGTGCCTAACACACTGCCAAATCTTGGGCGGGGGGGGGGGATATGAGACACACAGTTAAGAGCTGCATGAGATCCGTTAAGAGGTTGAATCCACATGTAGATGTTTTTCATTTAATCAGACTCATAATTTCTAGAGATCAAAAGAAACAAACAAAATTCAGATGTCTTCTGTGTACAGAGTTACAGTCTAAGAACCCTATAATTGTATTAAATGGGGAGGTTGATGTGAATCATTTGCAAAATAGACAACACATATTTTTGAGAGTGACTGACACATCCTCTCTGAAATAAATTAACATCCCCATTCCATCTGGCTTATTTGGATCAACCTACTTCACTGAACAAGGCCACAGTTAAATGTGTTTAGAGAAAAGAAAGAGGTACCAAAAAATCATTAGGACAAGACAATGTGTAATTTTTTTCAGTAACAAGAGAACGAACATTTAGCAAGTATCTTTGGTGAAAGGGATACCAGGAGAAAAGTCTGACAGAGAAATATAAATTATATTATATATATTTTTATACTTCATTGGTTTCTAACCACATACATATACTGTTATTACACACACACACACACTCACACTCACACACAATATCACTGATTTCTAACCACATAAATATATGCTACTATACAAAGAAGTTTGGGGGAATGGAGACCTTTTAATGAACAGAAGGATTATCTTCCATAGGCACTTAGAAAGATCATGAAATGGTAATTGTTTTTTCACAAAGGTACTAAATATAAGGAGAAACCAGATGGGGATTTTGAACCTCTAAAATACTTCAGTTTAGATGATAGTGTCCATAAGTAAATGTCCTTTTAACTGGGATCAGAATGTTTTATTCATGCTGGATTCCAGGTCCCCAACAGAGTATATAAAATATAGTAGAATCTAAATAAATGTTAAAGGAATAAATGAATGAATATAAATGGGAATATGATATTGAGGATTAGATTTGGTTCCCAGACAGAGTTTAAGTAAATATTTATTAAATAAGCCTTTCTTCTTACTGTGTAAACTTTGGTGGCAAGTTATTTAAAACCATTATTGTTAAAAAAAATTATTGTTGTACCATTTTTTAATCTGTGAAGTAGAAACAATAATGGCATTTACTACAGAGGGTTTTCATGAAGACTAAAGGAGTTTATTTGTTTGAAGCATTTAAAAAGTACCAGGTGTTTTGCAAGTTCTCAATAATTGTGTCCTCTTTTAATTTTTACATTCTTTTTCTCCCCGCTACCCTCCCTTCCTCTAAGACACTGGTGAAGAGACAGAATGTGGCCAAGAAGAAGAGAAAAGCACAGCCTTTATCTCCAAAGAGGACTACAAGGTCACAGGCTGGCTCATTTAGATGTCTAAATTTGGTTAGGTAGTTTATTCACTGATTAATACTTCAGTTCTTTGGAGATAGCGTAAAAATAATTGTAAGTTAACTCTTCTTTTTCTGATTCTGATTTTTACTGGAAAACAAGTTGTCAATGTGTATCTTCAAGTCAAGAGTCCGTAGGTGCTGGAATAAAATACTCTGTATGTAAAATACCACACTAAGAACCAAATGAGGCTGCTTCTGAGGAGCTATTCTCCAGACCAGCGTGAAGTGGGCTGCATTGGTACAGGAACAGAATCAGCTTTGAGTTGAGAGGAGAGAAGGAAAACAGTCAGGACTATTTCTGGCCAGGTGATGCCCCAGAGGCAGGATGTAGCATTCACGTCCCTAATTCATGCCCCTTATCTTAGAAGAAAACAAAGATCAATGGGGTCTGACATAATGACAGAAGTCAGAGAGCTACCTGGCACACAGATATTGGCATAATTAAAATGTATTCCAAAGGCAGGTGCATACACACACACACACACACACACACACACACACACACACACCTTATACTACAAAAAAAAAAAGGAAAAATTATTTTCAAATGTTGGTCCTTCTCTAAGATGGGATGGTGAGCACCACATTGTATTGTGCAGAGACAGGCATTATCTTAAAGGATGAGATGAATCAGCTTACCTCTGCCAATTTTGCCCTGAATGCAGAAATATGTATATTTTTTTCCTTATTAAGAGACTGACGTCTTGTGACACTTAACACATGAGATCTAAAGGATATGTAATGTTCAGCAATAAGAGTTTGTTTAAGAAGTACTTAGAATTATATGTATTCCACTTAATTAAATTCTAAGACAGAATGAATAAAGATCTGGAGCACATAAGTACTAGTGTAGCCTGTCATTCATTCCTTCTTCATTTGGTAATAGCCCCAAATGATCTCTTCAGAAGTATCAATCCATTTATTATTTTTTTAAAGATTTTAAAATTTATTTATTTGACAGAGAGAGAGAGAGAGATCACAAGTAGGCACACAGACAGGCAGAGAGAGTGAGGAGGAAGCAGGCTCCCTGTGAGCGGAGAGCCCGATGCGGGGCTCCATCCCAGGAGCCTGAGATCATGACCTGAGCCGAAGGCAGAGGCTTAACCCACTGAGCCACCCAGGAGCCCCTCAATCCATTTTTTAATTCATTCATTTGGAACATATTGGTGTCAGGCGCTATTCTAGGTGCTTGGATACAACAAAAAACAAGACAGGGAAAAAGTCTCCTCATGGAATCTACATTCCAGTGGTGGGCAGCAGATCACGGACAAACAAGGGGGACATGTAACACGTGTCCTATGCAGCCTGGTGACATATGCTATGGAGAACAAAACATCCAGCAAGGTGCGTAAGGGTGGTGTAAGTTTACAGTGTTCGGCAAGCCTTTCCTGAACTCTTGATACGTGATGAAGGACCTGAAAGAGGTGAGGGGCCAGAACACAACAGCATATAGCTCTAAACCGTGCCAGGGATTCATCTGTGTGAATTTACTCCTTGGCATGGGATCCAAATGGGGCAAAATTGCTGTTAATAATAAGACATTTGCTAGAAGCTAGGGCTCTTGGTGAAGTGTCTTGGCTAACATTTTAGAAGAATGTACCTAAAAATAAAAACAAGTCAGGAAATCAGAATCAAGCTCAAGTCCCTGAACAAAGTCAGAGTTTCAGGAATTTCTTAAAGTTCCTTTTCTTTTCTTTTCTTTTTTCAGAGAGAGAGAGAGAGAGGAAGCATGAGCAGGGGCATGGGTAGGGGAAGGGAGAGAATCCCAACAAACTTTGCACTGAGTGTGGAGCCTAACTTGGGACTCAATCCCACGACCCTGGGATCATGACCTGAGCAGAAATCTAAAGTCTGACACTTAGCCGAGTAAGCCACCCAGCCACCCCTCAAAGTTTCTTTTTTTGCACACCAGTTTGGACTAAGTTTCTATTACATACAAGTACAAGAGTCATATCTTATGCATAGTACTACTAGATAATCTATTATTAAAGAAAGTATAATATTATGATATGTATCTATATCGATATATAAATAGATACCACATTTTCTTTATCCATTCATTTGTCAAAAGGCACTTAACTTATTTTCATATTTTGGCTACCGTGAATCAGGCTGCAGTGAATGTGGGACTGCAGCTATCTCTTCAAGATACTGATTTCATTTCCTTCGGGTGTTTACCCAGAAGTGAGATTGTTGGATCATACGGTAGTTCTATTTTCAATTTTTTGAGGAATTTCTATACTCTTTTTCATAATGGTTATACCAATTTCCATTCTCACCAATGGAAATCTGCTAAAAGAGTAGATCTTAAGTGTTCATAGCATATATGCACATATACACACAACTATATAGAAAATGTAAAATAGAAGACACTAATATGCCTAGTTTGAAGAACCTATCACTGCAGTTCCCTGATTCTTCAGAGAGCATAAAAACAGCATTAGCCTAATTCTGAGCGAATTCCACTCAAACACATTGTATCTGATTGATTCTACTCTTTTGACCTTATTATCTTGCACCCACACATATCATTATTATGTTGTTGGGAGGAATCTACCCTTCCTACCATATAACATTGCAGCCAAGAGACCTGGATACACGGAAGACAGCTATGGCAGCATAAAGAATGCATGGTGCAAACAGCAAGGGATGAATGAACATGCCCCATCTCCAAGGCAGCCTGGTCCAACTCAAAACCACCCATTACCTGTAACATCTTACTCATTCCAAAAGCCATCAGTCTTAGGGTAGTTCATGCTAGACGTCTATAGGTGATAATGACTGAAAATTCCAAGTCTGGTGATGAGCGCATGGTGGGGAGCAAACATGCCTTTGAGCAGGGGCTTTTGTTGGAGAGAATGGATCCCAGCATAGACAAACTGATGGAGGACAAGGCTAGGGATGACTCAGAATGTGAAGCAACAGAACAGATCCATGCACTGAGGAGAAAAGTCCAAAGAGCTTTTTTAAAAACAGTAAAGGAGTGATGCAGAGGGGAATGGAGTGAAACTCCCTGACTGGTTTCACCTAGAATCAACACTGAACATAATTCAGCGTTGAAAAAAGAGTTAAAAGCATACTTAAATCATCCTGATTACTGGACACGTGAAAGATTTCCACTTTATTTTTGTTGGAATATAAACAAGTTCCTTGAACATAAAACAGAAAAGGGGGAAAAAATAATCCTAGATAGAAAAAGACAGAAGAATTGAAATTTTGTTCTCCTAAATTACGTATTACATTTTCCCTCTTAATTTGTAGAAGAGAAAGTCTTCTAAGTCCCCTTGCATTCAGCCCAGAGTGCATGCTGCTTTTCCTCATGGTGTTTGTATCTTCATACCAACAATTCTTCCTATTAAGTAATCATCCCATTAAATATTTCATCGGAAAGTTGGTTGCTTTGCCCATCTGCCTTGTCCATATTCAATTATAGCAGCTATCATTCTTTTATGTGGAGATACATGTAACTTTTCAACCTGTCTTAAATTTTTCTCCTGTAAAATTGACATAGTTTATGGGATTTTCATAGGATACTGACAGTAGGTATTGAAGTTCTGCCACTTTATTTGCTTTCTCATTTTTGAAATCAGGGTCATTTCCACCTATATCAACAGGAGAAGTTAAGAAAGGAGGTCTCAGAGATGGCAGGTGGTTATATTTTCATTTCTATTTGTCAATCTGATATATAATAAAGCATTCAGTAACTGAATTAAATTGTCAAACTTCCCAAACACACAAATCAACCAACTGAAAGATTGGATGTTTCTTGCTTATTAGGGTAAAAATCTCTGGTGGGGAAAAAGTAATTAAGCATAAACTGACCTTAGTTTATTAGTTGGGTTTTTCAAACAGGTTTATAAAAATAAAAATTATAATAAAGATGGGAGGAAATCTAAGAAATTTTGACAAATTATTTAGTCTAATGCCTAACTTTACAGATGCAGAAGATGAAGTAATTTGTCTAGAATGGTATAATTAGGGCGCCTGGGTGGCTCAGTGGGTTAAGCCGCTGCCTTCGGCTCAGGTCATGATCTCAGGGTCCTGGGATCGAGTCCCGCATTGGGCTCTCTGCTCAGCAGGGAGCCTGCTTCCCTATCTCTCTCTCTCTCTCTGGCTGCCTCTCCGTCTACTTGTGATTTCTCTTTGTCAAATTAATAAAATCTTTAAAAAAAATAAAAATAAATAAAATGGTATAATTAGACCAGGAGTGTAACTTGTTCTTCCTATATATATATTCATGACCCTGTATTTCCCTCAAAGAGTTTATAAGGTCTCTAACCTTCCACATACAGTTTTTGTCCATAACTATCTTTCTCTTTGCCTTAGCTGTTGATACATATGTGAATGAGGTTTTGTAGATTTTTTTTAACTGCATGTATTTTTATAGAGACATTTATTTATTTGTTTGTTTATTTATTTTTTATGAAGATTTATTTATTTGACAGAGAGAGAAATCACAAGTAGGCAGAGCACCAGGCAGAGAGAGGGGGGAAACAGGCTCCCTTACAAGCAGAAAGCCTGATGTGGGGCTCAATGTGGGGCTTGATCCCAGGGCATTAAGATCATGACCTGAGCTGAAGGAAGAGGCTTAACCCACTGAGCCACCCAGGTGCCCCTACAGAGACCTTTATTTAAAGAGCAATTTTCTCATTTAAACTTTATCCATCTGTTTCCCTCATTGAAATACAAATTTCTTGAGAGTAAAAAGTCTGGACTTTACCTGGGTGGCTCTAGATCCTAGAGAAATATGGGCAATACCAGGGATTTGATGAAGTTGTTGAATGAATAGATTCATCTTGTTTCTGCTCTTTCATGAGTCTTGGAACATCATGGCAGCCATTCACTTTTTCCTTTGGCAAAATTCCATCAACTCCTTTCAATTTTCATTCTTCTTCAGGATTTTAATAATGAATTTCATTCACTGGAGTCTCTGGATATTATAAAAATACAAATCTTTTCCCTCTCTTCTTCCTATTTATAAGTGGATCACATCAGATGATGGACACTCAGACAAGATTCTACCTATTATACCCATTTTTCTAGATTCCTAAACAATGTTAGCATATTCAATTATTTGAGAATTTCCTTCTCTCATATTTGGTCTAAACCAGAATTTATTCATCCATTTAAGCAACTATTTATTGACTACCATCTATAAACTACATGGAGTTTTAGGAACTAGGAATAAACAGTAAACAAATCTTATATGACCTCTGACCCCACAGAGCTTATATTCCAGAGAGGGGAGGAGGATACAATAAATGAAAAAACAAAAAACAAAAAACAAAACAAAAACAAAAAAAACAAGCACCAAATAAAACAAAACAAAAAAAAAACTATTAAAAACTGAAAATTGAAACAATTGTTAAGGAAATAAAAACTCCTCTGTATCCACTTTTTTCATTTTTTGAAGCATGTTTTTGCAGCATGTTTTGTAAATATACTTTGGAAAATGTCAGATTATATCCACCTACTACTAAATGATATATATTTATCCATCCTGACCCCATGGATATCTGGAAGGTTTGTTCTAAATGCCTTTGTGAAAAAATAAAACTTTATAACTATATGACCAAATTAGCAATTTTTTTTCAGAAGTGGAAATGAATTCTATTTTGGCCTAATTCTCCCATTTTATCAAAAATATTGGAAGGAACTACCTATTACCAACGCACAGCGAAATATTATGGTTTCAGTGGTAAACAGATGAAAGCAGGCTTTGATGGAGACAATTTTCACAATGCATCCAAACACTAACAGTTTATGGACATTAGACTATTGCCTAATACCTTAAAAAATTTGGAAGCCTATGGCCCAATGTAGAAGTCTATAACCAGTCCTGTGCAGATGTATGTAACTGTGGATCAAGAATAACACATTTTATGGTGTTAGTGTGGACTCTTGAATACTGATGTGGCCTCTAAGCCAACCAAATGGTGTGAAAAACAGTGAATCCAAGGCTCTGACCTCTTAAAGAAGCATTTTTCCCTTTTCTGGCAGGCTGTCTTGATCACTGATTTTCAGGTGCATCTCTGTGAGGAACTAGGGAAGTACTGGGGAATGACCACCTCTATTCCTATCCTTAACTCATGGATTTCCTTTGTACTCTTTCTAACTTCAGTAGTGAATCGAAGTCAAAGCAATCTTGAGCTGAAGCTCAATCATCATTTTTACTGGGGATGTACATTAGGTTTTGTGATCTAGTCAACACATCAGAATCTTCCATGTTTCTTTTTGTAAAACGTATATAATGTCTGCCTCATGGATGTTTCCATTTTAGGAATTCTAGCACATGGATTCTTAGTATACTCAATGTCATCTCATATGTAGCATCTTTTCCCCAACAGAAGGTATCGAAAGTTTAAAAACATAAGAGGTTAGGGTGCTAGAAGTATTCAACATGTAGATAGCAAAATCACCCAGGACGATGATGAGTCAGAGTAGCGAGGATGGCTGTGGCAGCGATCGCGGTCTTACATAAGTGAGAAAGAGCAGGAACGAGAAGGAAATCAGTGGATGGCAATGTCAAAGAGGAAGAGAGGGACAGTATCTAGAAAAATACCTGGGATTTAAGCCCTTTGTTTATAAATCTAGTGACCATTCAATCTTAGGACTTGAGAGGTGATTCTGAGGACTGGGAAATGCCTTCCATATGCACACCAATCTAGAGACAAGGACAATTTGGCATTTTTATGTTATAGTTACTAGTTAAATCTGTCCAGACTGACAGGAAAGGGGAAAAGGCTCTAGACAGCTTTTTGAAATCAAGATAAGTTGTCTTGCTAAATACTCAGGGAAAAAATTATAGCCTATTTTGCATGAATTGTTAACTTCTAAAAAGAAATGGATGGCAATAAAAAGAACCCAACAGGGATTGGTCCCTTTTAAAGAACTCAAGAGAAAAATAAAATGGAAAGAAGCAAACAGAGTGGATGTAGGCAATAGAACTCTGGGTCTCTGACAGAGTCTGTTTTATAACTATTTATTTATTGGCAGCCTCGGTGGGATCATAGCAGAATGTAATCTCAGATAGTACATAATTTATAAGAAGATTTAATTTCTACCTCACTCAAGACTGTGGGGTTTTATCTCTGGAAAATCAGCAATGGGAAGATTCACATTAACTAGACTAGGGGCTACCATTTGTCCCTAATTTCAAAGCCTCTAGGAAATGCTATGTATGTCAAACCTCTGTTTCTGCACAATGGATGTCCTAATAATTGATATTTATCATTACTTGTGTACTGTGAATGAAATGTATTGGAGGTTACTACCCTTTCCCATTTTGAGATGAAACTACCTTTTATGCTAGAGAATGCCATCTCCCATGATGACTGAGGAAATCTGGATTAAACTGTCAGATCTTTAAAACTCAAAACGCTGCTTAACATATATTCTCAATAAGCAGCAAGAAATGAAGAAGAAAAGTCAACGGGTTCCACTTGGATCAACCACTGATCAGTGGAGTTCTTAAACAGCTCAGTTGGTCAAGGGATATCACATCAAGAAATCACTCTCGGGCCATGCTTCCTATTTCAGATCCTCTGGAGTATCTTTACTTAACTAGAAAAGCAGATCTTATGACCCAATGCCTCCTCACTACCTCCATGGCCAGCTCTCCAGTCCATGTCATCATCATTCCTTGTCTGGACGGAAGTGTTCCTGTCTTGATTGGTCTCCCTGCATTCTTTCTTGTTCTCCCTAATGTCTTTTTTCTATAGAGCAACTAAGGTGGTTCTTTTAAGGAGTAAAACAGATCCTATCACCCATCTTCTCAATGCCCTCTATGGCTTCACTTTACATTCGTAATAAAATCCAGAATTGTTTGTTGTTTGTTGATTCTACCCAACCTAGCTTTTGGTTCTTGGTCACTCCTAGGACATCATTTTTTTACCTCAATCACTATAATCTGTCAAACTGGGCTTCTGCCTATATATAGTTCTTGCTCAGAGTCACAATGCTTGCTGTTGCCTCTGCTTAGAATGTTCTTAGACACTCCAAGGGCTTCCTCTGTGGCTTTACTCAGATTTCTTCTTGGATGTCAGCCTCCCAGACCAACAGATCTAAAACTGAAACGTCCTGCTTGCCACTTGCTTGGTGTCTCTTCACAGCTCTTATCACTTGCTACGCTCCGTTTATAATCTATCTTCCCATCCCTCTGAAGGCAGAATATTAGTGTTGTATTTCTAGTGCTTATAGCACATTCTGCTGTATAAAAGATATTCAAAAAATACTTGATCAAGAAATAAACAAGGAAGAAAGGGAGAGAAGGCCAGAAAAAAAGGAGGGAGGTAAAAAAAAAAAAGGGGAGAAAGGAAGTAAAGAAAAAAGAGATCTTAAATTTTAAAAAAGCAATTCAAAGATCGCCTTCTTTTATAAATTTATTACCCAAGAGGCAGAACTGAAGAGCTTTAACATATCAAGGAAGTACAGGTAAAACTCCAATTTTTGAAATAGCTCAGACCAAAAAAAAAAAAAAAAAAAAAAAATCCCTACTTTTCCCCAATCAAAGAAGCAAATATTTGTGGCTGTGTGGTGATGATGAAGAAAAGAAGTTCTAGGAGTGGTTTATTTGCTTTTGTTTCATTTTAGTTGATTAACAATTTACTGACAAGTGAACAACACACACACACACACACACACACACACACACACACACACAACCTCCCAAACAAACAAAAACAGAGAGAACTGAGATTGTTCAATCAGCACATCAAACCTTGTCATTTGTGATCAATTACATTAACAAACATGGATCTTATGCTCCAACTACCAGGGCTCATGTTGATTGTTAGGTGACAACTTACTATAGAAACCCTCTTACTGATACTGCTCATTTGCCTAATTTGCTCATCTCGCACAAAAATCAACAAACAACAATAAACACCTATACTTCACTTTGTGTGTAATTTCTGCCCAGTTTGAACATAAAAAAAATAATAATCTGAGGAAATATTTTGCTTTACCTCAACTCACCATCTAGTGGCAAAGTGGGTGAGTGCAGGCTTCCGATTCAGAATAACTTTCCAGGCAAACATCTGTTTGACATTTACTTTGCCAACTGTGCTAGGTACTGTACGAAGTAGAGGTGAATGAACACATATCTAGAAGAAGAGTCTCTATTTCAAATTGTGTCCTCTGGCATGATATTCAGAAAGTTGCTACAGTAAGCATTATCTGAAACAAAGGTAGTAGTTATGATGCCAGTTTCTGTGCTGATCACATTTCAAATGCAACATATCTAATGACAAAACTTCAAGGAGACTGGGGCACCTGAGTGGCTCAGTGGGTTAAGCCTCTGCCTTCGGCTCAGGTCATGATCCCAAGATCCTGGGATGGAGCCCCACATCGGGCTCTCTGCTCAGCAACGAGCCTGCTTTCCCCCTCTCTCTCTGCCTGCCTCTCTGCGTACTTTGATCTCTCTGTCAAATAAATAAAAATAATCTTAAAAAAAAAAAAAGAAAAAACCTTCAATGTGACTATCACTGTTCCATTTTGTATCTGAGGAAAAAGAAGTCGAGAGAGGCTAACACCCAAAGTACCCCAGCTGATTTGCCTGGCTATAAAGTCCCTGATCTCACCTACTACATCATATGGCCTCTTATTAAATTCAGGATATAATCTATGGCCAGCCAGTAATTTTTTTCTGGGGAATTAGCCAGAACTTTGCAAAACTGACAGATAAATAGTTATCACATAATCTTAGTGGATTTTCAGTTTTTGGAACAATGACACCTGGACCGACCTAGTTTCTAATCCAATATGGTTTAGGGGATAATTCCTGGTGACTATACTTGGGAATAATACCAGCAAACAGACTGATGACCCTCTAAGAATGGAAACTTGAAAAAGTCTACAAATAATGATTGAGTTCAGTTCTCTGTCCAAGTAACCTGCACTAAACAATGAATATATCACTGGGTTTAGCGATCAAACGTATCAGTTAAAGTAAAAAAAACCTCGTGAGCATTTGAATATATATCATTATCAGATATAAAAGCACATTACAGAAAACTGGTAAAATTTAATATGCAGAGGAAATAATATATCTAGAAAAGCTGAACTCAAAGAGTATGAATTTGTTCATGTGTTTTGGGAGACATTAGGGCTACTTAGAATATTCCGGTTCTCAATTTTTTAAGGTATGGAATAGGTTTGGCATATCCTGTGCTTTGAGGTCAGGCGTGACCATTTTTCTTTCTTTAGCCAACAAAATCTGAAAGAAGGCTTTGTGTTTCAAGAGTGGGGCAGTTAAGAGTTAGTGTACATGGGGGCCCTGGTGGCTCAGTGGGTTGAGTATCTGCCTTCCACTAAGGTCATGATCCCAAGGCTCCCTGCTCAGTGGGAAGTCTGCTTCTCCTCTCCCCCTCCCTGGCCCTGAAAGACTGACCACATGAACAGAGGCCCATTGGCTAAAATGGGTCGGGGGAGCCATAGAATTGCTTCTGAGATGAGGGAGACAGACAGGCAGAGAGGGAGGTGGGGAGGGAGACAGGATAGGGAGACAGGAAAAGAAACTGTCTGGTTATCTTGAACAAGATTCTTGCTTAAATTCTGCTCTCATGAGATGACCAACTACCCCTTAGTCCTTCTCACTCTGATGAAGCAAAATATGTTCATAAAACTATGTCTCTACTTTTAGCCAGCACTCTTCAGACATTTATTTCTGGTTGAGAAGGCAGGTGGGAAAAAGTGAAAACAGGGGTGTCCCTGCTTTCCCTATTGGATTTCCAGATTGCCTCCTGCGCTTGGATATTTTGTTGAACAAATAACCTCCTCCATCAAATTGACAGGTCTTTTTGGTTAACTTGTTTCCATAATAAATGTTCCATCACCTACATCTATTTTTATTAAACAAGGTGTGGTGAGGACGGAGGAAAGCTTTTATACAGTCAGTGGGCACTTCTATTTTCAGCAGCTATTGTATTTTTAATTCATATTTTCATATCATGTTAAAATAATATGCACCATATTAGGAATGTCAGGTTTGTAATAAGATTGTTTTCTTTTGTCATCAAGCTTCATAGGCATGCATGGACAGGTTACGCCAGTTCAGACCAACAAGTATTTGACAGCACCTGACTTATAAATTACTCAGGTCCTTCAGCTGTTGATTGATTTCTAGACATAAATAACAAAGGAAATGCCAGAGTAATAATTCATCCATTCTTTTTGGTCACAACAGTGTTTCAGAAACACTGCTTATTTTGCTTGGGCTCTGGCTGGATTTATATTGTATTTACTCTCTCACACACTGTCTTTGCTTTTGCTCTTTCAGATTATCATCCCGAGGAAGGAAGAGCAAGAATCAAATTCATGGGATGAAAGCCAATGCTGTGCATACCCATGGCCACCAATTCTGAACCGAGTTTGCTAGAATAAAGCCAGCATAAAATCTTGAAAAGAAAGCAGCATTAATTAAATCCATCTGTCTGTTGAATCACTATTAAACCTTCAGCCTGATATGGAAGACCTTTTATGGTAGTGCTTTCATTTGTTCATGGCTTCACTCCCTCCCTTGCACCATACTTTCCTCCTTCCTTGTTACTCCCTCCTCCCTTTCCTCTTTTCCTTCTTCAGTAAAACATGTATTTGTGTCTAAAACACGCTTCCTAAGTTCAACTGGACATTTATCATACTCTAGTCGTATTTCATTCTTTTCAACCTCTGTGCCCTTGCATGAGCAAGGCATGTGTTTCTCTACCCCCAAATACTCTTTTCCTCTCCTTCTCCATGAACACCATGAGTAGCCCCTATTCTAAAGCCGTTTGATATATTTACTCTCCTAATAAGCCTTTAGCAAACACTTGAGGTACAAAATGCAAGTTTTGTACCTCTCTTTGATGGCATTTACTAAAGTCTTTATTATTTTAGAATTCTTTGTATACTTGCCTTTTTAATCCTTCTAGATGGTGAACATGCTGTTTGTGGGAGGAGACTTTGTCTAATTATGTCGGATGCACCTGCAAAGCCTTGCATAGAATGTATGAAAAAAAAAAAAACAACCCTAAACAAAACTGAAATAATGACAGTAAATATTACAGAAAGAACACAACACTAGAGGGCAAACACATCGGACTTCGAGATTTCCCTCTAATTTACGGAGTTGAAATTGTGAAGAACCTTTTGCATCTCAATTGCCTTGTGTATAAAGTGAAAATAACTACAGCTTTTTCTTTTTTTTTCTCCTTGGAACATTTACAACTCTAAAATTTATGACTCCAATACATGCCTTCTGTTAAATGATTCAACACCAGATAAATCAGAGGATCTCACTATCATAGGTAGAGGCTTTAAAACATGCAAAGACAATTTTACAGACTCTCTGGATAAAAGATTTAACATAGCAAAACTCTTTAATGTAATAATAGAAGATATTGAGCTCTTTTTTTTTTTTTTTTTTTATTGAGCTCTTCATAAATGGCATGTACTGGGCTCAGTATTTTAGAGGAGATGCTCTAATCTTCACCAGAACAAATAAACTCATGCAATGGTGGATTTTATTGTACCCACTTCACTCGTGAGAAAACTGAAGCGTAGTTAGGTTAAGACATTTGATTCACCCAGAGTCAAAATATCAGCAATGTCTGATAACAAAGCCCACGTGCTACTTCTGCCTAATAAATTAAAACTTTACATATTCTATTTATGTACATTAATTGGTATCAATAGACACTATATTTGTCTATTGGGTTTCCTACAGTTTTTACGGTTCTTAATATATTCTAGATATAAATGTCTACAAGTTTTATTCCATCCTTTCTCCCAATCTATGACTTTTAACTTTCTTCACATTTACCTAACATAACAAAATTCTTAATTTTAGGTGTAATCAAACAAATAAGATATTTTGCTGTGGTTTTCCCCTTGGTACTATTACTATTATAAAAAGCCTTCCCCAGAATTAGATCATAAACATGTGGTCATTTTCTAATGAATAAAACAAAACAAAATTTGATCTTGGGTCAAATACGACTTGATTACATTTGTTTTAATATGCTACAGTCTTTATTCAGTAAAATTTTAAATATTTTGAAATCTATATTCTTTCAAAAGTGGCTGTGCTGCTTTGCATTCTCAGCAGCAGTGAATGAGAGCTCTTGCTGCACATTCTAATCAGCATTTGCTGTTTCCACTGTTTTACATTTTGGCCATCCTACTAGCTGCGTAGAGTTGTCTCATTATTGTTCTAATTTGCAGTTCCCCAAGGACATGTGATATTGAGCATCTTTTCAGATACTTATTTGCCATCTGCATATCTTCTTTGATGAGCTATCTCTTGAGGTCTTCTACCCATTTTTTAACCAGGTTGCTAGTTTTCTTCTTGTTGAGTTTTAAGAGTTCTTTGCATATTTTGAATAATAGTCCTTTTCCAGATGTTTTCTTTGCAAATATTTTCTCCCAGTCTGTGTCTTGTTTTTCCATTGTCTTGACTTTCGCAGAACAGAAGCATTTAATTTTATTTTTTTTATTTTTTTTTTAATTTTGTATTTTTTATAAACATATATTTTTATCCCCAGGGGTACAGGTCTGTGAATCACCAGGTTTACACACTTCACAGCACTCACCAAATCACATACCCTCCCCAATGTCCATAATCCCACCCCCTTCTCCCAAACCCCCTCCCCCCGGCAACCCTCAGTTTGTTTTGTGAGATTAAGAGTCACTTATGGTTTGTCTCCCTCCCAATCCCATCTTGTTTCATTTATTCTTCTACCCACTTAAGCCTCCATGTTGCATCACCACTTCCTCATATCAGGGAGATCATATGATAGTTGTCTTTCTCTGCTTGACTTATTTCGCTAAGCATGATACGCTCTAGTTCCATCCATGTTGTTGCAAATGGCAAGATTTCATTTCTTTTGATGGCTGCATAGTATTCCATTGTGTATATATACCACATCTTCTTGATCCATTCATCTGTTGATGGACATCTAGGTTCTTTCCATAGTTTGGCTATTGTGGACATTGCTGCTATAAACATTCGGGTGCATGTGTCCCTTTGGATCACTACATTTGTATCTTTAGGGTAAATACCCAATAGTGCAATTGCTGGGTCATAGGGCAGTTCTATTTTCAACATTTTGAGGAACCTCCATGCTGTTTTCCAGAGTGGCTGCACCAGCTTGCATTCCCACCAACAGTGTAGGAGGGTTCCCCTTTCTCCGCATCCTCGCCAGCATCTGTCATTTCCTGACTTGTTGATTTTAGCCATTCTGACTGGTGTGAGGTGATATCTCATTGTGGTTTTGATTTGTATTTCCCTGATGCCGAGTGATATGGAGCACTTTTTTCATGTGTCTGTTGGCCATCTGGATGTCTTCTTTGCAGAAATGTCTGTTCATGTCTTCTGCCCATTTCTTGATTGGATTATTTGTTCTTTGGGTGTTGAGTTTGCTAAGTTCCTTATAGATTCTGGACACTAGTCCTTTATCTGATATGTCGTTTGCAAATATCTTCTCCCATTCTGTCAGTTGTCTTTTGATTTTGTTAACTGTTTCCTTTGCTGTGCAAAAGCTTTTGATCTTGATGAAATCCCAGTAGTTCATTTTTTCCCTTGCTTCCCTTGCCTTTTGCGTTGTTCCTAGGAAGATGTTGCTGCGGCAGAGGTCGAAGAGGTTGCTGCCCGTGTTCTCCTCAAGGATTTTGATGGATTCCTTTCGTACATTGAGGTCCTTCATCCATTTTGAGTCTATTTTTGTGTGTGGTGTAAGGAAATGGTCCAATTTCATTTTTCTGCATGTGGCTGTCCAATTTTCCCAGCACCATTTATTGAAAAGGCTGTCTTTTTTCCATTGGACATTCTTTCCTGCTTTGTCGAAGATTAGTTGACCATAGATTTGAGGGTCTATTTCTGGGCTCTCTATTCTGTTCCATTGATCTATGTGTCTGTTTTTGTGCCAGATGTTTTCTTTGCAAATATTTTCTCCCAGTCTGTGTCTTGTTTTTCCATTGTCTTGACTTTTGCAGAACAGAAGCATTTAATTTTAATGAAGTTCAGCTTGTCAATTGTATCACTCAAATTGTTTCTTTGATGTTCTATCAGAAGAGTCATCATGATACCTAAGGCCATCTAGGTTTTCTCCTGTTACCTTCCAAGTATTTTATAGTTTTGTATTCTACATGTAAGTATATGATCCAATCTGAGCTAATTTTTTGCAGACAATTAATGTCTGTGTCTAGATTCATTTGTGTGTGTGTGTGTGTGTGTAGATGTTCAGTCGTTCTAGCACCATGTTGAAAAGACTATCTTGTAAATGGTACCGTGTTTTAAACTCCAAATCCCAATCATTCATTGCAGATATACAGAAAAATGACTGACTTTAATACTAAACTTGTATTCTGCAACCTTGCCTTGTTTCTGATCTATGCAGGAAAGCTTTGAGGTTTTCACCATTTAAGCATAATGTTAGCTGTAGAGCTTTTGTAGATGTTCTTTATCTGGTTGAGGAAGTTCTCCTCTCTTCCTAGTTTCTAGGAACTTTTATTAGGAATGGGTGTTAGTTTTTGTCAAATACTTTTTTCTATATCTCTTGATATGATCATGTGCTTTTCTTCTTTAGTTTGTTGATGTGATGAATCACATTAATTGATTTTCAAATGTTGAACCAGCTTTGCATACTTGGGATAAATCCTACTTAATCGTGGTATATAATTCTTTTTTATTGATTTCTGGGTTTTATTTACTAGTAATTTGTTGAAGACTTTTTACATCTAAGTTCATGAAAGAATACTAGTCTGTAGTATTTTTTTTTTTAATATGTCTTCATCTAAGTTTTGGTCATGAGTATTGTTGGCTTTATAGAATGTGTTACAAAAGTATTCCTTTTCCTTCCAGCCTGTGAAAGACATTTTAAAGTATCAGTATAACTTTTTTCCCCTTAAATGTTTGTTGAATTCACCAGTGAATGAGTCTGGGTCTCCTGCTTTCTCTTTTGGAAGATTATTATTGATTCAAGTTTTAAAATGGATGTAAGCCAAAAAAAAGATGCAAGCCTATTCAAATTGTCTGCTCTTATGAGTTTTGCTAGATTATGTTTTTCAGGAAAATGACCCATTCCATCTAGGTTATAACATTTGTGGACATAGAGCTGTTCATAACACAACTTTATCATCCTTTCAATGTCCATGGGATCTGTAGTGGTTTATCTATTTTTTTTTCCTTTCTGATACTAGTAATCTGTATGCTCTCTCTTTATCCATTAGCCTGACAAGAAGGTTACCAATTTCATTGATCTTAAAAAACAAAACAAAGCAAAACAAAAGAAAACAAAACAGGGGCATCTGGTTGGCTCCTTCAGCTGAATGTTTGACTCTTGGTTTTGGTTCAGGTCATAATCTCAGGGTCCTGAGATCAGAACCCACACTGGCTGCCTCACCCAGCAGGGAGTGTGCTTAAGATTTTTTCTCTTCCTCTCTCTCTGTCCCTCCTCCCCACATGTGTGTGCTCACTCTCTAAAACAAACAAACAAGTAAGTAAATATTTTTTTTAAATCAGCTTTTGGTTTTATTGATTTACTTTCTTGATTTCCTGTTTTCAATTATATTGGTTTCTGCTCTAATTATTTCTTTTCTTCTGCTTACTTTGGATTCTTTTTCTAATTTCTGAAGGTGGAAGACTATAGTATTGATTTTAGATTTTCTTTCTTCCTAATGTGGGCATTCAATGCTATAAATTTCCCTCTAAGAACTGCCTTTGCTTCATCCCACAAAATTCGATGTTTTAATGTTTATTTAATTCTATTTTTTTAAATATTTCTCTTGTGATTACTAATTGGACCCTTATGCTATTTAGAAGTGTGTTATTTAATCTCCAAATATTTTGGAATCTTCCAGATATCTTTCTGTTAATGATTTCTAGTTAAATTCCACTGTGATCTAATAGCAGACATTGTATAAGTTCTTCTTTTAAATTTGTTAAGGTGTGCCTTAGCGCCTTGAATATAATCTATATTGACAAATGTCCCATGTGAGGTTGAGAAAACTGTGTATCCTGCTCTTGTTGGATGAAGTAGTTTATGGATATACACTGCAAACAAGTGATTGATGGTGTGTTACAGAGTTCAGCTAGATCCTTACTGTTCTCTGCCATTTCTTACAGAAGCATTGAATTCTCCAATTAAAATGGTGGATTCATGTATCTCTCCTTCCAGTTCAATCAGTTAGTTATGCCTCACTTTTTATGACACTCTGTTAGGCACATACACATTAATAATTGTTATAGCTTCTTGGAGAACTGTCTCCATCATTACATAGTGCCCCTCTTTTTTTTTTTTTTTTTTTTACATTTAAGAATATTTTTATTACCTCCTCAGAATTAAGAAAAAATTGACTTGTTATAAAATCGCCATTAACATTCTTTCCTTCAATACTTCTGCAACATAACCATCCTCTTGCATCCACATAGTGCCCCTCTTTATTCCTGATACCTTTCATTGTTCTGCACTAATATTAACATAGCTATTCCCATTTCCTTTTGATTAGTGTTAGCATGGTATATCTTGCTTCATCCCTTCACATCTAATCTTATGTATTTTTATATTTAAAAGGGGTTTCTTGTAGACAACATATACTTTGGTCTTGTTTTTGATTCACTTTGACAATCTCTGTGTTTTATTGGTAAATCAGATCACTGACTTTAAAATGATTACTGATATAGTTGAATATATACCATATTTATTAATGATTTCTATTTGTTCACTTTGTTCTTTGTTCCCATTTTTGCTTTCCACTCTTCTTCTGCTTTTTTTTGGTCTTTTTTTTTTTTTTTTTTTTTTTTTTTTTATATTTTTTTTTTTTTTTTGACAGAGAGAAATCACAAGTAGATGGAGAGGCAGGCAGAGAGAGAGAGAGAGAAGCAGGCTCTCCGCTGAGCAGAGAGCCCGATGCGGGACTCGATCCCAGGACTCTGAGATCATGACCTGAGCCGAAGGCAGCGGCTTAACCCACTGAGCCACCCAGGCGCCCTTTTTTTTGGTCTTAATTGAGCATTTATATGAGTGCATTTTCTTCCCTTTACTAGTATGTCAGTATGCTTCTTCTTTATTTAGTGGTTGCCCTAAAACTTGCAATATACATTTACAATTAATCCAAATTCAATTTCACATAACATATCACTTTGCAAGTAGTGTAAATATCTTTTAATAATATAATAATCTAAATTTCTCCCTTCTTTGCCTTCTATTATTATTATAATTAATTTCACTAAAAAATAAACATACTTAGGCATATGCACACAAATATATAAATATATATATATATGCAGGTATATATGTATATTAATGTGTGTAAAATAATCAAACATACCATTGGTATTATTTTGAACTATTTTGTTAGATTAAGAAAAATAAAAGATTTTTTGTTTTACTTTTACTTGTTTATTCTCTGATGCTCTTTTTAAAAAATGTATATTTGAGTTTCTAACCTATATATCACTTTCCTTCTCTCTGAAGAACTTCTTTTAACATTTCTTACAGGGAATGTCTACTGGCAAAAAAAGTTCCTCAATTTTTGTTTCTCTGAGAAAGTCTTTATTTCGCCTTTATTTTGTAAGGATTATCTCATAGGAGACAGAGTTCTAGGTTGTTGGATTTTTTTTTCTCAACATTTTAAATATTTCATTCCACTCTCCCTGCTTACATAAATTCTTGAGCAGAGGTCAGAAATAATTTTTCCCTTTGTCTATAGGTAACGTGTATTTTCCTCTAGTTTCTTTCAGGATATTTATCTTTTATTTACTGTAGTTTGTATATGATATGTCTGGGTGTAGTTTTTTGGGGGTGGCACTTACCCTGCTTGGTATTCTCTGAACTTCCTGGTTCTATAGTTTAACATTAATTTGGGAAAATTCTCAATAATTATTATTTCAAAGAGTTCTTCTATTCACTTATTTTTCTTTTCCTCTAGTATTCCCATTACATTAATGCCCCACATTCCTGGGACATTCTGTTCCTTTTTAATCTTTGCTATTTTTTTTCTAGAAGTTTCTATTGACTTACCTCAAGCTCAGAGATTCTTTTCTCAGTCACTTCTAGTTTAATAAGATTGTTACAGGTATTCTTCATGTCTGTTTCAGTGTTTTTTATCTCCAGCAATTTTTATTCTTAGAATTTTGACCTCTCTGCTTACATTGCCCATCTTTATTTACATGCTGTCTATATACCCATTAGAGTCCTCAGTATATTAATCATAGCTATTTTAAATGAATGGTCTGATAATTCCAACTTCCCTGCCATATCTGTGTCTGGTTCTTAGGCTTGTTTTGTCTCTCCAAACTGTGATTTTGGCTTTTGTATGCTTCGTAATACTTTCTTGATAGCTTGGTATTACATATTGGGTTAAAGAACGGCTGTAAATAGGCACTTAGTAATGTGGAGGTATGGAATAGGGCAAAGGGATGCATTCGACAGTCCTCTAGTTAGGTCTTAGTTTTTTAATGACTCTGCCCTTGACAAGAACTCTTCAGCCCCTCTCTTCCTTCAATGGGCCACGATAGCTGGAGTGGGGCTGGAGTTGGATATTTCCCTTCCCCCAGATCAGTTAGGCTCTGATAAAACTCCAATAGTTTAGACTATGATAAAATCATTTCCTCTGAGGCCAAGCCTTAAAAAACAAACAAACACAGAATGATCTGGTACATTTATAAATGGTTACTTTCCCCTTCTCCGTGAAAAAAGCACAAGGGGATTTTTCTCCAATATTTGCTATAATAATCTGATCAAGCTCCTGGAGATAAAATGTGCAAAAGTGTGGAGGCCCAGACTTGTCCATACTGAGCCTCAAGCAATGTGTTACCTACAGTTGATGTTTTCCTCTCCTCCCACTGGTTCTCACATGGACATTTGTTCTTGAGTTTCTGCTCTGGTAAATTGTGATTATCTGTATTTTTCTCTTTATCTCTCCAATTTTAGAGCCAGTGGTTTGTCATGTAATCTCATTTTTCTGAAGGATCTAAGAAGAGTTCTTGGCTTTTCAGTTTATTAGCTTTTTATTTACTGTTAGGATGGATGGTTCTGAGTTCCTTGTGTGTTGGAACTAAAACCTTAAGTCCTTACTTTTTAAAAAAATAAGTAAATAAATAAGTTAAACTTATATAAGTTTACTTATTTAAGAAAATAAGTAAGTAAATAAAAAAGTTTAGAGTAGATTAAGATTTATAGAATTGTCACAAATATAGTATATAGAGTTTTCAGGTACTTCATGTCCAGTTTCCCCTATCACTAACATCTTACACTAAGATAGAATGCTAGTCAAAATTAGTGAGCCAATATTGACACATTATTATTAAATGAAGTCCATTCTTTATTTGATCCCCTTGGTTTTTACCTGATTTCCTTTTTCTGTTGCAAGATCCCATCCAGAATACCTTATTACAGGTCATCATCAGGTCTTTTAGAATCCTCTTGGCTGTGACAATAACTACTACACTTTTTGACTAATTTGTCCATTGTTTTGCTTAACTTATGAAGATTCTCCCTTATGTCCCTGCATATGCTTTTCAACTCATTTAAATCATTGGTTTCTTTTTTTCAAATTTATGTAATAAGTATTGCTTTGTCTAATGTTTTCTTTTAATGGTTGTATTTCTCAAGCATCTGGTTATTTTGTTGAAGGTCTCTGAAAAATATGGGTGTATTGGGTATAGAGAAGTAGCTGAAGCCAAGGCCTTAGTAGTCTGTGTTCTTCTTGCAGATTTAAGGAGGTGAGGGGGGTTTATCTCAGAGATTTTGTCCATCCTGCTTTGCTGCCTTTCCACTAGAAAAATATATGATCAGGGAATCTCCTTTAAACCCTTTGAACATCAAGCTAGCTGAAGGAGGAAATAGTCCCTTCAGATTGTAATATACCATGGCTGGGGGTTTGGAAGGGGAAGGAGTTTGGAGGGGGTAAAACCATTCGTGTATACCCATCGGGTTGAGCTGGGCTTTAGCATCATGGACACCAAGTAGCCCAAGCAATTGCTACTGACCACGGACTTTCCGGGGTATCGGGGCAGTCAGAAATCCTCAGGTGGTGAGCAGGCAAAAAAGACATTCAACACTCTCCACAACCTCTCTGCTCTTGGTATCCCACCATTAATCCTGCGAGGTTGTCATTTGCCACACATTAATTCATTCAAGTTGTTGACATCCCCAGGGACTTTGCACAAAAACCCTTAGATCCAAACCTTCTTCCCTGATCTGTTGTTTCTCTGAGCTTGTTTGGAAGAAGGAATCCACAGGTTGTGCTAGTTCTCTGTATTTTCAGGAAGCAATGGAGGGTCAGGGAGTCTAAAGTCCTGAAGCTAGTAAGAAGTAAATGTGGGATGCAGACTAATATCAAAGGATGCAAAAGCCTATACACTTTCCACTTTCCAAACAGCCTTTTATGCCTACAGGCCCAGGATGTCAAACACAGTGCAGATCCCTGCAGTACTGAGACTACTGTGAAAACCAATTAAGCCTTGTGGGTGCACTGCATATCTGAAATGGGACTTTGATGGACAACCCTCCTAGCAGGGGACTTACAAAACGTAACCGCAATTTAAAGAGAATAAAGAGGAATAACTGTTGTATCTTTTTCTCTTATCACTCATTTGTTCACTCATTAACTCAATCATTTATTATATACTTGCTAAGAACTCTATACATTGAATATAAAATAATGCAAAAAGACACATTACCTACTTTTAGGGAGAATTTTTCTGTTTTCTAGTAGGGGTAGTCAGATATAATTCTCATATGTAAACAACACCCATCCATTAAAAGTACATGGTTGCTACTCCACTGTACCTATAAGAACCACAGGTCTACGTATTCACATATAGTTAATTTAGCATAATGAGAGGTAACACAATACTTGGAACTCGCTGGGATAAACTGCTAAGTAGGGAATGATGATCTCCAGTACTCTCCAAAACTCTCACCTCTGTTTCTACCAATAATTGGTCTATGCTCTTTTCTTACTCCCATTGATTACACAAATAACAAAATTGATATTAAGTCAAGACAGACCATCCAGATTTGACTAATTTCCCAAAAACTATTGCCAAAGAAATAAATTGCCAAGTTCAACACGAGAACAATATTGGGGGTGAGATGAGGTCAAAGTTCCTTTGCAGTTCGCAGAAATTATAACATCAAAGGCCAAGCCAGCAAGCTTATCTTGCAAAGAAATGAGAGCAGATCCAAACAAAGGAACAAATGAAAATCGTCTTGATTTTTCTTCATTATGGAATTATAAATTATTGATTAAAGGGGACAATGGATGGGGAAATGGATGCTCACAGATAAGAAAATAAAATCACTTGTAATAATGGGCTCTAGGATTATATACTTAAAACACTTCTCTCTCACTGGCTTATCAGGCAACCAAAAAAATTAAAAGCAGTTTGCACTGGAAACAGGAAGAGATGCTCTCCGATGGTTACACTCCATGCAGCACTCTAGAAAAGCCAAAAAGACCAATTACTGGTCAGTTGTGTTGCTCATTAGATGATCATCATAAGCAAATAACATGGTACAGAATCAATCACCTGTTTCTCCTATAAGTATAGGGAGCGTAGTATGTGGATAAGGAGGAGCCGTGCAGACCAGGACCAGCTTTTCTGGGTCAGCTTTTGAAAGCAGCTGTTATTTTACATAACACACACACATAAATGTGTTCATGTGAGCAGCCATCAAAATTCCCTCACACTGAGAGGTATAAAAGGGAACAGAAGAGGAGAAGAGCTCCATCTATAAATCCGTCATAATAGCTTCCATGAGGTAGTAAGTATAGGCAAATAATGGTTATAAGAGCTGAGAAATGTTAGTAAGAAATAAAGGAATTTTTATTCTTGAAAAAGAGTTAAAAAAAAAAAAAAAGGAATAGAGGCAGAATTCTCCAGTCTGGATGTTCATTGCGATCAGCCAAAGTACCCTCAAGTAGAGGCTCAGGAATTTCATCACCCCACATCACAATTTAAACACACACACACACACACACACACACACACACACACACACACACGAGTCTCAAAGCTTCTCCTCCCTTATATATTATGGAAGAGCCTGCAAGGGGAAAATGACATAACTGTCTTAAATATGATCTAGCCCATTAAATCAGTATTTCTCTACTGGTGGTGATTTTGCTTCCCACCTCCTGGGAACATTTGACAATATCTGGAGATATTACTTGCTGTCACAACTGAAGAGGATGTTATTGGCATCTAATGGATAAAAGCCAAGGATGTTGATGAACATTCTATGATGCACAGAATAGTTCCCCTCTAATAAAAAATTATCTAGTTCAAAATATTAACAGTGCCAAAGTTGAGGCTCCATCCAATATATGACAGTAGACAAAAATCAGCTATTTGTGAAATATAGGTCACTGTTTTATTTCATCACACCGTATCAGAATCTCAAAACTTTCATTAATAGGTACTAGAAAGAAATCTTAAGATGTCATAACTCAGGTAAAGATCCAACACTGACAAGGGGCCCTGGTCAGATTGTGTCTCCTCTCAACTTCACAGAATAATGCTGTACCCTAATCATCAACATCTCTATTTTAACAAAGGAAAAGAGAACTATTCCTTTTCATCCAACTGGAGAGGATTTTGTAGAGAAGTCACAGTTATCTTACCACTGAGATCTCTGCCCTGCTTCCTCTAGAGCTGAACACTTTAATATTTCCAACAGCCAGGAGCACAACATTGTTAAAGGGACCCATATACACTTCTTTCTTTCATACAAAGTAAGTGATATCTTTCATCAAAATAATTGGTACAGAACCAAAATGGCCCGTACTGACCTACTACATACCTGATATTTTGCTAAGCACTGAAGCATTGATAAGAAGACAAACACTATCTTTTCTTCCCAAAACTTACACTTATATGATCTGTGTGGGGGACAGTGTTCACAGATAAGTAAACACAATCATTGTGGTAGGAAGAATAATCTCCTCTCCACCAATAAAAGTTCCCTTCCTAATCCCCCAAATGTGGGAATATTTATCTTCCACGGAAAAGGAGAATTTAGGTGGTAGTTGGAATTAGGTTGCTAATTAGCTGACCTCACAATAGGAATTAGATTGTCCAGGTGGGCCTACATATAATCATAAGGATCTTTAAATATGGAACAGAGAGTCAGAAGAGGAAAAGACAAGAGTAAGAAGAAGTGAGAAGGATTGGACCTGCTCTCATTGGCTCTGAAGATGGAGGAAGGCTGAGGAATGAGGGCAGTCTCTAGAAGCTGGAAAGGGCAAGGAAATGGATTCTCCCCTAGAACCTCCAGAAGGAATATAACCCTGTTGACTCCTTGATTTTAGTCCAATGAGAGCCATGTGAGAATCTTATCCTCCAGAAATGTAGGATAATAAATGTCTGCTGTTTTAGCCAGTGCATGTTGCAGTGGTTTGTTAGAGTAGCAAGAGGAAACTAACATAAATGCCAATTGCTTTGAGGGATATATACAGAGATATACCTAAGCAAATAGAAGTATGAGGCATGTGGGTGTATATCTGTGTGTGACAGGGGCTGTGTGGGGATTTCTTTCTGAAAAATCCTTCTCAATTAATTAAATTTTGAGCTGGATCCTCAAAGATACATGTATGTGAGTCTTTGGAGAAGAGGGGAATTGTGTTCTGGGCAGAAGGAATATAAGTAAAGGATTGGAAATAAATGAGGTTGTGCTTTCGGTGAACCATATGAAGTTGCTCAGGTAATAGAGAAAAGAAATGGGCATGCTGAGAGATAAAGCAGAAGAGATGGTCAGATGGCTGAGCATTCTAGACCAAGTTCCTGAGTCAGGATTTGCTTCACAGAAAAATTGCCAACAGTGACTTTTAAATAAATGCCATTGTCTAATATTGAGGGGACATGTACTCTGGTTGCTGGATGAAGAATGGATTGGAAAGAGACAACAATGGAAGTAGGGAGACCAGTTTGAGGCAATTGCAGCAACCCCTGGGAAACTGGCCACCCACGCAAGGCCAAGGCATTGGAAATAGACAGATATAGATGTGCTAAGGTAGCATCACTTGGAATTGGTTAAAACATATAAACAAACAACTAGGTGTTGATGGGGAGGAATGGGGACGGCAAGGATGAAACGCAGGTGTCTAGCTTCAGAAACCGAGTGGATGGGAGTTTCTTCCTCCAGGACAAAGGAACACAAATAGTGGGGGATTTCATTCAGAAAAACAAACGAACAAACAAACAACAAAGAACCTTGGTTTTAATCATGTTTGTGTTGTAGGGCTGAGGACTATGCAGGTGGACTAGAAGTGATTTCTATGATTTGCAGGCCTCCATGGCTTCATAATTTCTTACTGTTTCAAATTCCAATGGGATACTGTGCGAGTATCTGAATTCCATTAGTACCTAGGAATGTGGTCAAGGGCACATTGGTTCCTTGATGACTCATCTCTGAACATGGCAGTTTCTTTTAATATTGAAATTGGCCTTAGGATCACAAGAAGCAACTGTTAATACAATACAGAAACAAATAAGGAAACAAGATCCAGTTTTTAATGGTATTCTGAGTTAAAAACTTCTCTAAAAATCATGAGCTGTAGAGTCATTACACAAATTTCTGCTGTTTTACTCACCTACAGAAGTGGGTGTCAAGGTATTATTAAAGACTTGTGTGAAAAGAAGATCTGGGGCTGGGGAAGAGGAGACAGAATCCTTTCCCCAAGACAACTGAATAAAGAAAAAGATTAATTTTCCTAAAAGTTACATAAATAAAATATACCCTTGCAATGACTTTGAATAGTCTAGGTTCTGACGCATAAGTATACATTTCCAGCTTATTAGTGATTTGCAAACATTGTTCACCAGCAGCTGGATTTATGAGCCACACAGCATTTAGACATGCCAGCAGATCCTAGTGAGCCACAGGGCTAATTCCACCCCCCTGCATTCTTCTAGGTGTGGGCCGCGGATGTTCTGTTTCATTGTTCATAATACGTATTCATAAATATATTCATAAATATATGTGTATGCAGAGACTTGAAAATTTGGAAACTATTTTATTATTCAAAATATATTCAACATTCCTCTAACCCTTGTCTCTACCCAGCATCACTCTTTTTACTCTTGTCTTTTCCTCACATGTATATAATCAGCTTTCTTCCATTCTTTTCCTACCTTATCTTGTCTATATCGAGCAGAGGAATTTTTAACCTCTATGGACCCCACTCTTGCTCATTTTCCTTTTCTTCCACATGAATTTGTATTCTGACATGGTATTTATTTTTATCAAACTTTATCTAGGAGAGTGGGAAGAACATATATCAGATTTAAATACGTTTCCCTCACTTCCTCCCTATGTGACATTGGCAAAGTTATGTAGCTTCTGTAGTCTCAGAGTCTTTATTCGTAACGCGGGGGTAATACCAGCTACAACTTCAGTTTATCTTACAGATTAACAACACATCCTTCCTTGTTTTACAAAGGATTTAAGCAGAGAGTTAGTTCTCTTCCTTTTATTCTTAGATCCAGAGTGATTTTGCTTCTGAGAATATAGCTGAGTACAGAAATGTGTGCCATGGAGTAAATTATATTGCAAGTGGATGTGTTTCACAATGATAACCACTACACAAATATATAGCAAGAAATACCGAGAGAAGAAAAAAAAAAAGGTTTTACTTAACATCTTTTCCTTCTTATATAATTCCAGATATGCAAATACAAGAACCTACTACTTTCAGACCACAATCTTCTAGATTGTCCTGATGCTTTTAGAAACCTAAGCAAAAACTAAAACACATTTCCAAAGAAATTCTTAACTGAAAGACCTCCAGCTTCGCCTGTGTATTGATGTGGGTATTATCATCTCTAGGATATATACCTGACACGATCATTTAAAATCAGTAACAGGAGTGATGTCTGTCCCATCAGATTTCATTAGCTCACATCCTTATCTGTGTTAAACTGAAGAATTAGTATCAGAGATTACTTACTGCCCTCTGAGCTTCTCTTCACACCTGCCCTAGGTATGTGTGCAAATCTGTGATTTGGGAGCCTTCTACTTACTCAATGCCTTCCTGCAGCTCAGCACAGTCCCAAACTTCTTCCTGGCTAGTCCTTCAGGAAAATAAGAATTTGGAGTACCTGATGAATAATTTCCATTCCAAGACTCAACCACTCTCCATAGAAACTTTTACTTTAAAGGACCGGTTAGTAAATATTTCAGGATTAGAAGGCTACACAGTCTTTGTAGCATCTACTCATCTATGCTGTGATAGCACAGAAACACTTACAAATAAAAGGGAAACGAATGGGCATGGCTTTGTTCAAATAAAATTTCATTTATAAAATAGAGAGCCAGATTGGGTCTATAGGCCATAGTTTTTCAACCCCTGCTCCAGATTACAGGAGCGAATTTCTGTGCTCAGTTTCCCTTTTAACAGGTCATGATTAAGATGCAATATCAAAATGTCAAGCTCAAAATGCAGTTAAGGAAAATGTTCAGTGAGATGATGAAAATTAGGAACAAGAGAAAAACAGACACAAAATTCTGACTGCAATTGTAAAGTAAGTATGTCTGCAGGCTAAATACTCTGCAGGGAAAGCACTGGGGTCTTTGTCAGATTATCTCTGGTGAAGAATCAATCCTTTTTCAATCCATTATGTATTAGAAAATACAAAATCATATACTTCACAGCAAATTGTCTTTTTAAAAAAAATCTTAAATATTTCATTTCATTTTCTGCACCTATCTCCAGTAGCAAACAAGAACTGGCAGAGGTCCATGGACCATACAAGGATGGAAAATGATGTGTTACGAGGAAAGTCTCCTACTGGATGTATTTCTGCTGTAAAATCTTTATCATATTTGTTCATGGATTATCTGTTGCATTCCTTGGAAATGAAAACAAGCATAATCCTAGAACCCAGGATCTGTCACAGTCTGGGCCCTGCATATTATATTGCTTTGTTGTGCCCTCCGCTGCAATCCCACAGGCTGACTTCTTGTGCCCAAAAGCATCTGCTTTCTCACATTTTGCCATCGCCCATGCTGTTCCCTAGCTCTGCACTGCTTTGGCAAGCCCATCTTCAGTGTCCTTCAAAATTCCTTCACGATGACATGTTTCCTCTCCACTGGATGCAGTCTGGTCCTCCAGAGGACACCCATAACATATTGCATGCATTTTCTATGCCTACTGCTGCTTAAAATGATATTGTGATACTCTCTGTATGTGTCTTCACCTAAGACTGGATAGTGAGTTTTTAGAACTTGAGCTGTCTTTTATAAATAGGACTCAGAGTACCTAACACAGTACCTTTTATAAAATAGGGGTTCTTTACAAATGAGACTGTAAATGAATGGCTACTCCTTAAATATTTTCTCTTATGGATCCTCTTTGAATGTTTTAGAATCTCTCCTCTGTACCTCTGTCCTTTCTGTCTTACACTTAGGACACAGAGGCTTATCAGCAAGAGATATTGAGTATCTAAAACCACAGGACACAGCAGTCTGTGGCATCAAAAGCCAACGAAATAGATGCATGACTCATTTACAGAATTTGCAAAATGGAGCCTAGAGAATGAAAATGCAATTTATGGCTCATTTATACTATTCTGAATGCCACTGTAAGGCAACATTTCATGGAGGAGGAAGCCAGCCATGATTAGCATTCAGTTCAGCCACAGCCCATGACAACTGTTTGTTTCCACTGTGATCTATAAGACTTTGCTTTAGGATGAAAACTTAATTGGATATACGGAGAGAAAGCGCTGCCATTGTTAACTGAGTAAAATTTTATCATCTCCAACAAAGTTACATATTTGCAGCATTATGAAGCCAAGTTGGTATTCACCCTGCAAATAAATGTAATTCTGAATGAAAAAAACAAAAAACAAACAAACAAAACAAAACAAAACAAAAAACCTGACAAATTTAAGCTGTGTTAGTGACACATGGGGAAAAATATAGCCCAGGATTCACTCACATGTTTTATTACTGTTGTTGTTGTTATTATTATTACATATGAAACAAATTAGGAGTTTTATGACCATGCTACATTTTACTAGTTTGCCTTTATGTTTAATTCTTCTCATGAATGTATTTTTGGGGTATGGTTCAAATTTATTTCATCAATATAAAATTCCTCTTTGGGTAAAGATGTTCACTGTAAAAGACAGAAACTGTGACTATACCTTGCCTCCCATTGTCCGGCCCCTGTCTTCCATGGTGTTAGGGAAAAAGCCAAGGAAAGGCAAGCATTCTAGAGGCAGGCTTCTAGCTAATCCATACATAGTGCTTCTTCTAAAGAATGCTTCCATGACAGAATCTGAAAGGAGTAGATCAAATACTCTGTTTTCTTGACCTTTTTCATGTCACTGCTATGACACCATTAATTTCTAGAAATTAATAGAATTCCTTCTTTTGATTACTTTAGCTATAAGAATGGGACTATCTAGATGTGGGAAACTAAGCAAACTGTCTGGCCAGTTAAGGGCCCGAGGCAGTGTAGTGGTCTTCTTTACCTATCAATTTGGCTAAACTACAGGCAAAATTAATCAAGTTGATCCACTTAGTACTATAAAGGTATTTAGAAGATATGATTCAAGTCCCAAATCAGTGGACTTTAAATAAGGGAGATTATCCTGGGTGATGTGGGTGGGCCTGATTAAGTCAGTTGAAAGGCCTTCAGAGCCCCACTGAGGCTCCCCAAAGGAGAAGAAAGGCCCACTGTGGTCTGTAGCCTCAGCCTGCCCTTCTGGATGGCCTGCTCTAGAGATTTCTGACTTGCCTACCCAGCACCCACAACCACATCAGCCAGTTCCATGCAATACATCTCTCCATATGTATGTCTTAGAGGTTCTATTTCTCTGGTTGAATGCTGACTGGCAGGGGCAAACCAAAAAACCAAGGACTGCATTATGATACATGGAGCAGACAACTGGTGAGCAGGGGGACCAGTCTCTGGACCAGCAGCAGCAGCAGCAAGCAGAGCAGACATCGAGCCCTACAGAAAACCCACTCCCATTCTTAAACCCTCAGTTTTAGTGCCTAGGGGTCCCAGTCCTATTCTATCTCCTTTAGATCTTGGGTCTTTTCTTGAATCTTTATTGTGTTAACCTGAACGTATTTGTTGTAACCTAATGGCCTGGAGGAGAGCAATTATCATGGGCCTCGTATATTCTAGAAAAGGGAAATTGACACTTTTTTTCCTGAGACATTTATTTTTCCGTAATTCAATGCATATTTATTATCTATAATTTGTAAGACACACTGTCGTGAGTGCTGTGAAGATACAAAGATGAATCTGGCATGTGCAGCTTGCTTTAAAACTTGATCAACTGGTAGGGGAATGTCTGTCCATAAGCATCCCCTTTTCACAACTATAGGCGGCACATGGAGTGGGCTAGGCCTACAGCCAGAGAAATGGGAGTCCCGAGGTGGCTGAGAAGATCAAGAGAGGCCCTTTGGAGAGTAGGGCATTTGATCCCTCCCAGGCCTACCACGTGCAGGAGGGCAAGAATACGAAAGAAGAGGCACAAAGGTCTAAGCTGAACAAATTTAAATAAACCATGTTGTCTCTACCTTGACAAACACACTTTTGCCACAACATGCCAAGTACCAAAATGACTGACTTCTGGAGCTTCAGGCTCCTTTTCTTCTTATCTGTGGTTCCGATTTGTGGCGGGAAGGGCCTCGCGTATATGTCTGTGAACACCACGGTCTGCACATCCAAGGCCCAGCCATGCCTCCTGCAAACAGCAGTCCCATGGCACCCCTCAGCCCTCAAGCCCAGGCTACACACACCAGCAGTGGAACCCACCCTGAGGAGGCCGAACTTAGGAAAGAGACCACTGAGGTGGTGGGTTTAGGGCAGTTTGGAGTAGCTTTGGTGACTATTCTTGGCCCAAATGACTCCTCCTCTCTCACCTTTTACAGAAGGTGCCAGAATGGTGCTCCCTAAACTTCAGGCACAAATTAGAGGCCCCATTTTGGAACTCTATTTCCCTGTTGAACTCTTTAGGGTGGTTATTTTAAATCCTCTAACAATTATTAAGTACTTTCTATGAAAAAGTATGGAGTTTGCAGTGAACGGATGTGATCTTTCCTGCAAGTATATGCTCTGGAGAAGAGAAAATAACTCATTTGTCCTATTTTTAGAAATCTGCTTGTAGGTGCTGAGTGACTATTTGACTATTTGTGCAGCCCCTCCCCCCCGCCCCCACTTGAGAGGGTCAAAGGTCCGAGTGGTACCCAAAGAGGAGACATTAACAAAACAAAGAAATAAGAAGTAGCTCAGGGTGGAAAGAGGGGCAACTTCCCGAGGAGAAATGGGTAATAATTTTAAAAAGCAGGCAGATGCAATATTACAGAGGACTTGGAAACACTGAGGAGGACCAGCCTAAATCTTTTGTCCTATTTTCCTAAAATGAACAAAAGAATGGAGGGAGGTAAAGCGGGAGGGGGGGAAAGACAACCTGTCTTCATCTTGTACCTACCAAATGGTATTTGGCAAAGACAACTTTTAAAGTTCGCTTTGTATGTCCAATTACATTTTTCACTGGGAAAGTGATTAAACTGCTGTTAAAGAAAAGTCTGACCTTCCATTTTTATGTGAAATACAGGAACACTTTGTTTCCTTTCCAGCAGTCTTCATTTAACATTCACACACATGTGCGTGTGTGCACACACACACACACACACACACACACACACAGCCAAGAATAAGGCACAAAAAATGGAAAATCTGTCTAACCTACTGGGTGGCAGCAAAAATTGACAGCACCCATTAGCTGCTCTAGAGATGTTTAAAGCAAAGTCATGGCTGTCCCACTGTGCAGCTGAGTGGACTTAAGGATTTGGGACCTTTTTTCTGACCTCAGTGCTGTGTGTATGTGTGTATATGTGAGTGTGAGTGTGTGTGTGTGTGTGTGTGTGTATGTGTGTACAAGTCCTCTTGTGAGCATGTGGGTGCAAACCTGTGTTTTCTCTGAAAGAAACTGAAGCTAGTAATAGATGTCGACTTGAGAAACAGAAAGGTTAATGCTCACATTCATGTTGCTCGCTTATCCGTGAGAAGTGCTGAAGCAAATGCTTTGGGTTGCTCTGCTGTCTCTGTCCAGATAGAAAGTCACTTAAAGGTAGATCTTCACTATCTCAAAATAAATAAATAAATAAATAAAAATACAATCCAGGCAGTGAGGAGTGCGTGTTTGTGTGTGAGAGAGTCAATCTATATGAGGTGCAGAGAGCTTGCAAACTGATCGCTTTCAAACACCTGCTATTTTATAAGGGTAAATATGATGATAATGGTAAGAATAAAATATAGCAGCTATACCTGGTTGAGCAGTTACTCTATGCCAGAATTTGTGCTAAGCATTTTACATGCCTTATCATTTTGAATCCGAAGAACAACTCTACGTGGGAGGTTGTATCATTATCCTAATTTCAGCCAATAAGGAAACTGGGATTCGTAAAATTGTAAAATTTGTAAAATTGCCCTGCCCAGGTCGCAGGGCAAGTAAAGTGAGGGAGATATGATAAATACAAAACTGAGCATAGCGGCTATGCCTGTATCTAGAGGCCCAGTTTTGAAACTCTCTCCCATGCAATCCCATGCAGCTATGGGGAGGCTCCCACGCTGAGTAGAGAGAGGCCTAATCTGGGAGGGGGAACACCCAGGTTCCAGATCAATTTTCCTTCTAATGGAGTATTTGAGTCCTTTCAGTCATGTGACATTTAGGAGAGGAACTTCAGTTGTCTTTAAAGTAGATCAGCTCACTTGGGCTTTTTTAGCTGCAAGGAATCTCAGTCAAATATTCTTGTCAATGTTAAAAACTGTAGAGAAGCTTGTTATACATATCCCTTTCTTCTTTCTTTAATTTCCCTTTATCCTTTTTTTCTTTCCTTCTTTATATCTTATTTTATTTAGATGTAGGAACTCTAGTGGGGCACACATTACTGTTCTAGTTTGGGCATCCAGAAACACTATGGCCCAGCCCCCCACCCCCCCCAACCCCAGTGAGGTGTGGTCATGTTACTAATGCTGGCTAATCAAACATGAACAGAGGTTATGGCTTCATATGGGAGCCACTTAAGTGATTCTCCATGTTCTCTGTCTTCCTGACCTGTGATAGCCCAGATAGCAGACTCAATCACTCTGGCTCACTGGAGACAGGCCACCCAGAAGCCATCACATTCCTCACATGGTCATGGAGCTTGAGTATGAAATGAACCTTTGTTATTTTAAGTTACTGGGATATGAGAGGCACCATCCATCCAGTCTAGCCTAACTGATGTATGTAGTAAATTTCTCTCAAATTATTTTTTCAATAAGGTAGATTGTTAATAATGATATTAATAATTTTAATAATATGAATGAGCATTTAAGAGTCTTGAATATTGTGCAGGTAATGAACCCCATTGAAAATTTGAACAAAGCTAAAAGCTCTTCTCTCCAGAGGCAATATATACATATATTCCCTCTGGAATACGTGTGTGTGTGTGTGTGTGTGTGTGTGTGTGTGTATCCCATGTATATATACATGGGTTTTGGAGATCAAATAAATAGATAAAATAAACATGGATGGCTTCAAACCCTGGCTCTGCTATCAACAAAGTAGGTTTGCTTGTTCAGCTTACATGAACTTTGAATCTCAATTCCCTCATCTATAAGTGGTGATATTAATATCTACTGTGGTTTGAAATCGTGAGGTACAAATGTGATGACATGCAACTGTCCATCACAGTATTTAACATAGTATGTGGTCAATAAATGCTCATTCCCTTCATCCTGTAATAACAGTGACAGTAATATAGTAAGACAATTTCAAGTTAAACCAAATACAAGCTGGCACAGGATAAAAGGAGATAAGAATGCTCCCATTTGTGAAATAATGGTTTAAATCTGATGGAAATCTATTACTCTTCTCAGCTATACAATTCTATCATTAGACAAAGGCCCTTTTAAAAGCAAATAGGTATTATTGGAATAACTCAATAAAAGCAGCTTTGCCTCATTGATTTTTAGACTTAGAAGTTCAGCTGCCACAGAAATATACTTTCTATAATGGATGTATATATAGTCTTAAACTTAAAATAGCAGGTTAACTCTAAGTTCTTCCCCTTGGGAAATTTCAAGAGCAAAGTCATCATGCAAATCAAGGCTTTCATGGCAAAAATACATTAGGAAAACACTGTGTGTGACTCTTTAGGCTTCTGCGTATCTTAAATATTTTCTAAAATATGTGTCTCTGGTACGTATATGGCCAGTTTAGAGGTCATTGAAACAGAGTCATACAATAATGGGGTGTTGGAGAGAGGAGGGACCTAACTGTTCATCTAGACTTAAACCTCATTATTTTATAGATGAGAAAAATAAAACCCCAACAATACTAAGTGACTTAACCAAAGACAGTGACCTATGTACAAAAAGAAGGAATAAAAACAGTATCTTGAAACGTAGGCATTCTTCTGCTTCTTCTCAGTGCTCCTATAGTATAATATATTACTTTATAAGACCTACAATAGTTGAGTATAATCCATATTACATGAGATTATTGAGGCATCTGGTGTGAGCCCACTGGGTTCCGATAAACACCAATAGCAAGGAAATGTCAGAGACATGGTAGACAACAGGAAGTGATCCCCTTCCTTACTGATTCTTAAGCTCAAAATGAAAAGGTAGGCTTGAAGTTTTTACATAGATGCTGTATACTGTGTTCAGTATAGGAACTCTTGGTGAGGTCTTAGTAAAGACATACCCAGATAGCTAAGACCACGTGGTTCATCATTAAGTTACTAGCAGTTAAAAACCTGCCAGTGCTATTCTGTTTACCTAAAGCAAATTCAGTGAGAGAACAAGAGCAATAGCAAAACTAACTAAGAGAGAGAGAGAGAGAGAGAGAAATCCCAAGCTTCTTGAGACCTTGGACCTATGCAAGAATTGCACTCTGACAATCAGAACTGCCACACTGCTCTAACTACCACCACCATCTTTTGACCATTAATATGTAAAAAATATTAATAACTTAGCACTACACTATGTGCTTATGTTCTTTTAATATTTTACAATACTTTGAAGTTTTTAATTATACATTTATTTAATTATTATGAATATTTGGTTTTATGAATAGTGCCTAGCTTGTCAGACATATACTCCATGAGATGAGCATTTTTTTTCTTTTTTATTCCCCCCATTGTACCTTCCACATGTATCACAGTGACTAGTGCATCAATAAATATTAATGCTTAATAAATATTTGTAAAATGAATGAATAAAGTAGACATTCTGCAAAGTAGACATTCTGCAAAGTAGACATTATAATTATTTGCATTTTTTAGACAAAGAAACTGGAGTTTAACTATCTTAAACATTTTCCCCCACATTAGCTATCTTAAACATTTTCCCCCACATTTCTCTCCAAATTCTTCCTATTATAAATGTCCACCCACTAGATGAAATTAATGCTTACAATTATTGCTCAGTGAGGATATCTTTGCTCTCTTTCTCTGGAATTTCACTTAGGAAGATATAATTTCCATATAGTTTTGGGTAAGTCAAACTTTTTTCTTCTACCTTCTAGTTCATGAAGTACATCACACTCTAGAAATAAGTAGCTATGCCAGCATATTGGAACATAACTTTCAGGCTGATTTTATCAAATTTTGATTCCTGAGAGAGAAACTAAAAATGAAGAGATGATTATCTGGACAGTCTTTAGTGTTGATCACTGCTTTGGTTACCTTTTGCTGTGTGACACCAAACCACAAAATCTCAGTAGCATACAAGAATAAGTATTTACTTCTTGCTCATATATGTATAGGTCATGTTGGGTGGTGTTACTTTTAGGGTGAAGATTTAATTCAGGGTTGGCTTAGAGTAGAGTAGAGACTAGAGTAGAGATTGGTTCAATCTGCTTTTGTTCATTCTGGGCTCAGCTCCAGGGGTAGTGGCTACCCTGGAATGTAGGAGCGGGGATTTCTTCTCATGGAGAATCACCGAAGACCAAGGCAGTAAAAACCAACTACACAAGCTTGCAGCATGCCCGATTACATCCCATTAAGTAAACAAAGACATAGAACCAAGCCTAACATCAGTGGATCAATAGACAAGTAAATGTACTCCTTTCATAAAGATGGGGGGGGGGAGAGAGAGAAATTACTTGCTGAAGATGATTTGATCTATCCTGGTCATATCATCATATTTTATAATCTTGGTTCCTTTCTTTCAACAATTAGGCTGAAAATTATTAAAATCCTTCTTTTGCTGTCATTAAATCATAGACAGTGACATAGGTTCTAGATCCACTGCTCTAGAGTATAATCATGCTTCTGCCTTTCTGGTATTCCACTTAGATATGTTTTCAGGATGCTTACCTCCATCTCACTATATACCCCCTAGGTTCACATGATAAACAGCTTCACATGTATTTTGCCGTTACCATCATAAGAGACTCTTAATCACAAAACAAATTGAGGGTTACTGGAGGGGTGGGGGGTAGGAATAGGATGGCGGGGTGATGGACATTGGGGGGGTATGTGCTATGGTGAGTGCTGTGACATGTGTAAGCCTGATGATTCACAGACCTGTATTCCTGGGGCAGATAATACATTATATGTTAATTTAAAAAAATTACCCATTGGCAAAGAAGAAGAAGAAGAAGAAGAGGGAGGAGGAGGTGGGGGAGGGGGAAGAGAAAGAAAGGCAGACAGACAGGAAGGAAGGAAGAATGGAAGGAAGGAAAATATGATGGTACAGTAAAGATGGTATGGTCCATATTGAAAGAATTAACCAAGGAAGAAAATCACTTGGCCATGGCAAAGTAGCAAATGTTGCCACCATAACTATGTGTGGCATCAGTAAAACCAAAGGAATTTACTAAAGCTTAGATTTCTCATTCATAAAATGGGTTTAATAAAAACATCTATTTCTATGGACTTGTGGGAAGTTAATGAGGGAATGTTTATAAAGTACTTAATACAGAGCTCAGGGGGTGGTGATACACTTACAAGTTACCAGTAATAAAAATGTGATTATGACTATTTTTTTTTTAAAGATTTTTTTTTATTTATTTATTTGACAGAGAGAAATCACAAGTAGATGGAGAGGCAGGCAGAGAGAGAGAGAGAGGAAGCAGGCTCCCCGCTGAGCAGAGAGCCCGACGCGGGACTCGATCCCAGGACCCCGAGATCATGACTTGAGCCGAAGGCAGTGGATTAACCCACTGAGCCACCCAGGCGCCACTGATTATGACTATTTTTAAAGCACTATGAGTCTATATACTCAGATGTGCAAGACATACACCATTTTTTCTTTTTTTTACTCAAAAATATAAGTAAGTTTATTTTCTATAAAAGTTTATTATAAGTTTATTTTATTATATTATATTATTTATTTATTTATTTATTTGTAAGTTTATTTTCTAGATTTCACTTGCATAGCTGAGGCTGACTTTGTATCCACAACCCTCTGCTGTGGTTGGACTGTGGCTCTAAATTTTGATTGCTAACAAGTAGTTAAGGTGAGTCAGGGAGGTCTCCAATCAGGTGCCAGGTCATTGGTTACTCATTTGTCACTGAGACATGTACAATGACTAGTCTGCTCTCCGCAACATCCATGTCACTCTTGAGTGTATGAACTCTTTCCAAGGCTGTTGCTTTGCCCACCATCAACATATCCTAAGTGCTCATTGCCTCTCAGAGGTCTCACTGACAAACCCACAATCTCCAGGACCCCCATCACACTATCCTGAACCAGTGATTCTCTGCTTTCTCTTTTCTCTCCTTTTCTTAATATGGTGGGGCATTTTCTTGTCCCCACAAGACAAAACATTTTTTTGGTCTATGTCTAAAATCTCCCCTCTCTGGTTCTTGGTTTTTAAAATGAAAGGTGCAAAAATTTCTATTTTCAGCACGTTAGGTAAAAGCACAGGAGGTACTCTCTGCCAGAATGGGGTAAAGCAAAGAGAAATTCAAGAAGAATGAAACAAACATGCGTTGCTATCTCAAAAGCTAAGGCTACCATCACTGTGCTTATCATTATACTCATCCTTTCAAGCTTACCCTTACAGTTATTGTTGACACAATCATTGGTATCTTTGAGTCCTTGTTAACACCTTTTCTCAGAATCCTTTTTGCCCAAAGTTTTGCCCAGAGCAAAACTTTATAAATGTTGTCAGTTGGTTATAGAACAAACTGCACGGCTTTGGAGCTCAAACAGAGAGGGGTTCAAGACCCCATCCCACTGTGCACTATCCTTGGGTAAATATCCTTGGTATCTCTGCTACGTCTGAGTTTCCTCATCTCTAAAATGCCCATGAAAACGATTCAGTTCCAGTGTAGTGATGGGGCGTAAAGATCATTTATGTAAAGCGCGTAACACAATTCCAGCAATTATTTAATAAATTCTGGGTAGCTGTTGTTAGAGATGGAAGGATTACTCCCATACATTCCTGTAGGCTTCTAATTTCAAAAAGCTCCCTCTGCCGAAAGACTCTGGTTCAGGGAGCTGGAAAGCCTTGCTGACCCGGGTTATTCTTTGTGCACAGTCCCTTAAAGCACGTACAGTCAATGCCCCTGGCCTTATAGCTTTATTTAACATAATATACCTCTGCAGAGAACCTTGCATAGTAAATGCCAGAGGCTCCAGGGTCAAGAATTAATTACAGGAACAGCAAAATCCAGAAAACGAGTTGGCAGGAGGTGCCCCTATAAAATGGCAATTTGTCGGCCACTGTTGGGGAAATGAAGACAGTAAGCCCAGCAGCCACCTCCTTTCCCTTTGGCTTGGAGCACTTGGCTTTCATTTATGAGGCGATCGGGTTCAATTAAGCCTCTGCATAACAAGTTGTCAGTCACCATCAAGGCGCCTCTTGGATACATGTCAGAACACCCTCCTCCTTGTCACTTCAATCTCGTTCTAGAAACCTGTGAGCGGGATTTCAAGGAGTTGAGCTGGTGCATATTGTATAACACTCTGTTTTCCTCCCTTTCTGCCCCTCTCTCCCAGTGTTTTTTCAGAGGCTTCTGCCATTGCGGGTCAGGCTTGCAGGAAGCCAAGGGGTGCCAGGCTTAAGAGTCTTCAGGGAGCGCCCATCTTGCTGAACTTTGACAAGGACATCACGCTAGCAGGCTGCGGCAGTAGCTTGATCAGAGTAAGCAGCCCCGAGCCATGGCTTTTCTGAGGGTTCACATAACCCAGCAAAGATGAAAAGGGGGGGCACTAATCCCAAAGAGTAAAGAAAAGTAGCAAAAAGTACTAAGAGGGGGACCCCGCTCACCACCATTTACAGCAGTAGTGCTGCATTCCTTTCCTCCATCAGACACACCTGACAGATGATGTCTGTATATGTGGCACTCATTTGCAATTTCCCAAATTAGCTCAAACACCACCCTTTGCAACTACTCAAGAAAGTATCTCTGAATGCAAATGAGGGAGAGAGAGGTCATTACACAGATAACCTTGAATCTGCTTCCTTTAAAACAATGAACGATAGTCACAAATTTTACTACTCTGGCTCTTATCAATAAAAAGTTATTTGGATACACTTCCCAGTAGATCAAGGCATATTCTTCTATCATGGCATGTGGCAGAGTACTTTGGGATTTTTAATGTTTCAAGGGAAGTCAAGAGTTTCTTCTTCTTTCCATCCAACTTGGCACTACACTACAGAGTGAGGAACGTGTACCAAAGCACTACAGATTGAGGAACGCGTACCAAGAACCATGCTGGGGCTGCTCCTGCATGCCTGATCTTATCAGATGCCATTACAACTCTGTAATAGGTACAGCCACTCTTCTGAGATGGGAGCCATTAATGCATTTGGATGCAGAAGGCGTGATTCTGCATCCTTTGTCCTGTACTTTGTGACTTTGGACAAGTCGCTGAATTTGAATAACCTATGACTTTCAATTTCCTTATCTGCTCAGGAGACAGAGACACCCAGCTCAGAGCTGGTAGGGAGATTGAATAATACTGGCTGCCTATATGCCCTAATAGAATAAGAGTTCTCCATGGATGTTCCTATTGTTCACTATATGTTCATCATTCCCTTCATATAGATCAGGAAATGGAGGCTTGGAGGCCTTATGACAATGCGTCTGAGCCTGGATTCAAATCACACAGCCCAACTCTGGAGAGAGATGCTGAGTCCTTCTGCTGTACCATCTGCATTTGTTTAAGTGAGCAATTGTTGGCTCTTCCCTACAACTAGCAGGAATTTGTATGTGTATTAATGGTGAGAGGATTTCAAGAAATAAAGAGAAGAGATATACTTCCTATAATATTATATATAAATACCTATAAATGATTGTCACATTTTATGCACTAATCAAGGAACTGCAGAATTTTAATGTTGGAAGAAATTTCAGAGACTTCTTCTTCAGCTACTTCCAATGAGCACATTAGTAAAGTCCACTTTTAGTTTTTTAGCTCCCCAAGGATGCTTTTTAGAGTTCTGCCCACCCAAACTGGATTTATCAGGTGGAATTCACTTCTCTAATTTAAAAAAGTAGACTTATTTATACTGACATGACATTCATAAGTAATGCCTAATGTATGACTAAGTACATAGAAATATCATCCAAGCTGATCCATAGGAGACCAAGGTTTTCCTTAACTTTTCTTTTTAGTAAGGCTTGAAGTAAATTATTTCAGAAAGGTTTTGCCTGACTTGGAGGCTAGGTTTGGTTCTCTTGTTATGCTGTATTTTCTTTCTCTTAACACCCATAACCCATTCTTGTTCTTCCCTTTTTGCCTATTTATACTCAACGTTAGACCGTATGCTCCTTAGGAGTGGGGCTTGTGAAATTGTTTTCCAAGTTGCTCATATGATACAATGGCAGATGTCTAATTCAGCAGGGCTTCCTTCAGGAACATCGGTCTGTGTCCTTCCTTCACAATTAAAAATATAATAAGTTCTCCAAGATCACAATGGAATAAAGGAAGGCATCATTGTACCCTCTATGCTTTGACTACGTTGTTTTCACTAATAAACATTATATCCTCCCTCTCTTCTTAACTTGGATTTATTCAAGACTAATGCAAACATCATCATTTTTATTCCAGAGGGACTTAGCTGGAGTCTGTTCTGGGTCTCCACAGCTATTTGGTGCCTATTTTTAAGCTAGACTGGAGGACTGGAGAAGTTATCATGGGTTTTGGTTGTTGTATGTTTTTTGGTTTTCGGTTTTCGGTTTTCGTTTTTTTGTTTGTTTGTTTGTTTTGTTTTTTTTTAACTACAGAGGGATAGATCACTTCTGTCTTGCTTTGCTCTGATTTGCTTCTTCAGTCCATCAGCAACTCTTTTTGAAGATAAATGGGAATTGTAGTGTATACTCCAAGTTACAGTTACTGGGAGGAGGAACCAGAAATCCTTATTCAGCTCTTCCTCCTCCTTCAACCTCAACTTAAAATGCTCCTTACATATATCTTGTAATATACAGTCTTATGGCTTCCAGGCATTTTACGGTGACTCCAGATCACGATATCAACTGACCTTATCTGGGAAGTTTCTATGGAAAAATTCTTTCAAGAAAGGTGACAAGGACTAGAAAAGATAAACAGCCATACATATACTTCTGGCCATAAGATGGTACATAATATGTCTGAGAATTGATTTCTTTGACTGAGGAAACCAAGCCATGAGAAAGGTGCATACTTGGGGAGGGACAAATGTATACATTTGTCAGTAAATATAGTGCATGTCATAGATTAAGCTCTTGCTCGATGATACTCAGATTGGTATTTCATATATGTCATCATTCAGAGAGGTAGAAATTGCTCCCTCCTTGACAATGACGAAATAATAACAGTAACAACAAGGATGGCGACAACATCTGCTAAGATTCATTGAGCACTTTTACTAACACGTGTTTTAACTGGATCTCATGTATTAACTTTCTACACATTAGCTGATTTACTCCTCACAGTAACAGGTGAGATAGGTATTACTGTCATCTACATTTTTAAAGTGAGCAAACTATAAGGTTCAATAATCTATCTGAGGTCACAGAGTTGGTAAGAGGTAGAGCTGGAATTTGAAACTTGTGGTCCAGCTCCAGAGCCCATGCCTGGAAACTGACGCTACATAAAATGTACAGAATCACCTTCCTTGATATAGGATTCTGTGTCTAAAATTCAGGCAGGTTTAACTATAGTCTTATAATTTGGGTTATTGATGCCATTTTCTTGTTTTTCTGCTTAGCACGATGGATACTATTATCTTCTGCTTGCCATGCTAGATATTATTTAAAAGAGGGGTGGGAGAGAAATAGAATTAAACAGCTTTAATTTATATTACTCAGGAGGAAAATTGGCCTGAATTGCCTGGATGATAACCTTAGGCTCATATTTTCCTTAGAATCCTCTCTGACCTTAACGATGCATTTCTTCTTGTCCCTTTGATCAAAGGCAACAGTCCGAAAAGCTAGCTAAACGTCGACTGTCCCATCCTTCTCAGACTTCTGTTCCAGCAAACCCAAAACATCCATTTCTTCTGTGTTCAGTGCAACCGCCTTGGGCTAAAGTTTATTTTTCATGCTGTCCATTCTCACTACCTACTGTTCCCAAATAAGTCCCTTATAATGGAAATAAGTACACTGGATAAACAAGAGAGCAGCTTCAGGGCCCCCGACATTTCATCAAGCAATAACAGTTCTTCGGTTTTGCTTTTTGCAGTTCTGTTTCCCCACAGACAAAAATAAACAGGAGAAAGAGGTGCTTAACCTAAAACATGCTTGATTAGCACTTTCATTTTAAGCCCCATGTTTAGACAGACAAATCCAATTCAGCTTAGTCTTGTTGAGTGACATTAAGCTGCCTTTTAGAAACTTTTGCAGACTTAATTATATGCCATCAAATGATGCCACCTTCCCAGAAATCCTGGCCAGAGGACACACAAACTTGTGATCACCATTTATATTGGGACCACTCAGTTTTATGTAGGAGTTCCTTGCCACCTTTCCATATGAGGAAAATGCTTCAGCATGATAAATGCAAAAGATAATCTTGAGTTTACCATATTTCTTATAATGCTGATTACATTCTACTTCTCTGCTGTGTTTACTCAAGGTTAAAAAAATGCTAAATTAATTGAAATCAGCTGAGATGCCTGTCATCCAAATGACCTGGAGTCCTATGAGTTAAGTCCAGTATGATTAATCAATTAAATATTAATAAAGACTCTTCGGGGTAGGTGAGTTTTTGTATTTTGCTCTAGCTTTCAAGGACATTAAGTGACCTATATCAGATTCTAATTGAAATGTTAGCTGGTTGATCATACAAGTAACACACGTTAATTATCAGGTGGTACCTGAGTAATTACCTAGCAATTGGCATCTTAGATTACTGTTATAATTATTTTGGCCCTCTTCACCAAAACACAGATTGTCCTTGATAATTACTTATGGATTCACTGAGCATTATTAAGAAGAGGACTTTAAAGGCTGAAATCAAATGGTAACCATAGCCCTAAAATCAAATCAAATAAAATTAAGTCCAACTCACTGCCACCAAATTGAATGAGGATTTTGATTGGGATATATTATATACTGTTTTATTTTACACAGCATGTGGGAAAGTACTGAGACCAAATAAGGACTTGAACTGATAATTTAAATTTCTGTGTTTCCTCTAGAAAAGAAGGAAAAAACGAGGAAGAAAGAAAGCAAAGAAAAATGAGAGACAAAGGGGTGGAAAAAAAGAAGGGTTAGGGAAGAGCAGAGATGATAAGTACTGATAGACAGCAGAAAGTCCAAATGTAAGGGTTGAAATGTTAGAAGGATTTGTTTAAAAAATAATAAAAGAGTTAGGTGGTAAAATGAAAGATATCCTTCCCTAAAAAATATCCACATCTGGGGCGCCTGGGTGGTTCAGTGGGTTAAAGCCTCCACCTTCAGCTCAGGTCATGATTCTGGGGTCTTGGGATCGAGCCCCGCATCGGGCTCTCTGCTCGGCAGAAGAGCCTGCTTCTTCCTCTCTCTCTGCCTGCCTCTCTGCCTACCTGTGATCTCTGTCTGTCAAATAAATAAATAAAATCTTAAAAAAAAAAAAAAAGATATCCACATCTTATTCCTCGGAACCTGTCAATGTTGCTTTATATGGCTAAAAAGGACTTTATAGAAATACATTATGTTAAGGATTTTGAGATGGGGAGATTATTATAGAGTATCCAGGTGGGCCTGAAATGCAATTACATGTATTTTTATTAGAGGGAGATGGAGGGAAATTTGGGACAAAGGGGTAGAAGAAAGTGATGTGACCATAGAGACAGAGAGTGGAATGATACAGCTACAAGCGAAGAAGGTCAGCAGCCACAAGAGCATGAAAAGAACACAGAATAAATATTTCCTTAAAGTCTCAGATTAAGAATAGTCTCGCTTATACCTTGATTTTGGATTAGTGATATTGATTCTGGTTATCTGGCCTGTAGAACTCTGATAGAATACATTTGTGTTGGGGCGCCTGAGTGGCTCAATCAATTTAGCATCCGACTTTTGGTCTGGGCTCAGGTCATGATCTCAAGGTCAGGAGATTGAGTCCTGTGTGGGCTCCATGTTCAATGCAGTGTCTACTTGTTGCTCCCCCTCAGCTCCTCCCCACCACGCATGCACGCTCTCTCTCTTTCTCTCCCTTGAGTAAATAAGTAAAATTTAAAAAAAAAAAATTGTATTCTTGTAAGCCATCAAGTTTGTGGTAATTTGTTACAGCAGCCATTAGAAACAAATACAGTCATTTAGCCACTCCCTATTTATTTTATTGCTGATCAGTTTCAGGTGTTGCTCTGAATGCCAGGGAACAAAAGAAATGCCATGTGGAGAGAACAGTCAGCAAGCTTGAACAAACACCTAAGTAAAACAAGAGTATTTCAGATAGTGATAGTTTCTATGAGCTGCAAAAACAGGGAAATCAGAAACAACCGAGTAAAAGAGAGAGGGCAACATGAGGTGGGATCGGGGAAGGCTCTACTGAGAGGGGATTTGAGCCAGTCATGTGAGGATATACCATTTTCTAACTTCTTTGAAATCATCATCACTTTCTATTCTTATAACAACCTTCCAAGATAATAGGAATAATTCATATTTTACTGAGGCTCACAGGGCTAAAATATCTCACCCAAGGTTACTGTATTTTGAAGGGTAGAAGCAGGATTCAACTTCAGGTTGGTTTATTCTAAATCTTAAACTTTGTCCATATGATGTACAGGTAAAAAGAGTAATTGCATAGCATAGGTTAAGTTGTCACAAAAAGTTTTCCCTACAAACCCTCTAAAAGATATAAGATTTTCTCTTTAGACCTACATAATTTGACACTTCACGTTACATAGATCACAATGCATCAAGTTCTAGATCGCATGAACAATGGCCAGTTTAGACAGGATACTCCTGGTTTTCAGAGCAAAACCTGCTACCTCTCTAGATAAGTGAGGATTTCTCTTGACTCTTACCATCCCAAACACTTCTCCTCTTTCCCTTCAGTTTGACTCAGCTCTTCCCAAAAAATCTTCCTGACACTTAAGCGAAAATATCATATGCAGATCAATGTGACAGGCAGGTTAATGCCCTAGAGTGAGCAGAGAAAAATAAGTTCTGCCGCTGAAGGCCTGAAGAATCTTAATTTGATAGTTAGGGCCTTTGGCTTGATTAGGCTGTGGCAAGAGAGCAGTATTCTGTTCTTTTGTGTCAGTTTGCAGACTCCAGGGAATTCTGGCTGCGAGGCAAGGGCCTGTCTGACTTATAACCAGCAGGCGAGAGCCAACACACAGCACTCACACAGTGATTGTTAATGGTGGGGCCAGGCTGGCTACAGAGACTCCCAGGGGAAGCCTACAAGCCTGTCAGTGCTTGTCAGTGTCACTGTGACAACTGGACACTCAGGAAGGAGCTGTGCAAAAGAAGGGCTACAGATAACAAGGCCACCTTGAGAACTTCTGTGTTTTGAGCACCTGGGAATATAATCATGAAGGAAAGTTGGAGGATATGGGTCATATTTCTACCATTTGTCCACAGGAATATAATGAGTTTTGATCCCACACATGAAACATGTACATTAATAAGAATTCTTACCAGAGTCAAGGAGGGTTTTAGAAAATGAGACTTTTAGCATAGCCCATGTTGCCTTAGAAAAAAGTAAACAACAACAAGAATAGCACTGGAGGGGCACGATGGAGGAGAAGGAGGAGACCCTGTTTCAATCGGTCCTCTAAAGTGAGCTAATTATCTACCAGAACACTCTGAACACCCATGAAATCAGCCTGAGATGTAGAATTATACATTTCTGGATCTCTACAGGGGCAGGAGATCATCCATGGAGAGGTAAAGCAGAGTAGGAATGCGTGGACTGATATTGGGGGATAAACAGAAGGGGAAGGGAGTCACCAGAAGTGACCTATTGGAAAGTAATACCCCAATACGAAAGTGCTCTGTGATTGGGGACCAGCATTGACTTGGAGTCCGGTTGAAAGCACTCAAAAAGAGCAAAAGATCTTAAAGGGCAACAGGTGGAATTGGGCAGTCATGGGCATGGGCCTAAGCCAATGGACCCAGGATGACCACCACCAGTGACCACCCATGCCAGAGAGAGTGCAGTGTCCTGGACCCCCAGGGCTGTACGGCTTGCACCACTGCTCCGCTGGGGTGCACTCCCGGCCCCGCATGAGGGAGTCTGGTGGGTGCCCTCTAGAATCACAGCCTTTTGCACTGTGTGCTCACCACACGACTGGGGTCTGAACCGCACTCCCCACCTGCGCCAAGAGTGCTCCAGGCGGGCACTAGCCAGAGGTTTCTAGGACCCAGGACTCCACAAGATCTCTGGTTGAGATCTTTCAGCAGGCAGTGACCTGTTAAACGCTGAGGTCTGAACCCCAGAGAGCAGTCCCGGTGGCAAAGGCAGCCACCAGAAGCAGGCTCCCTGGACCATTATCCCTCGTGGTTTTGGCACAGGGGTGCAGAGAGAAGTGGGCAATTTGGGCGACCCCTGAGACAGTGGCTGGGGATGTGCACTGCCTGTGGGAGGTTGCACGGTTCAGCAAAGTTTACAGAGGGGGAGTCTGTGTGTTCTGGACCACCCAGAGGGGAGGCTTCTCTCTGAGACAGAAGTCTGGGTGCAATCTGCTTTCCACTAAACCTCGGAAAAGCCACAAAAAGCTGTCCTGAGAACAAAAGCTTGAAAAAGGGTTTCCACAGAGCCCAGTCCCTTGATAGGGGGCAGAAGGACTCAACCCAAGCAAGACTGACTGAAAAACAAGGCGGCAGGCCCCTCCCCCAGAAAGCCAGTTAAAAGAACAAGAGAACAACCACCACAAGGTCCCCATAAAACTATAAAACCCCAGTATCAGGGGAAAACAGTATATTAAGCTCCTGGTATTGCCCTAAAACCTGTATATTTCATAGATACAACTTTTATTTTTAATTCATTCTCACTATTCTTGTTTTTTTTTAAATTTATTTAACCTACTTACCATTATAACTCGAGGTTTAATATAACATATTCCATAATAACCTTTTAACTTGAACTTTTTTCATATATATACCTGTGTTTTTCTTTTTCTTTTCCATTTTTAAAAAATATACATATAAATATAAGTTTCAAGGTAATCCTCTTTCCCTAACCAATACTATCCCTATATATAAACCAGTTTTTTTTTGTTGTTTTGTGTGTTTGTTTGTTTTTTGTTTTTGATAGACAGAGATCACAAGTAGGCAGAGAGGCAGACAGAGATAGGGGGGGAAGCAGGCTCCCCACCAAGCAGACAGCCTGATGCTGGGCTCAATCCCAGGATGCTGGGATCATGACCTGAGCTGAAGGCAAAAGCTTTAACCCACTGAGCCACCCAGGTGCCCCTATAAGCCAGTTTTAATCTCCTTTTATCTCTAGAAAGTTAAGTCCTTTAATAAAGATATCAAGATACACACAGGAAGAATCAAAATAAACCCACATCGAGGATTTATAACTACCCTCCCATCTTCTTCTTCTGTCAGTGTTTGTGTGTATTTTTTTTTTTTTTTTTTTGTTCTGGTATTATATAAATCTCATCCTTGGGATTCATTCTGGCTGGGTTCTTTTTTTTCCCCTTGTCATTTACTTTAGTCAGTCTTTTTTTTGTCCATTTTTGTTTGTATACCTTATAAATCTTACCTTTGAGGCCCATTCTGGCTGGATATTTTCTTTTTTTTATGTTTCTCTCATTCTCTCTTTTTTCTTTTGGTGGTGATTTCTGATTGCTCAGAAGCATTCCAGGATGCACCTTGCCTGGATCGCGGTTGATACATTCAGCTACACATCCCCTCAACCACTTCTCACCAAAATGACTGGGAGGAGGAGGACCCAACAGAGGAAAAAGTCAGAGCTATTGGATAGGGACATAAACAGTATGTCAGGGGCACCTGGGTGGCTCAGTAGGTTAAGTCACTGCCTTCAGCTCAGGTCATGATCTTGGGATCCTGGGATCGAGCCCCGTGTCGGGCTCTCTGCTCAGTGGGGAGCCTGCTTCCCTCTCTCTCTCTAAAACCTTTAAAAAACCTTTAAAAAACAAACAAACAAACAAACAACAACAACAGAAAAACAGTATGTCAAAGGGAATTCAGGGTAACAATTACCCAGGCAATGGCTAGGTTGGAGAAAACCATTAGTGGCAACATGGAATTCATTAGGGCATAAGTGAAAGCCACCCAGAGAAGTTAAAAATGCTATCAATAAGATCCAATATAATCTAAATACTCTTAACAGCTAGGGTAACCCGGCAGAAGATAGAATTAGTGATCTAGAAGACATACTAATAAAGAAAAAGGATCAGGAGGAGGCTTGGAACAGCTTAGAAGCCATGAAAACAGAATTAGGGAAATAAATGACTCCATGAAATGTTCCAACATCAGAATTATTGGGGTCCCTGAGGGAGAGGAGAAAGAAAGAAGACTAGAAGATAGAGTTGAACAAATTCTCCATGAAAATTTTCCCAGTCTGGGGAATGGAATCAGCATTTGTGTCCTAGAGGCAGGAAGAACACCCCCCAAAATCAATGAATCTAGAAAGACCTGGAGGCACCTGATTGTAAGACTGATGAATCATAATTTTAGACAAGAGCTTTTGAGAGCAGCTAGGGGGAAGAGATTCCTTACATAGAGAGGAAGGTCCACCAGAATAACATCAGACCTGTCACATAAACCTGTCAAGGCAGAATGGGCTGGCAAGACATATTCAGGGCACTAAATGAGAAGAAAATGCAGCCAAGAATATTTTATCCAGCAAGGTTGACATTCAAAATGGATGGAGAGACTGGCAAGGTTTAAAAGAGTATATGACCACCAAGCTGGCACTATTAAAATATTAAGGGGGGATTCTACCAAAGAAGAAAGAGTGTCATAGAACAGAAATTTACAGAGAAAATCTATAGAAACAAGGACTTCACAGGCAACATGATGTCAATAAAAACTTATCTTTCAATAATCACTCTCAATGTGAACAGCCTAAACTCTCCCATAAAATAGCACAGGGTTGCAGAATGAATGAAAAGATAGGACCCGTCCTTATGTTGTCTACAAGAGACCCATTTGGAACTTAAGGATACATCCAGAGTGAAAGTGAAGGGATGGAAGAAGTATCTTTCATCCCAATGGGCCTCAAAAGAAAGCTGGGGTAGCGATTCTCATACTAGATAAATTAGATTTTAAACTAAAGCCTGTAGTCAGAGATAAAGAAGGACACGACATCATTCTTTAAAGGTCTATCCACCAAGAAGACCTAACAATTGTAGATACTTATGCTCCCAATACGGGAGCAGCCAACTACATAAGATGGCTTGTTAGTCAAGATAAAGAGTCATATGGATATGAACATTAATAGTAGGGGATCTTAACATGCCACTCTCAGTATAGATGCATCCAAGCAGAAAATCAGTAAAGAAACAAAAGCATTGAATGGCACATTGGACCAGAAGGACTTCACAGATATATACAGAACATTCCACCCTAAAACAACAGAATATTCATTCTTCTCGAGCACACATGGAACTTTCTCCAAAAAAGACCACATACTGGGTCACAAATCTGGCCTCAACCAAAAGCAAAGACTGAGATTATTCCCTGCATATTCTCAGACCACAGTGCTTTGAAACTGGAACTCAGCCACAAGAAAAGTTTGGAAGGAATTCAAATGCTTGGAAGCCAAAGACCAACCTGCTTAAGAATGTTTGGATCAACCAGGAAAGCAAAGAAGAACTTAAACAATTCATAGAAACCAATGAGAATGAAGACACTTCAATCCAAAACCTATGGGATATAACAAAGGCAGTCCTAAGGGGGAAATACATAGCCATCCAAGCCTCCCTTAAAAAAACTGAAAAATCCAGAATACACCAGCTCTCTTTAAACCTTAAAGAACTGGAGAATCAACAAGAAATTAAGCCAACCCCACACACAAGAAGGGAAATAATTGAGATTAGAGCAGAGATCAATGAGATAGAAACTGGGGATATAGTAGAACACATCAATGAAGCTAAAAGCTGTTTTTTAGAAAGATTCAATAAGATCAATAAACCATGGCCAAACTAATCCAAAAGGAGGAGAGAGGACCCAAATTAACAAAATTATGAATATAAAGGGAGAGATCACGACTAACACCAAGGAAAAAGAAACAATCATCAGAAATTATTATCAACAGCTATTTGCCAATAAGTTAAGAAACCTAGACAAAATGGATGCATTCCTGGAAACCTATAAACTTTGAAAACTGAATCAGGAAGAAATTGACAACCTGAATAGACTGTTATTTAGTAATGAGAGTGAAGCAGTGATCAAAAAACAAAAGCCCAGGACCTGAAGGATTCCCTGGAGAATTCTACCAAACATTAAAAGAAGAAATAATACCTATTCTCCTGAAGCTGTTTCAAAAGATAGAAAGAGGAGGAAAACTTCCAGATTCTTTTTATGAAGCCAGTATTACCCTGATCCCCAAACCAGGCAAAGAGCCCACCAAAAAATAGCACTGGCCAAAACAATAGCTAGCCTTCATTCTCTAATTCTATCTGCCAGGCTCTGCCCTAGGTGTTTTAGGAATAGTAATTCAATTAATCTTCATAACATCCCTGTCAAGTACATATTATTATTATTATCTGGTTTTATACTTCAGGAGAATGTGAATGTGGTATACCACTTTTAAGAATGTGTCATTAAGTTTAAGAGGATTAAGTCATCTTAATCTTAATCCACACAAGAAGTGCCTCATTACCTACAATGTGGTGCAGGGTATTTCAATGAGTCCAGCGAACCTGGATTGGAATCCTGGTTCTATCACACATGAGTTGGATAACCTTGAGCAAAATATTTCACCTTGCCTCATCCATAAAACGGAAGTATCTATTTGGCACGATTACTTGAAAGATCAATAGAATAAGATAGGTAAGGTCCTTAGAATAATTTTTGGTGAATCAGTTTCTCAATAAACAGTCATTAAAGCTGGTTCATTAGAGATGTGTAGGTGCAGTGCAGTCTTGCTTTCCAAGGCCAAACTTCTTTCAGTCTGTTTGCTCATTTATAAAATGAGGCCTTATTTAAGCCTGCATTACAGACTACAAAAGAATTGTAATTTATCATTTGTATTAAAGTATCTTATAAAATGCCAGACCATGTTGAAATACTGGAAAGCCTGATAATAATTCCATCATCTTTAAAGTGAGAATAAAAAATGCTCAGTTGTGAGGTCAGGGTTATGAAGACTGAATGTATTGTGATATGCAACATACCTAGCACCTAGCATGGTGACGTAGTCTCCACTGAGTTAGTATCAGCTCTCATTCTGAATTGTGATTACCAAAGAATCAGTGCTCTGGCATATGTACCATACCTTAATCTCCATCAGAGATTTCTTTTTTAATTTTTAATTTTAATTTTTGGCTCAAAGAAACATATACTTGCACTAGCCATCAAGCAAATGCCTTGGTAAAGATCTTGCAACTCTAAGTTTTTAAGGCAATATTTGCTCAAGATTTAGCTCTCTGGTCAATTTTCTCAGAGGAAAAAAATAATAAAATAAAAAATAAGGTCATCCCTGGAGGATATTTATTACACAAAATTGTTGAACCTGTTCATCCTCTGATTTCGTCTAGGAAGGAGCATGACAAGTCACAGCTAAAGAAAAAGACGAGTGGTGTGCATGTGCTTTTTTGTAAATGATTCATGGCCCATTCCCCTGTGCTGCAGTTAATTTGAGATGGTTGGGAGGAGGCTGCTTTGAGTTGTTAAGAAATACAAAAACACCCTCTTTCAGCTGACTGAATCTGCCACAAGCTAGGTCATCTTGATGTTCAACTGAAGAAAGGCGTCCAGTGTGGTTTGCTTGCTACTTGCTTGGTTGATAATCCCCAGATGCAGCTTTTAGAAAAATCAATAATCACACATAATGGTCTTTGGTATCCCAACCCACTCTTCAAAATCAGCTAATAGTCTGAGTACTTATGATGTGGATAAAGTTAGAAACAGCTCATTATTGGAAGAGGTCATGTTGAGAAGTCTTGGTCGCTGGTTCTTTCTGACAGCAGCTCACGGGAATCTCTTCCCAAGCTTGTTGAAATGCTACATAATTTACAATTCCATCAGTTCTGACAAAGAACTAATTAAACCAAGGAAGAGCAGAATGTCTATGATATAAATGATGCCTTTTCATAAAACCAGGACCTCAGTTATTCCACACAGGTGGAGACTCTGACTTTGAAAATACCATAGTTGAGTAAGAGATGTGGATTATGCAATAGCAGAAAAGAGGTGTTTTCTGTCTGCCTGCTGGTTGACATAGAATCTAAGCACCATGAAGTCCCAGTAACTTTCGTCCCTTCAGTTTCTCCTACTCACATATGCATTTTCAAGAAGAAGAAACTGAGGCCAAATACAGGAGCTCCTAGCTCAAATTTATACAACTAGCGAATCACGTGAATGGATCTGACCCTCAGAATCACAGCCTTCCTCCTCTTTCCACTCCAGCAAGTTTTCTAACTCCTTAGTGACCACTTAAGTCATATGGCTTATTTTACACATGTTCGAACACAGACCCAAAGGGTTTAAATGACTTCCCTGAAGTCAGTAAATTGTTAGAAAAGGATTTCTGGTATGCCTCCAGCAGCTGGTATTTTAGAGGTCTGCTTTCACTACTCACCTTCTGAGACAGTTCTCCAAACACCATATTTACCAAACCCCCTCTGACATACCAAGATTCCTTCCAAGATATTAGGAGTCCCTTTGGACTCAGATGTTTCCTTATTCAAGAGAACGAATAGGACAAATTGTTAGTTGGTGAACGTACAACAGAAATAGCATGTTTAGTTCTAGCTATGACCCCATAAAGTAAACTGGAGAGTGCTCGGAAGTCTGCCAGGAATGGTGAGGGTGACTTGGGGGGTGCCAATATGTGAGGGCCAAGTTGTAGGAATTAGGGAAATTCTCACCCTGGAGAACACTGATCAGAAACTCTGAGGAAAGTAAATAGCACTCTTCTCAAAGAGAGATTAACTTCATTCTTTATGTCTCTACATGTTTAGGAATCAATGGACCAAGAAGGTTTCAGAGAGATAAATTTGGGCTCATTATAAGGAAGAATGTTCTAATAGTCAGGGTCAGCTAGAAATGCCTCAAGAGTAAGGACAGAGGTACAGTGAAGAAACCACTGAACCCAAAGACAGGGATCAACCACTAATGAATATGTGACCATAGACTGCTCATTCATCCTCCCTTGGCCTTGGTTTTCTTCTTCTGAAAAATTGCGATGTTGGCATAGGTTTTTAGGGTTATTTCATGACCTAAAACTTCAATTATAATAATCGAGGTATTTGCATTGAAGGTGGACTGCTCCTTATTGGAGGTATTATAGGGGACTTAAACATCAAATATAAGGTGGAATTAAATTTACTTTGAGATTTTTTTTCTAACTCTACAATTCGATTTATTTAACCCAAACTGGATTCTTAACCCTTTCTTTAATGAGTCATTAACTAAGGTGTAATTGACCATTTCACATTTACTATCTAATTCTTAACGAAAATAGAGTTGAAATGTTTAATGAAGGAGAGAGGAGGACAGAGGAATAGGAGAGACAGGAGGAAGAATTTCATTCTCTTTGTTCAGACTCTCAGATGCAAATATTTTAATGTTCTAGAATACCTTTCAGTTTTGACCTTGGTATTCTAGAATAGCAAATACCTGGAATATAGTAAGACAATTTGCATGATATAGGGCATGTAACTTGGGGAAAAAAACTGTAAAGAATGATTACACATTATACTAGACTTACAGTGATGTGATAAAGAAAGGGCTACTGAGCACAGGCACTCCAGCTTGCACCAACAAAATCTCAGCATGGGACACTGCATTCCACCACCAGAAATTCTACAATTACTGCATCTGAAAGTTTCATAAAGAAGCTACCTCAGCTGTCCTTGGTCACCTGGACTGACTCTGTCTATTCTTTGCTGGTTTGCATCACTGATTCTGATGCAAAGACAAGGGCTGATATATGTGAGAATTGAGGAGCTGGACATGCTTTTGCTTTCTAGCTACATGAAAGCTGATAAAATGAATGTCTGGCATTTTCAGGTTCCCAAATGGAGGAAGGGCACTACCTCAAAAAAGTGAGACTTCTCCAAACAGAGGAAGGAGATTCAGATGTTACACAGTCAGAAGGAATGATGAATATCATTGGGCTGTGGAAGCCAAACTCAGCAAATGTTTCAAGAAAAATGAAATGGTCAGTTGTGTCAAACACTGCAGAGAGGCCAAAGCAAATGAGAACTAAGATGATGTCTTTGAGTTTTGCAAATAGGTTGTTCCTGAAACCTATTATAAGTGCTGTTTCAGCAGAGTGTTGGGATCAAGGGCTAGATGCTGTGGGTTTAGAAGTGAAGGTAATCAGAAGAAGTATCATAAATAGTGAATACATATTCTCCCAGACTATTGAATACATTTTAGAGTGGGAAGATACTATATTTCATTTTCATCAACCAACAGGCAATTGGCCCTTTTGCCCAGAAGTGATTGCTATGCTTAGGCTCTCCTGTGGAAAGAATCATTGATGGGAATGGATGCCTGGTGCTTTAACTATGAGTAATGCCTACCACCTTGTTGTGCACTAAGCAACTATGCTTTGTGTGCCATTATTTGATTCGAATTACATTGTAAACTTTACAGCTTCAGCCATCTTGGTAATGGCTCACACTCTCTGTAATAACACAAAACAAAGAAAGAGGGTTATATGTCACATAAGGATACTGGGAAAGTAAAAGGATGTAGAATTTGCTGTTTTTGTTAGTTTGAACATTAGCAGTTATTATTCTCCTACCAACTCAGCTAGTAACACCCTCTCTGGACACCTTACCATCATGAGATAATTTCAGGACTTTTTCCTTTTTTTTTTTTTTTTTCTGTTCTACTTTAGTGATTTTTCAAGTAGTTCATTGTCTTATTCCCTTTCCATTACTTCGATCTTTGACAGTAAAATTCTATCTCAACAAGGGTTCATATATAATTCCCTTTGCCCCTGGGGGACCTGGATGGCTCAGTTGGTAAGCAGCCAACTTTCAGTTTTGACTCAGGCCACGATCTTGTAGTTGTGAGACTGAACCCCATGTTGGGCTGTGTGCTCAGCACAGAATCTAATTCAGATTCTCTCTCTCTCCCTCTCTCTCCAGCTCATTTTCTCTAAAATAAATAAATAAAATCTTAAAAAAAAAAATTCCCTTAGCTCCTTAGTCCAGAATGAGGGGTAAGTGGTACCTATTCCCTTACAGGGCATAACCAATATCCCTGAACTGATGGATTTCCAGGCTTCTCCTAAGAGAAGGTCAAGCAAACTCCTGACAAGGTATGCAATTATTCAATATCTATGTCATTATTGTGTTTTTCATTCACTTATTCATTCAGCAAATGTTTTTTTTTTTTTTAAAGATTTATTTATTTATTTATTTGACAGACAGAGATCACAAGTAGGCAGAGAGGAAGGCAGAGAGAGGAGGGGAAGCAGGCTCCCCATTGAGTGTAGAGCCCGATGCGCAGCCAGATCCCAGGACCCTGGGATCATGACCTGAGCCGAAAGCAGAGGTTTTAACCCACTGAGCCACTCAGGCACCCTCAGCAAATGTTTTTAGAGCACCTACTGTGTTATTCCTGTTGATAATTCCATTTTTATATTTCTCATTCTGTATCACAAGGGCACTCAGTATTTGCTAAAGGAATTAACAGATATAAAGTAAGGGAACATATGCAATACAAATACTGTATATCAACGGACACCTTAGAAAAGTAACCTAATATTACAGGAAGAACAATCTAATATTGTAGCGTAAGTAATTATGTGATATTAATTTGGCTCATCAAACATTGCCAACAAAGATGTATTTAACAGACACATTAATGCATTAATGATACAAACAGAGGTATTCTTGCATACTTCGGATTGATGCTATCCATGGGGATGAAATGCAGGCTTGTGGCAGACACTGAAATTCTCACAAAATTGTAGATGTCAGGAAGTGAAATGTCCAATGTCAAGTAAAAAAGGAAGTGTCTATCAGAGCATTCTGTTGAGCGCTGAGTATCTGCAACTGGCAATAATAATGAGCTCAGCAGGGTCTCAAAGGTCAGAGTTCCAGAAGGAAAAACGTCATTTGGGAGGCAAAACATATTTAATGATAAAGAATTACGATCAGCGAGTTATTAGAATGCTGGGTATTTATTCCATGGGGGGAAAAAAAAAAGTAGACAAAGGAGCAGAGTTATAGAACAAAACCAGTAAAATAGGAGATAGAAAATAGTAAAGTCTAGTTGTGCATATTAATATCTTGTACCTGAACCATACAGTGAAATCTTGGTAACGGCTCACTCTGAATTTGCATCTTGAGCCACGATAGAGAATTTTGCAGCAAAGAGAAAAAGCAGAAGTTGGGGCGCCTGGGTGGCTCAGTGGGTTAAGCCACTGCCTTCAGCTCAGGTCATGATCTCAGGGTCCTGGGATCGAGTCCCACATCGGGCTCTCTGCTCAGCAGGGAGCCTGCTTCCCTCTCTCTCTCTCTCTGCCTGCCTCTCCATCTACTTGTGATTTCTCTCTGTCAAATAAATAAATAAAATCTTAAAAAAAATTAAAAAAAAAGCAGAAGTAAAAGAATTTAGATCAATTCAATATTAAAGATCCATGGTATGGTGAGAACCGTCAAAGTTAGAAATAGCACGTGAAAAGCTGACGTCAAAAAAGAAGTAGTACAAATTTGGAGCTTTTTGATTGTTTTCAACCTATCTCTTTTTTCTGTGATTTAGAGGAAATATGGTGCAAGGATTATCTGTGTTGAAACACTCAAAGAAAACCTGTGAATGCTTTGTAATAGAAAAGCAAAACTGATAATTTCAAATCTATGATCACTTTTAGCCTATCGTCAAAGCAGTACAGATTAATAATTCAGAGCTTGAGGTTTAGAGAGTAACAGATCTGTGTCCCAGACCTGGTTCCCCAGATATTCTTTTCTTCATCTTTTAAGACTTCACTTCCCCCAGTGTAAATGGAGATCACTGTAGGACTGGCTTTGCAAGTTTGTTGGAAGATTAAATGAGAATATGCATTTAAGGCACTTACCTCATACCTCAAAACACTGCTATTCAGTAAATGCTGTTAGTCTTTAGTTGCAAATGAAAGTAGAAGTTGCTATATTAGATTATTCTGCTCTTTTGAAAGTTGCTTAACTGCTCTTTGAAGCAGTTTGTTCACCCATAAAATCAGGACTGTAATAAATTCATGGGATTGATTTTTAATAAATGATACCAGGGTAATTTGGTAACCACATGGAAAAAAATCAAACCTGACCTATACATCAAACCTATACACACTCCGTAAGTGTTAGCTACTTGGACTGTAAAACACGAAAATTTGATTTACTCCTCCTATTCCCCACCCCTTCTAGATGCCTTTTGATATCTCTTAAACCTTTTTACTTCCATTCTTCTTCCACTTACCATCTTCCTTCCCTTGAAAAATTGGGTAATAGCCTCCTAACTGTACTTCCTACATTTAGCTTGCTTTTTAATGTGAAATAAAAATGTCAATTATAAAATACCACATATGCACAAAAAAAACATGAGATCCTACACCACAGCGTGTTATGATGCATGGAATGCACTTACTGCCAAATCCGGTAAAGAAACCAATATCAGCATTCCATCAGCAACTTACCTCTCAGTCCATCCCAGTCAGAACTCCTGGCTACCCACCCAACTAAAACTACTATCTTGACGTCTAAAGTAATTGATCTCTTGCTCTTTGTATTGTTATGCCACATGTGCATGTATCCTTAAAGGCTTTAGTTAGTTCTTCCTCATTGGATTTTTTATTGAGTAAATTGTCCAGTAGGAATTGTTGCATGTTAGAATTTTTATCAGTGTTATCAGTGTTGTTTGGGAAATTCATCCACATTGTTATATGACCTATTCTATTCATTTTAGTTACTGTCTGGGATTCAACTATATGAATATATCACAACGTATTTGTTCTATTTCTGATGGACATTTGAATAGTTTCCATTTGGGGACTAGCGTAGAGGATGATAATTAAGTACTTTTGAACTTAATCCTTGGTGTCTACAGACAAATATTTCTGTAAGTTATATACAGTAGTAGGGAATTTCTGGTTGTACATGATTTAAAACTTACTAGACAACACCACTTTATAAATGTATAAATTCCTTGAAACATACAACCTACCAAGATTAAACCAGTAAGAAATAGGAATTCCGAACAGACCCGTAAGTAGCACAGAAATTGAATCAGTAATAAAACACTCTCGGCCTAGAGGAACCCAGGACCAAATGGGTTCACTGATTATTTTTACCAAGTATTTAAAGAAAAATTAACAACATTAATTCCTCTCAATCCTTGAGAAAATTGAAACAGAGGGAACACTTCCAAATTCATTTTGTAAGGCCTGCATGACACTAATACTAAAGCCAGATCAAGAAAACTATAGGCCAACATCCCTAATGCACATAGTTGGGAAATCCTCAAGAAAATACTAGCAAACTGAATCTGACAGGATATTAAAAGGATCAGATACCATGATCAAGCCAAATTTACCCTGGGATACAAGGATGGTTCAACATATAAAAATCAATTAATGTGCTGTGGTGCATTAACAGAATGAAGGATAAAAAATATATGATCAGCTCAACAGATGCAAAAAAAGTCATTTGGCAAAACACAATATCCTTTAATGATTAAAAACTCTCAATAAGAAATAACCTAGGTTTAGAAAGAATATATCTCAGCACAAAAAAAGCCACATATGACAAACCCAGAGCAAACATCCTCAATTGTGGAAAACTACAAACTTCCCCTCTAAGCTCAGAAACAAGACAAAGATACCCACTCTTGACACTTCTACTCAAGGTAGTATTTGAAATTCTAGCCAGGACATTAGACTAGAAAAAGAACCAAAAACCATCCAAATTGGAAAGAAATAAGTAAAATTTTCCCTGTTTGTGGATGATATGATCTTATACACAGAAAATTCTAAAGACTCCATTTGAAACAAACAAACAAACAAACTATTAGAATTAATAAATTCAGTAAAGTTTTAGGATACAAAACTATGTAAAAAATCAGTTGCATTTCTATACACTACCAAAAAACTATCCTAAAAAGAAATTAGGAAAACCTTCCTGTTTACAGTAGCACCAGAAAGAATAAAATATTTAGGAATGAACTTAATTAAGGAGGTGAAAAAACTTGTATATTGAAAACTACACAGCACTGATGAAAAAATTAAACAAGACACAAACAAATGGAAAGGTGTCTTGTGTTCATGGATTGGAAGACAATAGTGTTAAAATACCCATTATTACCCAAAGCAATTTATAGACTCAGTGCAATCTCTTTTAAAATCCCCATGGCATGTTTTTTATAGAAACAGAAAAGTCAATTCTAAAACTCATATGGAAACACACACACACATTTATGAATAGGCAAATGATTCCTGAGAAAGAATAAAACTGCAGAATCACATTTTCTGATTTCCAAAATATATTACAGAGCTGCAGTAATCAAAATAGTATTGTATTGGCAAGATGACAGACATACAAATGAATGGAACAAATAGAAAACCCAGAAATAACTCCATGCATACACTGCCAACTGATAATCAACAGGATGTTACAAATACACAACAGGGGAAGGATGGTGTTGAGAAGAATACCTGGAAACTAAATAATACATTCTTTAACTACACAACTACTGTGTCAAACAGAGAATTAAAAGGGAATTTTAAAAATATCTCAAGACAAAAACATAGAAACAACTTACCAAAACTTATGGAATACTGCAAAAGCAGCCTTAAGTGGGCGGTTTCTATTAATAAACGTTTACATTAAAGAAGAAAAAAATTTCAACAACCCCAAGGAACTAGAAAAAAAATAGTAAACTAGACCCAAAGTTAGGAGAAAGAAGGAAATAATAAAGATCAGAACAGAAATAATCAAATAGAAAATAGAAAAATAGAGAAAAAATTTTTAAAAACTAGGAGTTATTTTTTTGAAAAAATATAAAATTGAGAAACTCTTAGCTGTAAAAGGAAAAAGAGAGAGACAACTCAAATTTATAAAATCAGAAATGAAAGAAGGCATTATAATGGGTGCTTCAGAAATTAAAATATTATAAACAATTGTATGTAAATAAATCAAATAACACAGTAAAGGCCACTTATGAAAAGCCCAGGGCTAGCATCGTAATCAATGGGGAAAAAAACTGAAAACTTCTAAGATCTGCTACAAGGAAAGGATGTCCACTCTCATGATTTTTTTCAATATTCAATAGTACTGAAGTGTAAGAAAGAGCAAGCAGACACAAGAAGAGAACCAAAGGTATCTAAATTAGAAAGGAAGAAGTAAAATTATCTGTGTTTGCAGATGACATAATCCTGTATGTAGAAACCCCTCAAGATTATACACAACACACACCTATCAGACGCAATAAACAAATTCAGTAAAATTGCAAGATACAGAATAAATGTTTAAAAATATGTTGTATTGTTTTACATCAACAATGATCTATCCAAAAAGGAAATCAAGAAAACCATCTATCTCACTTATGAGAGCATGAAAGATAAAATACTTAGGAATAGATTTAACCGAGGAGGTAAAAGATCTGTTCACTGAAAACTATAAGGCATTGATGAAAGAATACTGAAAAAGCTGGAATGGATTGACAAATATCATAAGGAAAATTCTGGAGTGATGGAAATGGTCTGTATATTGACTGATTACATTAGTGGCTACACTGTCACAGCATTCAAAACAGGTGCATTTTAGTTTGTATACATTATATCTCGAAACTTGAAATTTTCAGTTATTTTCCTCAGTATGATTGGTATGTTTTTACCTCTTTGTGGTTACCATAGGTGTACCCGCCATCCACTCCTTATTGACCTTAACTAGAGTGATCATTTTGAAATGCAAATCACGCCTTATATCCATACTTAAAACATTTTGGAGGGTTGTCATTGCATTTTTAAGCATGTAATTCTTTACCTGGTCTACAGGCCCCATGTATTCAGTCTCCAAACTACTCTTTCAGATTTATACTGGCATCTCTGATAGTAGCTGTTTGGTACTTTCTACGTTCTGATGTTCCTTAGTCACCCTTGTCATGGAGGCCTTCTGTTCATCTGCTTGGAATTGTCTTCCCAGTCTCTGACCTCACTTTGGCTAGCTGCCTCTCAATATTCTTACAGATATCAGGTCAACTACACTTCCCTTAGGAAAGCCTTGTATGACCTCTTAGATTAGGTCAATTCTCCCTTTTGGACACTGTCATAGGACTGTACGATAAAAGTATAAATTCCATTAAGTTGATGAGTTGATTATAACAAAGAATCACCATACTCTGCTAGGTCCTGAACCACTGAACTAGAGTCCCCTCAAAGTCCTTTTACTTCTAAAATGCTATTAATTTCACAAATTGAGTTACTTTTCCTTGAGTTCTTTGAGAGCCTTGCAAGGAAAAATACCAAGTTCCAAAAAGATTACTCGAATCCCTTATCTACTCAACTGCAAGTAGCATTTGCAATATTTATTTGCTTCTTGTCATGACTACTACACTTCAGAGCATTAATGTCCTCTGTCACCTGTGACATGTTCATAATACCAACCCTGTATCATAACTGAGTTGAGTTAAAAGCTCTCATTGTCTCAGAGCATTCTCTCAAGGCAGACAGGTGGCCTTGGGTTGGGCCTGGCATTATTTTTTTTAAATTTTTATTTATTTATCTTATTTTTTAAATTTATTTATTTGACACAGAGAGAGAGAGAGAGAGCACAAGCAGGGGGAGCAGCAGGCAGAGGGAGACAGAGAAAGAAGCAGGCTCTCCGGGAGCCCGATACGGGACTCAATCCCAGCATCCTGGGATCAGGGATCGTGACCTGAGCTGAAGGCAGACACTTAACTGACTGAGCCACCCACACCTAGCTCTTACATAGACTCCACCATTTGCTGTGCTGAAGTACTGAGTTAATTCATTGATTACACCTTCCATTTCTCCTGTGTGTCAAATGGGAAAAATATCACCCATATTATTAGCAATCTATTACCTATAACATTACTAAAATACTGTCCATTATTATTAGAATACTCGTGACGTATTTGGTACATAGCAGACATTCATTCAATAAGCGGTAATCAGGAAAGAAGCCAGCAGTGGAGAAAAAAGGTGTTTTCTGTTGTTATTGTTCTGTTCTGGGGGTTTTGTTGTTGTTGTTTTTTTTGTTTTTGTTTTTGTTTTCTTTCCCATTTGCTAAAGCCTGAAGTGTCAGTTGGGAGAATCAATATGAGCCACTTCCTTAGGTCTTGAGGCATAATTGAGTTAAAACACTTCTGTCCCCATCTGCGATTCTATTAATAGATGCCAAGCACTTGAATCAATGCGTCTCAGGCTTACCTGCCTGCACAGGCACACACCTCTTTAAAGCAGAAGCACCAACATTTGTACAAGTCAGAAGGTATCGTGGTGCTAAAGAAATGAAAAAGTTACTACTCTGGGGCCAGATTCCAGTCGAGTTAATACTATAGTAAATTCTGGGGCACCTGGGTGGCTCAGTAGAGTGACCTCTTGATTTCAGCTCAGGTCATGATCTCAGGGTCATGAGATCCACCCCCACACTCAGTGGGGAGCCTGATGGAGATTCTGTCTCTTTCTCTCTCCCTCTGCCCCTCCCCTCACATGTATGAGCCCACGTGTGCACTCACACACACACTCTCTATAATAAATAAATAAAATCTTTTAAAAATACTACAGCAATTGTCTTAGGCCAATTAAAGGAAGTCCATTTCTATTTCCCTTTTCCCCAATAGACATATTTCCACCCCCAGTTTGTCACATACTCTTACCTCAATGATTTCCATGCCAAATTGAAAAAAAATTCAGAATTGTTTACATTTTCCTTCCAGGCCAGTCAAATTTTGAAGGTCGATTTTGGAAAAATCATTACATTTAAGTACCTGATTTTCATTTATTATCATTAACAAATAATCCTTTTCTTTACAAGACTTTTGTTGGCCCGATTTTCAATGATTTTTATAATCAGTTCTCCATCTGCAAAGTACATCTAATAAAGCGAGAAGGTACAGTTTCCTCCCCCAAACAAAACAGAACCAAAGATACCCACTTTTTCTGACAAAGGCTTTAAGGGTTAAGTTAAGAATGTCAGCTTGAGGCCAGTTTGGGGAGGGAAGGAAAAAGGGAAGGAAAAGAAGAGGCAGAAAGGGCAAGAGGTAGAGACAGAGAATATACTTTAATGTCATGGGCGGGAACGGCAAAACTCCATCTTGTAATGCCACACAGCACCTTTTTAGTTCTTTATATGCTCACATCTCTGTAATCATTAGTAGATCTCCAGGCCACATTTTCCAATCTACCTGAACTTCTTATATTTTATTAATATTGTCACTTGCCCTCTGTGAATTTCCATAAATCCATTAATCAGAAGAAACTGGCAGGTATCCTTTCCAGGTATATTACAAAATGACCCTTCCTAGACAACACAAGTGCCCCGAACAAGGGATCTTGGCTTCCTTATCAACTATGTGCCTTTGTACACAAATGCCCAAAGTAAAAATAAATGAAATTGCTAGATTGGGCTGCATTTTTGGAACTTTAAAAAAGCTGACTTAAGTATTTCACCCTTCCAGACAAGATAAGACCCTGATAATTACATACAATCAAGACGTCAAAATGACTGCTAGGCATTAAAAACAAAAACAACAAAAACTAATCTGGAAAAGTTGGGTAAAATAACTTTACAAAGGCTGTGGGCTGATCTCAGAGAATAAGTTACATACAAGAAGGAAGCAGGTCCAAACCTCTAGGTGTACTGGACTTGTGTTTTGTTTCGGTTTTTTTGTTTGTTTTATAATTTTAGTGAGTGCCTCTTGTTAACAACACGCTGTTGTGCCAAACTGGACTTCTGACGACATGCTTAAAGACCAGTAATTTGTTCTTCCACTTTTGTTTGTAATATACAGAAAAGTTGAAAGTATAGCAAAATATGGGCTCATCTACATTCAACAATTGCTAACATTCTGTCTTTCCACACACACACACACACACACGCACATTTTGATGAACCTTTTTTTTTTTTTAAGATTTTATTTATTTATTTGACAGAGAGAACTCACAAGTAGATGGAGAGGCAGGCAGAGAGAGAGAGAGGAGGAAGCAGGCTCCCTGCTGAGCAGAGAGCCTGATGCAGGACTCGATCCCAGGACCCTGAGATCATGACCTAAGCCGAAGGCAGCAGCTTAACCCATTGAGCCACCCAGGCACCCTTGATAAACCTTTTGAAAGGAAGTTCAATCATCACGACACTTCATGCCTACTACCTTCCAATTTCCTTTCTTTCCCTCTTCTTTTCTTTCTTTCTCTCTTCCTTTCTTTCTTGCTCCCTCCCTCCCTCTTTCTTTCTTTCCTTCTTCCTTGGAGAAAGAGAGGGACAGAGATCATGAGAGAGGGCAGGAGCAGGGGGGAGAGCGAGAAGCAGGTTACCTGCTGAGCAGGGATCCCAATGTGGGACTCAGTCCTGGGACTCCAGGACACTGATCTGAGCCGAAGGCAGTCACCCAACCAACCAAGTCGCCCAAGCACCCTAACTTCCAATTTCTAATAAGGTGTGATATGATGATGTATAATAAGAAATATCTATTTTTGTCTTTGTCCCTATTCCAGGCTCACAGGCTCCTAAAACCCTTGCAATTCCCTAAGCAATTAGAGCAATGGGAGAATCTTTTCTTATAATATTTGGTGTTTTGCTTTCAAAACATCCTAATTCCTGAAATCAGTCAGGAACAATAAAGGGGAAAGGGGTGTCTTGTTATTCATAATGGTTTCCTTTTAACCACACCTAAATTTATGGTAATGAGGCGACTTCTAGGAAGCCTCTAAGGATGAGGACTGGTTGCCAGGTAAGCCATCCACGTGGTAAGAGGGTTGGCATTTTCAGGGGCCTCTCCAACCTCCAGTGGGGGGAGAGGGACTATAGAGTTGGAATTAATCACCAGGGGCCAATAATCTAATCAGCTGTACCTATACAATAGAGCCTCTATAGACGTCCTGAATGAAAGATCCTGAGAGCTTCTGGCATTAGTGAACACCTAGAAATGCTGAGAGGGGGGCATCCCCAGAGAGGGCTCAGAAACTCCATGCCTCTTCCCATATACCTTGCCCTATGCATCCCTTCCATTGGCTCTTCCTGTGTTATATCTTATTATCCTGACTTCTGCGAGATGCTCTAGCAAATTAATTGAAACTGTGAGGAGGGAGTTGTAGAAAACTGTGACTTACAGCCAGTCAGTTAGAAGAACAGGCAACAACCAGAATTCGTCATTGGAATCTGAAATGGGAGGAAGGGTGAGGGAGCAGTTTTGTAGAACGGAACCCCTAACTTGTGGGAGGTGACTCTGCTTCCAGGTAGATACTGTAAGAGTTGATTGAGTTAAATCGTAGGATACCCAGCAGGTGATGCAGAATTGCTTGTGGTGTGGGGAAAATCCACACACTGGTGATCAAAGTGAAGTGCTAGAAGTAGAGGAGACCCATTGGAGGTCTTTTTCCTTCACATAAGAACATTATATCACATAATGACAATAATGTTATCAAAACTAAGAATATTTCCAAGCATTTCCTAATATCATCTGATCTATAATTAATGTCTATATTTTCCCCAATTGTCAAGTTGTTTTTCCTATGGTTTATTTTTTTAATTTTATTGTACTCTACTGTATTGATCTAGGAACGAAACAAACCTTACACATTTCATTTTGACCCTTTTGCCTCTATCAGCATTTTAATCTAGACTAGCTCTCTGCCACCTCCCCACCTCCATTTTCAGACCTCCTGACATAAATAATGTATAATATTCCGGGACTTTTCGGTTTCCTCACAGTTACACTTATTTTGTCATTCTGTCATCTGTATTTTCTCCAATCTAGAAATTAGATCTAAGGACTTGAAGAGTTTTAAGTATTTTTGGCAAAAGTATTCACTTCATAGATGATATTGGAGATGTCACATGAAATCACATTTTTAAATTTTTAAATGTGCTAATATTAGTGATGTTAATTGTTATCACTTTTATCACTTTGTTGAGGTATCTGATTAGTTATGTAATGCTACTTAACAATATTATCACAAATGTAGATTAAAACAATGCATATTTATTACTCATATTTTCTCTGGATCAGGAGTCTGGGCATGGCTAGCTTGGTCTTCTTCAGAGTCTCGAGTGGGGCAATCAAGACAAAGGACAAGAATATGGTCATATCTGAGGCTCAACTGGGGAAGGATCTACTCCCACTCGTATGGTTGTTGGGAGCATTAAGCTTCTTGCAGGCTGCCAGACCAAAGATCCTTAGGGTCTTGGGGGCTTTTAGCTGAAGGCAGCCTTTGGTTCCTTGCCATGTGGCTTTCTCCATAGGCCAGCTCAAAACATGGAAATTTGCTACTGTAAAGCCATCAAGGAAAAGAAGTTCTCAGCAAAACAGATATTATATAGTATTGTGTAATGTAATCACATACACAGAACTATGTACATTCTATTACCTTTGCTTTATTCTGTTTATTAGGAAACAAGTCACAACTTCTGCCCACATTCAAGGAGAGGGAATTACATAAGGTCATGAACATCAAGAAGCAAGGATCATGGGGGTCACCTTTGAGTCTCCCCTCACAAGGTAACAGCCTCATCTCTCTATTGTAAAGGTATACTTTCCAATTAGTACTGAATAAGTACTCTGTGGGGTGATACTTTGAAATGATTTGAATAATTCAATATATTAATTTAAAAGTATTTATTATTGGGGCATCTGAGTGGCTCAGTCAGTTAAATGTCTGACTCTTGATGTAAGCTCAGGTCATGATCTTAGGGTTGTGAGACTGAGACCTGCTTTCAGCTTCATACCCAATGAAATCTGTTTAAGATTCTCTCTCTCTGCCCCTCTAAAAAATTATTTATTATTAACTAAATGTTAATTTTGAATTAGAAATGTTTGACTCTTACAGACATTATTTAATATATGTTTATTATTTATATATTTATGCCAATTTTACATATTTAAAATATACTATTTAGAATATATTATTTAAATATACAGATTTCAAATATATCAACTATATATATTTGATATTCATATACATTTAAATTCTGAACTCAGATATCTCTAATTCAAAGTTAACATTAAAGAAATTTTCAAAATATCTTTTATTTTCACACATTCTTTCCCATTGTTACTAATGATATCAGAAGTTAATTATTTGTTCTATTTTATAGCAGTCCAAGTTTCAATATCAAAATTACTATTAATAATCCCACTAAGTAAAATCTAAATTATTTTTTTTTCCCCACTAGAATACATCTTATGAGGGATAGACTATTGTATTCCATACTTCCTTGAAATAATTACTGCCTTTATGTGTTTATGTTTTCAATTTAACATGCTTTATGTTTAGGGGCTTCTGGATGGCTCAGTCAGTTAAGCAGCTACCTTCAGCTTGGGTCATAATCCTGGGGTCCTGGGACTGAGTCCTGCTGGGCTCTGTGCTTAGCAAGGACTTTGCTTCTCCCTCTCCTTCTGCCCCCCACCCCTGGCTTGTGCACCCTCTCTCTCAAATAAATGAATGCAATCTTTAAAAAAAATTTTTTTAAATAAAACACATGCTTTATGTTTTTATATTGGTATTTGAATTCAATTTTAAGATTTGTTATATTTTCAAATTTATCTCTATTTTTTGACTCTGAAATGTTTACATGTATCAAAGGTTATTATTTTATGTTTTATAATTTTTTTATTATGTTATGTTAGTCACCATAAAGTACACCATTAGTTTTTGATGTAGTGTCCATGACTCATTGTTTGTGTATAACACCCAGTACTCCATCCAATAAATGCAAAACTCTAGTCTCATTATCTCTTTTTTTATTCATACCAATCCCCTATATGTAGCAATCTTCTTTAATTATTTTATTAATTATTACACCAAAATTGGTAAATGGTTTTTATATTTTTATTTCCTTTTCTTCCATATGAAAGGTTGTGTATTATATATATTGTTCTTCACCTTTATTTTCTTTTTCTCTTTAAAATATAAAATATCCCCATATACTTCACAGAGATCTTTATTCTTCCTGATAGTTATGTGGTACTGTAGAGGGTGCCATAGTTTACTCTATGAACAGACCAGTTTTGTTAATGAAATTTTATCCTTACAATTACTATTGAAATGTATGCCTTGTGCTATACTGTTTCCTACTTATACAGGTATATATTCAGGCCATATCATTGGCATAAGTCCCCAGGAACTCTGAGATGAAGATTTGCATGCAGGGGTTTATATTAGGGACTGCTCTTAGGATCAATGCCTGGAACAAAAAGAAAACCAAGGAGGACTCAATAGAAAGAGAAATAAGGCTTCATTACAATATCAACTAAGGCCTCAGCCAACCCTACCAGAAGCTCTGGAACTAGGATAGTCCTTTAGAGTTGTTACAAGTTAGGTTGAAAGGTCTAGGCTTTATCCCACAATGACAATCAGTAATTGGTTATGAGATACCCTGCAAGGCAGTGTGATTTGAGGTTAGCCAACCTTCTTCACCTGAGCACAGAAAGTTTTCAGCCAGCAACCTAATCACCACTTGGGTGACTCTACCAGTCCTAAAGGAGATATTGGTGCAGCACAACACAGAATTTATGACAGTCTTCCTTTTATGTCACTTAAATTCACTTGAGCCATATCAATTCAAGGCTTTGGTGGGCCTCTTCTGTTGGAAAAACTCACAAAAGGGCGGTAGAAGGATGAAATGCAGTCCCCACTGTTATGACTGGTCCTGAAGTTGCAACCGATTACCATTATCTTCATCCATGACTACCCAATCTAGATTCCCTCCCTCAAAGCTTGCATCTCCTGGTCATGGTGGCTCAGTATGTGGGGTGAATAAGACTCTCACTCGAGTAGTCCGTATCTCTGCTTCCCATGTCATTTCTAAAGCACTGGTCACACAGCACTTGTCCATGTATCATCGATATTGGGCTATGGAGAACTTAGAGATATCCAAGTGGATGCCTAACATATTTCTGCCTGCTTCTACTGTGTGATGGCACTCATTCATGGTCCAGCTCAAGTCTCCCTATTGTGGCCTTTATTCTTCCCTATTGGTCCCCCGGCAAGAAGAGCACATAATGTCCAAGTGGCAGTCTTGGTTCAAAGTTCAGTAGCTCTCTTGCTGGTTGTCTGGTGGAAGCATTTCCCTCTTTGAGAAACGTAACTTCTAATCCAGAAGAGCACAGAGTCAAGGGGGTGTGGATCATAAACTCCTGAAGTGGATCAATGGAAATAATGGAAAGGGCAGTCCTTCTGGCCCCCACCTATTATTTCTTGGACCCACATATTCTACCTATTGGAGACATAGAATCACATAATGGATGTTGATATAAGTAGCATGAGATGTCCTAAAGGGCCACACTCTGGCCTCACAGGGTATTATCTCCAGTTGGTGCCCCACCTATTTCTTCAATAGTTCAGTCTGCGGCTCTATTAGGCCAGCAGTTTCTGGGTGGTGTGATGCAAGAAAGCACAAGTGGATTCCATACGCATTTATACACTTTTATACCATCTTTGCTATAAAGGGAGACCCTTGGTCCTCTGTGAAATTACAATGCATGTCATGTGGATATATAAAACATTTCGGAAACCTTTGGACTGCAGTTCTGGCCAACAAATGAGCTGATTCCAGTCATTCCAAACACAGTATGACTGACACGCAAACCCATTCTATATTAATTCCTTTATAAATCATAAATTACACATGGCCTAAGATTATATTGTAACAAAGGATATGGAGTTGAAAACCCGAGAAATATATAGTAAAATGAGAGCTCATTCCCACTCTAAATATGAGGGGTGACAAAGGAATGCAGAAGTTCCCATTCTATTCCCACAAACTCTGATGAATAAGAACAGGCACTATGTAGGGAAAGCTTGGTTTATGTCAGTCACTGTTCTACGTACAAGACTTTGACTTTTTTAAACTCAGTGACTACATGAAGTAGATGCTATGACTATACTACTTTTTAAAACTGAGGACACATGCTCCTCCTCTAGTTACTAAGAGATGAATCCTGGATTCTAACCTGTATAGTCTGGCTTCAGAACCTCTACACATAAAGGCTGTACTACACTGCTTCTAAAAATAGAAGAAGAGGGAAGAAAAAAAAAAAAAAAAAGATCCAGGATGGCTTTTTTTAAAGAAGTGCCCTAACCACTGAATATCCTGATTATTCACCAACCGGTCATATTAATCTCCAGGACCAGACGATAGTGGAGAAGAAGAAGAAAGGATCTGTTTCTAGTAAAGTGGGAAGGGGATCATTCTCAAATTCAAAACCTGATTTAGCCTATTCTGGTGGAAAGACCACAGAGACTCTTTTAGCCCTTTGGACTTCAGTTTCCACAGAAGTAAAATTAGATGGTTTCTTAGATTCCTTGGCTATTTCATAATAAAAAAACATAATAATTAACACAATGGATTATGTTGAACTACCTGGAATTTGGTAGAATTCCAAATTTGGGCTCATTTTCCCACATAAATAGAACTTCAGGTGCTTACATGAGAATGTCTTTATCACCACAGTTGATCTAGAGAAAATATCGAGATAAATCTTTTAACCCTTAGCTCTAGTGACACATATTTGACTGAAAGGTAGAAATTTATCCTAGGGGCTGAAACCTGGTGACAGAGGGGCAGAAAGCTTAGGTCTTAGTGAAGTGACATTCCTCACTTCAAAGCTCGCAGCCAAAGTGCTATGCTGTGTGACAAGAGGGTGAGCTCTAAGAGGACCTGAGAAATAGGTGAATCCATTAACACTGGTCATCCTGATTGCAAATCAATGACTCATTTTGGCACTCCCCTGACAGCTGCTGAGTTGTTTCCTTAAGATAACTCTTTAATGAGACAGATACTGCAGAGATGAGCTGCATGGTTTCACATAGAAATAGCAAACAGAATGAAACCTGTGTTTCCTCTCCCCATCAATAAACTGAAGCAAATGAATGAGCTAGGCTTGCAAAAACAACCACCTCTCCCCTTTCTTCCACAATCATTATCTTATTGGTTAGCTTATCTATAGTTAAATGCCATCTTTCCAACCAGCATTCTACTCCTCGAACTGACACACACACACACACACACACCACATGCATTTATTAAAATATCAAATACACATATTAGCCAAGAAAAGAAAAAAAAAAGATAATGTATGTGTTCATTCATTTATTCTACTAGAAAAAGAAGTGCTGGTGCTTCTCTAGACATCATTTCATGCGTTTAGAAATACAGAAATGAATGAAGAAGATGGATTTCCTCCAATGAGGACACTTATAATCTAGCAGAAAAAGCAAGTAAACACATCCATAGTCACAACAGCAGTGACTGGAAAATGTACTGATCAATGCAAACACAGGGCACTTTCAGGGAACTAGAGGGACACCTTAATTCCTTAGGATGATCAGAGAATGGTTCTTGGAGCAGTGTCACAAACTGAGTTTTAAAGGATGAAGTTATTTAGATGAGGAGCCAAAGGTTGTCAGGCAGAGAATGAAACTAATAAGAAGGTATGAAGGTCTACAGGGAAGGGTTCTTCATGAAGTGGGAGGTCAGAGAGTACCTGTATGTAAAATATATAAAAATAAATATATATATAAAATATATAATATTATATATTCTATAAAATTATATATAATATATAAAATAAATATATAATATATACATATAAATAATATATATTTCTATTTATATAATCTAAGTAATATATACTGTGCATATATATATAAAATCCAAGGTTTCGCTATACAATTTTTTGAAATAGGCTTTATCAATGTAAAAACAAATATATAAAAGACAGTTTTGTTTTTGTTTTGCTTGTTTATAAAAGATAGCTTTAAAAAACCAGTTTGCTCTCAGGTCAAACATACATCTACTACTGCTGACTGCTTTACCTTTTGTACATCTTTAAAGATTTATTTATTTATTTATTTTACACAGAGAGAGAGCACATATGAATTGGGGAGGAGAGGCAGAAGGGGAGAGAAAGACACAGAATCCTCAAGCAGACTCCAACTGAGCAGAGAGCCTGAAGCGGGGCTCCATCCCAGGACCCTGAGATCATGACCTTAGCTGAAATCAAGAGTCAAATGCCTAACCAACTGAGCTACCCAGGACCCCCCTCCCTTTTGTACCTTTTATCCTCCATCTCAGGACATAAATATACAATGCACAACTAAGGAATGTATATGAAAACAGATCTTCATAAGAAAACAATGAAAAGAGGAAAAAATATATTTAAAGAATACTTATGCAGCATTGGTGAATTATACACAGTGGGAGAAACACACATATATGAAATAATGTAGGCTAGCTAAACTAATCAGAATATAGCCATACTATTTAATAATATATAACTTTTAAAAAGAAGTGTAGTTTGTATATATCCTTGTGGAAGATCCATTTGAGTGATTAAGACAATTTATGAGAAGTTATGTATAGTAGAATACTATTTTTGTTAAACACAAAACACCTGTGTAACATTGTGGGTACACGTAGTGAGTGGATTTAGAATATGTGTGTATTGCTAATGATTATTTGTTAATGATTATTATTGTTAATGATTATTAACAATCAATTGTTAATTATTGTTACTGCTGGAAATGTGGGTATGGGAAAAGTTGTAGGGAACTTAGCTATTTAACATTTATTCTTTTTAAATTTTATTTTATTATTTTTTAAAAGATTTTTATTTATTTATTTGACAGAGAGAGAGAGAGAGACAGTGAGAGAGGGAACACAAGCAGGAGGAGAGCGAGAGGGAGAAGCAGGCTTCCTGCTTAGCAAGGACCCCAACGTGGGGCTCCATCCCAGGACCCTGGGATCATGACCTGAGCTGAAGGCAGACGCTTAATGACTGAGCCACCCAACTGCCCCCCCTTTTATTTTTAATTTTATTTATTTATTTGAGAGAGAGACAGAGTGAGAGAGCATGAGAGTAGAGGTCAGAGGGAGAAGCAGACTCCCCATGGAGCTGGGAGCCCGATGTAGGACTCAATCACAGGACTCTGGGAACATGATCTGAGTTGAAGGCAGTCGCTCAACCAACTGAGCCACCCAGGCACCAACCCCGCCCCCCCTTTTTAAAAATATTTTATTTATTTATTTGAGAGAGAGACAGAGACAGAGAGAGCACAAACAGTGGGAAAGGCTTAAGGAGAGGGAGACGCAGACTCTGTACTGAGCAGGGAGCCTGACGCGGGGCTTGATTCCAGGACTCTGGGATCATGACCTGAGCTGAAGGAAGATGCCCAACCATCTGAACCACCAGGTCCTCCCTTCCCTCCCCTCCTTCCGTCCTTCCTTTCTTCCTTTTCTTTCTTTCTTTCTTCTTTCTTTCTTTTCTCCTTCTTCTTCTTCTTTATAGAATACTTTAAAAAACTGTTTAAGTATAAGGACACCTGGGTGGTTCAGTCATTTAAGCATCTGTCTTTGGCTTAGGTCATGATCCCACAGTTCTGGGATCAAGTCCCACATTGGGCTCCCTGCAGGGAGCCTGCTTCTCCCTCTCCCTGCCACTTCCCCTGCTTGTGCTCTCTCTCTCTCTGTCAAATAAGTAAATAAAATCTTAAAATAAAAACTGAACTAAAAATGTTTAAGTATAGAAAAATATTATTTCTTATATGTACTTTTATACCATGACATGTATTAATTTGCATTTTTGTTTTAAATACTCCTAAAGACACATTATCTATCTATCTAGCCATCATCTATCTAATTCTTCTTGTCTTTTAATTTCCAATCTGCTTCCAACATTTCCTATAGGCGTGCCCTGACTTTAGCATTTCTGTTGATCATGTGATGATTTTCATGACCACCAAGTCTCATCAGTTCTCTGGCCAGTTTTATGTGGTAGGCGCAAGGGTCAACATTTTGTAACAACTGACCACCATCAATCATGCCCCTGAATCCACCAGTATTGGCCTACTTTGGCAGAATGACCCAAGTAAATGAGTGCAGCAATCAATTCACCAACATTGTTCATTTAGTTTAATTTTCCCCCATAGGAATTTTCTTTATTTTTTTTTTAAAGATTTTATTTATTTGACAGACAGATCACAAGTAGACAGAGAGGCAGGCAGGAAGAGAGAGGAGGAAGCAGGCTCTCCGCGGAGCTGAGAGCCCAATGCGGGGCTTGATCCCAGGACCCTGGGATCATGACCTGAGCCAAAGGCAGAGGCTTTAACTCACTGAGCCACCCAGGTGCCCCTCCCCATAGGAATTTTCAATCACGTCTAGCATAGGGGAGAAAAAGATCATCTCTGAGTCACAACAGAGCCCTTCTCTGACCATAGCCACTCCTGGGCATGACACTTTTTTTCTCTATACACCATATTATACATGGAGGTAATAAGCAAAGGAGAAAATGTATGTTGAGTTACTTTGAGAAAATGACAAGTTATATGCAGAGAGACTTTATTGTTACATGCATCCTGTTTTGTCAATTAGTACTATACAGGGAACTCTTAGAGGGCAAGATTACAACTAATGCCCCTGGAAATCATGCTTATTCATTTATTTGACAAATATTTATTAACATTAACTGTGTTTCAGGCACTGATTCAGATGCTAGGGAAAACAACAGTATAAAATCATAAACCTATCCTTACCTTATAGTGGAAGGGGATACACTACAAACAAAATAAATAACTGAAATAATGTACAGTTGTATTTTGTTAATCCTAAAATGCATGTTGTTTTGCACATTTCTATTATCTCTGAAATCAGACTTCATCTTACAATCAAGTACATGTTAATTGTTTCTTTAATTTTTCTCATAGTACATACACAAAAGTTGCATCTCATAATCATTGATACCAACGAATTGATAATATATGGAGTACTATGGGGGTCAAACACAGGAAAGGATAAATTTAAATAGGGTTAGGGCTTTCTGAAAATGTAATATTTGAGCAATAACCAAGAGGAGGTGAAGGACCTGGCCATGCAGACATACAGAGAAGATCATTATAAGTAGATGGACCAGCAAATGCAAAGGCCCTGAGGCAGCAGTAAGGAGGCAAGTGTAGCTTGGGCTTGGTGAGAAAGCGGAAAGAATATGAGCTGAGGTCCCAAGAGCAGTAACCTGAGACCACATCCTGTGTAGACTTGTAAATGTCCAAGGGGACTTCAGATTGTCTTCTGAATGAAACGGATTCTATCAAAGAGTACAGAGCCAAAGAGTGGTAGGGTGGTTGAATTCTGGAGTTGAAGGAGTTGAATTCTGGGTATTTTGAAGGTAGAATTTTCAGGATTTGCCTAGGGAGTCAGAGGAGGGGAAAGATGAAGTTGACACTGGGAGTTGGTCAAAGGTAATGCCATAGTTTTTGGTATGAGTGAGTATACCACCCCTGAAGATATGCTATAGTACCCAAAGGTATTAATTCCTAAAAGATTCTTTTCTAGGGTAAGGGATGATGGAGAAGAGTTGATCTGATAAAAGGTTTAGTTGGTACAATATGGTATTTCCGTGTTTGAAGAGAGAGAACAAGGAGCTGTTAGACTTCAGTAGGGTATGAATGTCTTACAATTATGACACCATACTATCATAATTTTGAGGGTTTTAACTTCAAACAGAAATCCACATGGACCTGAGCCACAGGTCTGCTGGAATACTGGCCTCTGTCATTCCCACAAACCCTGAATAAGACTGTCCCTGCCATGGTTTTCCTGGATCCCGCCTCTGAATTCTTCCAGATGGTTACTCATAAAGAATTTAACCCAAACTTGATCAATTCAGCCTTTCCAAACATTTGGGTTTTTATTATTACACTGTCAGGAGGCATATGCAATCACAAGAAGCCGAGACACCAGAGACCTACTTTTTCAAATTCCATTAATTGCTACCAATATTAAGAATCAATTCTTTGCCAGATAGATTCCTTTAAATCTATTATTTATAATTCTCACAACCCCTTAAGGTAGATGTTATCATATCTGTTTCACAGATGAGGAAACACAAAACATACAAATACACACAAAGACACACATGGCCTAATGTATTCAAGTCTTCAGAGTTATTTCTACATTATTGTACCATGATCATTAAGGACAATGACATTGGTTCCTACATGTGTAGCTTCAGACATAGCTTCCTGCATCATCAAGGGAAAGTCCAATCTTATCTTTCAATATGCGAGGCATTGTACTAGTTCATAGCAATTTCAGTCAACTATGTTTACCAAAGCAAGGAACAGGCTCTGAATTTTAGAAAGATTGGCAACAATTTAATTTTTTATAAAAGGGTCAAAATAACTTTATTATCTAAAAATCCTGAGCACCTGGGTGGCTCAGTCAGTTAAGCATCTGCCTTCAGTTCAGGTCATGATCCCGGAGTCCGAGGATCAAGCTCTGCATCAGGGTCCCTGCTCAGTGGGGAGTCTGCTTCTCCCTTTCCCTTTGCTCCTCCCTCCATTACTGCTCTCTCTCTCTGTCTTGCTCACTCTCTTACAAATAAATAAATAAAATCTTAAAAAATAATCCTAACATAGGGGCACCTAGGTGGATCAGTAGATTAAGTGTCTGACTCATGATTTCGACTCCATGATCTCATGGGCTGTGAGATGGAGACTGGCAGTGGCCTCTGTGCTCAATGCGGAGTCTGCTTGAGATTTTCTCCCTCTTTCTCTTCCTCTTTCCCTCCTTGCTCTCTAAAATCAATCAATCAATCAATCAATCAATCTTTAAAAATCCCAACGCAAGGACAGACAAGTTAGCTGAAATTTCAAAGTAAAGGAAAGAACAAGAGATTTAGAGTGGATAGATCTAGATTAAAACCCCACCTCACCTCTCACATTTACTATGCATAAGGGAATCAATTCTCTGAAACTGTTTTTTTCATCCGTTTTTAGTTTGCCTGCCTTCAGTGAGGACAGAGTGCAAATATGTGTAATAAAACCTAATCTGTTCTATAAAAGGTAGCTAATATTATTAAGACAATCTTTAGTGAGGCAGTGTGGTATAATGGCAAATGCTATGTCTTAGTTCATTTTGGCTGCCATAACAGGATGCTATAGATTGAATAGCTTATAAATAACCAACATTTATGTGTCACAGTTCGGGAGGCTGGGAAGTTCAAGGTCTGGTGAAAGCTCTCTTTTCCTGGCTTACAGAGAGCTGTCTTTTCATTGTGTCCTCACATGGCAGGAACAAGGGAGCTCTCTGGGTTTTGTTTTCTATGGGCACCAATCTAAAGCCCTTATCATCTCTAAAAGACCCCAACTCTAAATACCCTCACATTGGGGATTAGGTTTCAACCTAATGTTTTGAGGGGACACAAATCTTCAGTCTATAGCACTGTGGTAGGTAGAATAATGGCACCCCCAACAGCACACATCCTAATCTACAGGACCTCTGAATATGTTATATTACACGACAAGGAGAAATTAAAATGGAAGATAGAATTAAGGTTCTAATGAGCTAACTTTGAAATAGATAGTTTATCCTAGATTGTTTGTGTGGACCCAAGATAATCACATGGATCCTTACAGGTGGAAAAAGGAAGAGGCAGATAGAACCAGAGAGTTGGCAACATAAGAAGGACTCAGTTTGACACTGCTGTTGCCGGCTTTGAAAGATGGAGAACAGGACAATGAGCCAAGGGAAGCAAATGGCCTTTGGAAGCTGGAAAGGCAATGGATTATCTATTAAAGCCTTGAGAAGGAACACAGTTTTGATTACACCTTGATCTTAGCCCAGTAGGACCCATGTCAGATTTCTGACTTCCAGACCTGTAAGACAATATAACTGTATTGTTTAATCCACTGAAGTTTTACAAATCTGTTGTAGTAGCAACAGGAAACTGATAGAAACGCTAAGAGCCAGTGGGCCTGAGTTCTAATTCCCGCTCTGCCACTGGCTAGTTCTGTTATCTTTGAGAGCTTTCTTAACCACTCCATGTCTCATTGTCCTCATCTGTGAAATGGGAATAGTAATACTGCCTACCTCGTAGTACCAGGGAACTAAAGGTGCGAATGCACAGCTTAATCACTCAGAGTAGTGTTTGGCTCATGGCAATTAGTTAATATACATTAGCTAGAAGCACTTTCTTGGATGCCAGCAATAAGTCTCAGTGATTTGGTTTCTATACTTTTAATGTTGTAAATATGCACTATACAACTTGTAATTAAATGCAGCATATAAATATACAAACCCACATTTACCTATTGCATCTTATTTACAAAAGACGCAATAGGTAAATATGTAAACATAAAATGCTGGGCACAATCTACATTTCTAAACTATTTATAGCACAAACGTGGAGCACAATTGAGAGAGAACTCACACCCAGGGATGAAAATTGAGGTCATGCTGGTAGGGAGGGCAGAGGCAAGAAAAAAGACGGCTCTCAGCTGTGATAATGAAAAAGAAAGAAAGGCAACTATGGAAAGAACTCACAACAATGGCAGACCGGTTGCCATTTTTAACCTAACATTTTATCACTTTTTTCTTTAAAGGACAACCCTGTTGCTTTCAATCAGGGGTGTAGAGAATGCACATAATTATTTGGCATTTCAAAGAAAAAAAAAATTAAAAGAGTCGCTAAAGTTATCCATCTCTCTTTTCTAAACTTGAAACATCAAAAATAGATGTTCCTGGCATGATAACACACTGAAGTCATTTTGAAAGAAAATTAGAATTTCCATTCCTCATTTTCCTTTCTTCCCAGTAAGGCTTTAAGCAGATGGGAATATCAATTTAGTTACTTGACATTTAGAAGGATAAATGACTTAAGAGCTTTATGATCCCCTCTCATTGAAGCATATTTGATAACATCTGCCCAACATCTTACACTCACATCAGAGCCAAGTGTGATTTAACAAGAAGAGGAAGAATGGCTAGACTCCAGGACCCCAGGATTCCATCGTTGGCAGGGGCCAATATTCAGTGCTAAATAAAGCTTCTGATTTCTGGCCAGCATGTTTATTAGTATCCTAGCTAATATGTAATTATTAAGATTAACTAAAAAGTTTTAAATGGGATATGTAATAATTTTTTCATGAAGAAAGAGATACTGTGTATGGGGGCAAGTTTTCGTTCTGAATTCTCAGAGAAAGAAAAGCTACCTCACTTTAGAGTGTATTAGAGGAACTGCAAAAATAACTGGATATTACGGCTACAGGTCTCGTTCATATATAAGAAAAGTCACTCTTATTTTTTTTCAGAAAGGATGTTGCCATCTTTACTAGAAATTCTCATTTGTCTTTTATGCAACAATTGATTGCACTTAGTTTATGTATTTAACTCATGGGTTATTAAGTCAGGAACATAAAAAAATTACAGTTCTATCTTTCCATTTTATACTGTTCTTTTATTTTTTTTAATTTTATTTTATTTAAATTCAATTAGTTAACATATAGTATATTATCAGTCTCAGAGGTAGAGCTCAGTGCCTCATCAGTTTCATATAACACCCAGTGCTCATTACACCCAGTTGTTCCGCCCCCAACCCTCTTCCCCTCCAGCAATCCACAGTTTGTTTCCTATAATTAACAGTCTCTTATGGTTTGTCTCCCTCTCTGGTTTTGTCTTATTTCACTCTTTCCTCCCTTCCCCTATGACCTTCTGTCTTGTTTCTTAAATTCCACATATCAGTGAGGTCATATGGTAATTGTCTTTCTGGGATTGACCTAATTAGCTTAGCATAATCCCCTCTAGTTCTATCCACATCATTACAAATGGTAAGATTTCAATTTTTTGATGGCTGAGTAATATTCCACTCTCTCTTTATATATACCACATCCTCTTTATCCATTCATCTGTCAATAGACACTTGGGCACTTCCATAGTTTCACTATTATGGACATTGCTGCTATAAACACTGGGGTGCATGTGTCCCTTCAAATCACCATGTTTGTATCCTTTGGGTAAATACCTAATAGTGCAATTGCTGGGTTGTAGGGTAGCTCTGTTTTCAACCTTTTGAGGAACCTCCATACTATTTTGTAGAATGGTGGCACCAGTTTGCATTCCCAACCATGTAAGATGATTCCTCTTTCTCTGCATCCCTGACAACATTTGTTGTTCCCTGACATTAATTTTAGCCATTCTTACTGGTGTGCGGTAGCATCTCATTGTGGTTTTGAACTGTATTTCCCTGACACCAAGTGATGCAAAGCATTTTTTCATGTGTCTGTTGGCCATTTGTATGTCTTCTTTGGAGAAATGTCTGTTCATGTCTTTGCCCATTTCTTGACTGGATTTTTTGTTCTTTTGGGTGTTGAGTTTGGTAAATTCTTTATAGATCTTGGATACTAACCCTTTATCTGATAAGATATTTGCAAATATCTTTCCCCATTCTGTAGGTTGTCTTTGGGTTTTGTTGACTATTTCCTTTGCTCTGCAAAAGCTTTTTATCTTGATGAAGTTGCAATAGTTCACTTTTGCTTTTGTTTCCCTTGCCTTTGGAGACATGTCTTAGAAGAAGTTGCTGTGACCCAGGTCGAAGAGGTTGCTACCTGTGTTCTCCCCTAGGATTCTGATGGATTCCTGTCTCACATCTAGGTTTTTCATCCATTTTGAGTTTATTTTTGTGAATGGTGTAAGAAAATGGTCCAGTTTCATTCTTCTACATGTGTCTGCCCAATTTTCTCAGCACCATTTGTTGAAGAGTGATAGTGTCCTTTTAAAGAAAGGAGGGGTATGTCATCCCTAAGGCATCTATGAAAACCTCCTGAACAACCTCCAACAGACAAGAGCTGTAAAACAATTAGCAACACTAACTAAAATCACTTGAACAAATAGAGAGCAAATACCTCCAGACTTTATATGCACTCCTAAGTGAAATATAAATCTCTCCTGATCCCTTGTATTTGGATATTGGCTAATGAATTGTCTTCATTCCTTCAGAATTATCCTCTCTTGGAATTATGTGTGAGTCCACTCACGCTGCATGTCCTGGGAAACTATGCAAACAGTGAGGACTCAATAAATAGCTGCTGAGCGAATAGATGGATTAATCTATTTACTCACAGTGCTCTACTATTCTATTGCCTTGGCTTGTGAGATTAAGGAATTTGCTGGCATATGTGGTCTCAGTAGAACCTAGTTTGCTAAGTCACTCTATTACATAAATAATGATAATGAAACTATGAAATTCTGAAACTTGAAGGAATCTTAAAGGTCGACAGATTCAATATCATGATTTTCCCATCTGTAGAATGATTTTAGCATTTCGGAGCCCTCAGTAGGTCATCCAGTCAAAAGTCTGACAAAACACTTCATAAGAGATGGTAATACATTTTATGCACTGGACCTGAATAAAATGCCAATGGTTTAGTTCAGGGAAAAGTTTGATGCTACATTTGGCTTGCTTGAAAAAATATGTGTATTTATAAAATATGACTCTGGAAGTACCTATAGTTTCCTAATTATCTTTATTATCTGCCGGTCTTTACCTGGATGAGAGATTCATATACATATACGTAATATGCTCCAGAGGTTAAAATTAAGGTCATTAGGTTATTAAAGAAATGGAAATGTAGAATTCAAGAAAAAAAAAGTCTAATATTCAAATGACTTTAAGGACAGAATGATATACTCTGATGATATTAATCTGGCTATCACCTGATCTAGTCAATGTAATAATTAAATTTAAAATTATATGTTTACAAAAATAAAATAAAATACAGTTATGTTTACCTGGGGTTTTCCTATCCAATGTGTTTAGAATACAAATTCCATAAGCATAGGAATTAAATGTATTCACAACCAAGTACATTGCTTAGCACCTACTGGATCATCAATAATTAGTGGATAAAAAAATGAATTAAAGGAGATACTAAAAGACAGCTTGGATATTTTATTCAGGCTGTCATCCCTGCTGTGAGGTCCAAGTACAAACAAAAAGGCAGAACCAAAACATTAAGTGAAGAGGACAATTGTTAGGGCTATGGCAAGAGGGCTGGCCTCCTGATGTGTTGGTAAGTTGACATAATATAAAGACTTAGGATCAAAGTGTGCCTCATCTTTTTAAATTTAAATTTAAATCTGTATTCTTCTATTATAAAAAAATATAATTCTGTTATCATAAAAGAGATTCTTTCCAACAAAACATTTTTAATGGTCATTTGATCTTTACTGTCTACGATCCATTTTCCCTTCTTACAGTACACTATTCAATACACTATTTGATTTGGCTATCACTTGCATCCCACCATTGGATTCAATTTGGAAAGACTATTAAGAATGGCACATTGCCCATCAATAGTTAAAATGTGGGAAGTTGACCCAAGATTAGACAACCGTGTGCTCTTCTCTGAAATTTGTCTACAGTGACCTAAACAATTAAAATGTTTGGAGTGGATTCACAGCAATGATTGAAACCAAAGACACTGTCCAACAATTTCTGCAACTTACGTAAGGGCCTACTTAGCCAGAGGGAGCCATTTTGTGTTTATGCACTGAATTTAGATTGACCCTGCCCGTCCCAGAGGAACTTACTTGCAAAGCCCAGATACAAGGGCAGGTCAGGCCAGGTGGAGACATCCAATCAGTGGGGCACACATATATCTCCTAGGGTAAATTGAAATTCAATTCGCCGTGTGTGACTTAGTATGACTGTGCAGTTTTCTCTGTGCATTGCAATCTCATTGGCCACCTGTGTATAGCCAGGCTCAACCACCTCTATAAAAGTTCCTCTGTGAGGCTAGGAGGGGTGGCCTCGTAAGAGACGGCCCCAACCAGTCGGTTTGATTCTCGATGCTTGGCGTGAAATAAAGCTTTGCTTGACCTTTGCTTTGTATCAGTCCTGCTCCTTTGATTACGGACCCTAAAACTTAGATGCCTAGAGCTTTATTGGCTCTCAAGTTTTTCTTTATATTAATCCTCACATCTTTCCAGGAATTTTTTTTTTAATTTTATTTATTTATTTATTTGACAGATATCACAAGTAGGCAGAGAGGCAGGCAGAGAGAGAGAGGGAAGCAGGCTCCCTGCTGAGCAGAGAGCCCAGTGTGAGGCTTGATCCCAGGACCCTGAGATCATGACCTGAGCCAAAGGCAGAGGCTTAACCCACTAAGCCACCAGGCGGCCCTCTAGAAATCCTTTTTGTGCTTATAGTAGACATGGCCAGTTTCTGTTGCCTACAACCAACACATTTTAACTGATGCGGAGCTGAGGTGAGGACTTCAGAATCTCCATATCTAGACTTACATACTTCTCTGTCATTTACTGATCACCTGATATTTAGCACATTCTTTACTTATGCCCCAGTTCCTATACCTGCAGAACAAAGATAAAAGAATTTACCAAATAGAATTGGTATAGGGATTATATTAAATGGTGTCTGTGCAGTATCAGACATATAGTAAATACTCAATAAACTTTCAGGTTAATATGCATAAATATCAAAAGTAAAAATGGGGCACCTGGATGGCTCAGTCAGTTGAATTTGCCTTTGGCTTAGGTCATGATCCCAGGGTCCTGGGATGGAGCCCCACATCGGGCTCCTTGTTCAGGGGGAATCTGCTTCTCTCTCTCCCTCTGCCCCTCCCCCTGCTTGTGATCCCTCTCTCTGTCAAATAAATTTTAAAAATCTTAAAAAAAAAAAAAAAAAAGTGAAAGGACTCCTCTTAGAGGTATTATAATTTAGGAATAATTAAAGATGTGATTGTCAGTTCTCCAAGAGTTTTTAGTAAGGATCTTCATAAGAAGTCTTAATCAGGCATTGATACAGCATTTCTTTGATTTTAAGATGCACAGAGATTTTTAAAAAATCATTTCCCAAACTGCACCTGATGGTTGATATTTTCAATTAATGAGTTAGTATTCCTCTGTCTCTCTTTTATCTTTTCCTCTCAAAGTTCTTATTAAATTGGTGATGCAGCTTCCAATCAATAGGGTCCTAAACTAGGAAGTACGGTAACTAACAGGAGAGGGTGGTGAACCACTCATGCACAACACACAGTGTGAGGGACCCCATCGACTGCACATTCCTGAAGCCTTTATATCCTAACTCAGACTCAGTGGAGAAAGCAGTTCCAGTGATTTTTTTTTTTTTTAATAAGATTTTATTTGTCAGAGAGAGAGAGAGCGAACACAGGCAGACAGAATGACAGGCAGAGGCAAAGGGAGAAGCAGGCTCCCTGCTGATCAAGAAGCCTGATGTGGGACTCAATCCCAGGAGGCTGGGATCATGACCCGAGCCGAAGGCAGCTGCTCAGCCAATTGAGCCACCCAGGCGTCCCCAGTTCCGGTGATCTTACTAATCACTTGTACTACCTCCACTGGTCTTCAACAGAAAAAACAGTTCTGGTTTGTGTGCATCAAGAGAGTTCTGTGTTCACCCTGCTGTTGTTGTGACTATTGTAGCTGAAGTTTGTTTTCTGTTGGGACAGAAGGTAACTGTTAATTAATGTACATGCTTTTGTCATGTTTACTGACTCCACAGTCATGATCCTAGAGAGGGAAAAACACTCCTCTGCTGGATCTGACTTCTGCTCAGTGCTCAGACCCCAAATGCTGCGTAAGTGGCAACAGCAAGTTCTAGGTAGAGGGCACCATATGGAGGAGGGAAAAACGAAAAAATTGTAAAATATAAAGAATTGATAAGTGAGGGGAACCTGGGTGGCTCAGGTCATGATCTCAGGGTTCTAGCATGGAGCTCCATGCTGAGTAGGGATTCTGGTTCTCTTCCTCTGCTTCTCCCCTCCTCCTCTTAAATAAATAAATCTTAAAAAAAAAAAAAAAAAAAAAGAATTGATAAGTGAATATAACTGTGAAAGAGGAAAAAGTACTGTGACAGGGAAGACCTCCCTGGGGATGGGCTCTCTGAAGAGACCTGAGGAGAAGACAGCCTGGTGGAGACGGATCTCTCAGGGACCATAGCCCTGTTAGAGGGAGAAGAGTGTGGCTCAGGCAGACTTGGGTCATAAACAGGGAAGGGCAGTGTGACAGGTGGACACAGGTGAAGGACTGGAGATGAGCCCTGAGGCGTGGTCACAGTGAATACAGTGGCTTTTGTTCCAAGCACAGTGGGCAGTCAGTGGAGGCTTAGACCAGTGGAGAGATGCGGTCTGAAACTCTAAGAGTCCTCTTTGTTGTTTTAGAAGAGGAGGGTGAGCAGTGTCTTTTAGCTTCCACCCACTTCACAGTGATGGTGGGAATTCTCTCTATACTGGTGGGGTCTGCACATAGAAACGGGAGGGTGGGGAAATTAATACCTATTAAAAGGTATTCTTCTGAGCACTCATACTATCAAAAACAGAAATACAGGCGCACCTCGTTTTCTTGTGCTTGCTTTGTTGAAATTCGCATACACTGGGTTTTTACAAATTGAAGGTTTGTGGCAATTCTGCATTGAGCAAGTCTGTTAGCACCGTTTTTCCAACAGCAAGGGTTCACCGAGTGTCTCTGTCATGTTTTGGTCATTCTCACAATACTTGGAACTTTTTCACCATTGTTAATTTGCTATGATCTGTGATCAATGATAACTCACTAACAGCACAGATGATAGCATTTTTTAGCAATAAAGCATATTAATTAAGGTATTTTAAGGCTTAATGTTATTGCACACTTAATATACAATAGTACAGTGTAGATGTAACTTTTATATGCTCTGGAAAACCAAAAAAATCATGTGACTCACTTTACTAAAATATTCACTTTATTGTAGTGGTCTGGAAACAAATGTGCAATATCTCTGAAAAGTGCCTGTATCTTAAAGGATTAAAAATACTGTCATCCTTCTCACTGTTTATGCTACCATGAAGTGGAAGTTTCTAGAACTAGCTTTGAATTTGGAGTATTTTACTAATAATTATGTATTTATCCTTGAGGTCAGACACTGAGTCTTAGTGAGCTTTGTATTACCAGCTCTTATTACAAAAGCCAATGCTTTTGTACAGATTTAATAAATGATGATTCAATTAATGCAACATAAAGACTAATACTTGCATATTCACTACTTCACAGTTGGCAATTCAATTGCTTTCACATGTATCATCTTGTTTGATCCTGAGGATAGTGGGGGGGGGGGGGCCCTCTGGCATCTTATTATACCCATATTAAAGACAAGATGACTGAGTCTCAGAGAGGGTAAGTGGCAGTTGAAAGTCACATGACTGAAAGTGACAAAGTTGGATGTAAATACTAAATCAGATTATCTCTTGACAAGATCGTAGGCCACATTTACTGCAGATATCCTTAAAGCACTCACTTCCTGGGCTAATCTGTAACTCTTGTCAGTCTAAATCCCAGGACTAATCCCAGTTAAAGTTATTCATCATATCTCATACATATGTAATAGCTGAAGGTCAAAGCATGTTAGAAACATTTTCTAGGTGTCCAAAAACAACTGTGTAAAATAAGGGCCTGGGTGCATTTTCAGACATTAGCAATGCACGTTTTTCACCTTTAATGTGCTAGAACAAGGATTCTTCAGCATTAAATGAGCAGGGGAGGCACTGAATGGAGACTCTAATATGACAGATTAATAGCCATCCAGGGTATTTATTCATTTATGCAAGGGTCTTGAGTTTTGAAGAGGCCTCTGTATTTAGTAGCTGGTAAGAGACCTAATTACAGGTCGGCATCTTGACTGATCATTCTACTCTGGTAAAACTGTATAATTCTTTCTCTGTGGTTTTTGTCACCCTACCAGACACTCATTGTCAGCCAATTTCCACTTACATAGATCAAGTTGGTTTCTCCCACTGTAACCTTATACCCTGCCTTTAATAAACCTGAGCAAGTACCAAATTCACTCTTGGTTCCAGCTTAGGCCCAGGGCAATTAGACTCATTATGGAATGAACATTTAAGCAGCTTCTTAGCTGCTGAGACTCTCTGGAGACAAAGCCATCACTCCCATCTGATCTATTCTCCTCCTCATCAGTGACTCTTGGGGTCTCATTATCTCATTTGGTATTTCAAAACTAAAGCAACTGTGCTAACACCAAGGGCTTCATTCATTGCCACCAAATTAAAAAAAAAAAAAAGGCATGGAGAAGTGTGTCACAGTCAATGGGCAATGAGGGTTCAAAAGGGAAACAGATGCACAAATGATTCATCATCAGTAGGACCTGTCATGATGAAGCGGAAAGGGGGGAAATTAGAAACTCTTTCTGATGCGCTAATGATACTGCTGTCCCAGATTGAAGGGATGAATAATGCTCCTAATATCAATTAGATTTTGCTATTTGATTTAATTTCATTAAGCACTCAGCTCAGAGGTACAGAGGAGGAGAGGGGTTTTTTTTTGTTTGTTTGTTTGTCTGTTTTTTAAGATTTTATTTATTTACTTGAAAGAGAGAGATCACAAGTAGGCAGAGAGTTAGGCAGAGAGAGAGAGGGGGAAGCAGTTTCCCTGTCGAGCAGAGAGCCCGATGCGGGGCTCGATCCCAGGACTCTGAGATCATGACCTGAGCCGAAGGCAGTGGCTTAACCCACTGAGCCACCCAGGCATCCCAACAGAGTTTTTATCTATTTATTTAGCACATACTTATAGGTCACTTACTATACACCATATTCTATACTATGAGATTTAGAAATACTTCTTTAAATACCAGAAAATCTTGGTTAGCTTCATTTCCATACAATTGCTCTTTCTCTTTCTTTCTCTTCATTATCATTAGTATGTAGTATTTCTATGAATTTCCTAATTTTAGCCTTTACTATAAATAATAGTTGACCCCTTACTCCTTATTCTAGGGGACATAAAGGAAAAAAAAAATCAGCAAAATACATTTATTTTTATTATAGATTTTTAAATTTTAATTTTAAATACATCACTATAAAATCTTATGTACAAAAGCCTAATGATTACTAGAGAAGAAATTGGTTCAACTTTGGGGAAATTGTGTAGTTCTTTCTCTATAAATGCCAGATCCTTATTGATCTGTTTCCTGCACTACCAATAAGGGGATAAATCCTTACCCAAACAACTATTTTTAGGAATAGTTAAAAAGAGTCTGTTTATTAGAAAAAAGTCTATTTACCAGAAGAAGAAGGAGGAGGAAGCAATAAATATACTTCTTCCTCAGTGACTAACTGATTTTTCTAGGCACCTGCTGGAGAAAAAGAAAATAATTTGTGCTTTTCACCTACTGAAATCACCATTTGTTCTGAATTGCAAATATAAACAAGTGAAAAAGAGTGAATTTTAAAAGGCTAGTCAAAAATATTAAAATAAAATAAATAAAATAAAAAAATAAAATATAAAAGGCTAGTCCAACTTTTCTCCCCAACCTGCAGAAAAGGAGCTTAATATGGAAATGAGACTATAAATCAACTGATGACAGTGTTGAATTTTGTCAGAGATTAAGCTTCTCAGCTAGTCTGTCCTCTGTTGTGGTGAAATTTTCAGATGACAAAGTATGATTTTTCCTGTTATTTCTTTGGGAAGGTGGGGGTGAGGGGAGGGGAAGAGTTTGTAAAGCTGTACCACAATAGCAGACCCTACTGTCTTCTCGAACATGAATGTATTGAATTGTAGTGACATAGCTGACAAAAAGAGTTATGTCTTTTCATGAGCTTGTGTTCTTTATTGCTTACATTAACTTTTAGAGAAGAAAAAAAAAGAGGTGAATTCAACAGGCTATAAATCTTCCCTGACATACAGTATGATACGGTCTTCTGGTAGACGAGCAGGCTAAGGGAACATAAAGCACTTCTCTACCATGAATGGAACACGTGCTGGGGAGAGACAGAGAATGTTCTCATACCGAAGCTCTGATTTTCCCCACTAAATTCATCTTTCCCTTTATAGTTTCAAAACATGGCAACAATGGAGAGAGATGATTATGGCCACAAACAAATCTCACCCACCTACAACCTCCTTATTTCCAAGAGGTTAATTCTATTTCTAAGTAAGCAAACCACATTAGGCAAAATATGCAATGTTCTATCTATATTGTTTAAAAATTAAAAAAAAGCGGGGGGGGAGAGAGAGAGAGAAAACCCCAGCTCAAAAATATTGGAAAAATAAACCAGCTTAATATTGAAGAACACTTTTCATTCTCAATGTTTGCCAATAAATTTCTTTAAAAATACTTACAAACACTAACAACAGACTACAAGTGAAAAGACGATAAAGCAAGGTGTGAGAGAAATCTCCAGTAACAACACAACCACTAAAGATAGACTAAGAAGAATATTTTTATGCTACATACTAAATTTTTTTTTCTGAGTCAGAATAGCCCAGATGGCCATAAGAAATGAAAAAGTGTTTCATTCACTGACCTCCTCCCACGATTCTGCTCCTAAGTCTGATGTCAGGAAGCTTCCCTAAAACAATTCTTTCTTTTTTCCTTCCCTTCCCTTCCCCCAATCCTTCTAGATATGCACATGATACACATATGCATATATGCACACAAACACACATCAACCCATACATATATATTGTTCTATTGCACAAAAACTAACTGAACAACCAGATGTATGCCCTTTGCTATTTGCTCCAGGCAACCTTTCCCATTTCCCATAGGCTCCTTTTCTCACTATATATTAAGAGACTAGATACTTATAAGCTTTGCTCTAGTACCAAATAACCACAAAATCACAGTGGTTTATAACAACAAAGATTTACTTCTCACATATGCTACATGTCAGTTGCAAGTTGATGATGGCTCAGATACAGCTCTTTTCAATTCAGCTGTGTTCCAAAGATTTTCTTTACAGTAAGATTGCGCTGAAGCAGCAGCAACAATATGGAGAATGATACTTTTTTTGGCAAAGGAAAAGAGCAAGAATTGAGTAGGGGTGAATTCAGTACTGACCCTCAACTGATGTGTTATAATATGAGGATTACATATTTTTTTATCTGTGTTCCTGAGATTTTTGAAATCATTTGTCAACGAGGCAAAAGTGACTTAATAGAAGTTTGTACATAGATATGGGGAACTGTAAAAAATAAATAACTAAATAACTAAATAACACCCAAAATAGGTGACATTGGCATCACGATTAGGTATTGAGCAGTTAGGGAACTGATAGTGGAGATTGGAAAAATTACTTGTGTTGGCCTATATTTCTCTTTCCAACTAAGAGCATTAATGCAGTGTATAAAAGTGGCCTCTTGGAGACATCATAAAGAGTAAAAATGTATGGCAACAGACTCAATACTCTGAATACCCAGGAGTTAGAAATAAATTTAGGGATCTCCAAGTTATGACCCATAAGCCAAATATGACCTACTGCCTATTTTTGTAAATAAAAGTTTACTGGAACACAGCCACACTCATTCATTCATAGATTGTCTGTGAATGCTTTTGCACTATGATAAAGCAGTTTCAACAAAGACTACATCTCTGGAAATATTTAATCAGGCCCTTTCCAGGAAAAGTTCACTGACTCCTAAATAAAATGAAATCAAATAACAATTTATTTAACTCCCTACCTTATTTGATAAAATATATTATTTTATGTGAATACATGTCATTCCAAGAAGCACATTATTTAAAAATACTTTTCTACAGAGTTTTTAGCAGAAAAAGAAGTTGTGATTTAAGAAATTTATACCCAGGTAAGTTTTCACTTATTTGTAAAGGTGACAAAAGGTCATTACTTGATATTTTGTCCCTAATTTAAATAGCCCTTAAGGAAAACAAACTGAAGATACCTCATAGCTAGAAACCATGCAGTATCTTGATTACATACATAGGTTCTAGAGACAGTTTGGTTTGAGGAATAGATTACACCATTAGTTCTAAAGTACTTCAATGTCCTCATGTTCAAAACATGGCTGATAGTGGGGTGTCTGAGAGGCTCAGTTAAGCATCTGACTTCAGTCAGTTAAGCATCTGACTTCAGCTCAGGTTGTGATCTTGGAGTCCTGGGATCAATTACATTGTTGGGGCTCCAGGCTCAGTGGGGAGTCTGCTTTTCCATGTCCCTCTGCCTTTCCCCTACTCATGCTCTCTCTTTCTCTCTCTGTCTAGTAAATAAATAAAAAACCTTTAAATAATGTTGTCTCTTACACTGTTGATGGAAATGCAAGCGGGACAGCCACTTTGGAAAACCGTATGGAGGTTCCTCAAAAAGTTAAAAATAGAGCTACCCTACCATTCAGCAATTGCACTACTAGGAATTTACCCCAAAGATACAGACGTAGTGAAAAGAAGGGGCACATGCATCACAATGTTCATAGCAGCAATGTCCACAATAGCCAAAATGCAGAAGGAGCTGAGATGCCCTTCAACGGATAAATGGATAGAGAAGATGCAGTCCACTGATAAATGGAGTATTACTCAGCCATCAGAAAGGATTAATATCCACCATCTGCATCCACTTGGGTGAACTGGAGGGGATTATGCTGCATGAAATAACTCAAGCAGATAAAGACAATTATCAAATGGTTTCATTCATATGTGGAACATAAGGAATACCACAGAGGACATTAGGGGAAGGAAGGGAAAACGGACGGGGTGGAATCAGAACGGGGGACAAACCATGAGAGACCATGGACTCTGGGAAACAATCTGAGGGGTTCAGAGGGGAGGGAGGTGGCGGATAGAGTAGTTGGGTGATGGGTATTAAAGAAGGCATGTGTTGTGATGAGTACTGGGTGTTATATGCAACTAATGAATCAATGAATACTACATCAAAAACTAATGATGTACTATATGGTGGCTAACAACACGATAAAAAAAAATTTTTTTTTAAATGTGGCTGATAGTAAAGATGCCTTGAGTATTAAGCTAGGTAATTAATATAAAGTTCTTAGAACGATGCATGGCAAGAAGTATATTCTCAACATCCTAGGTATTATCGAGAGGGCAAAGAATAACAAAAACACCTCAAATTTTAAGGTTATAAATCACATAAAAATCTTTGAAGAACATGAGGAACAGTAATCAACCTACAGTTTATTATAAATTTTCTAACTATGGGGGTGCCCGATGGCTCAGTTGGTTGAGCATCTGACTCTTGATTTCAGCTCAGATCATGATCTCAGGGTTGTGAGAGTGAGCACCGTGTTGGGCTCCAGACGGACATGCAGCCTGCTTAAAATACTCTCCCTCCCTCTGCCCCTCGTCACTCCCCCACCCCATCCCCCACACTCACATGCTCTCTCGCAGGAAAACAAAACAAAACAAAACAACCTAACCATGGTTAGAAGATTGAATGCAAAAAACAAATACACATCAAGAAATGTATATAATGTAAAATACAATTCTCTCGTAAGGTTTGTCTATCATCTTAGTTTAAATTTATTAAATTGTGATATGATATGATAACAGAAGAGAGGGAAAGAAAAAAATTCCAGAAAAATCCATATAACAAAATGTATATTTTTTTTTATCAAGTAACTAAATATTCTTCTTAAAACAATACTGAGGCAAAGGCATGTTGGTAAAGATATAATTGTATATTGATATGAGTGCTTAATTTGATAAAGATCTTTCAGGAAAACAATTAAGCAACATGAATTAAAAGCTTATACATTCATTTTGCAATTCTTAATCAAATAATTGACTTAAGTGAAGTGCATCTACAGTTGCTAATGCCTCTAGAAGAAAAGTAAACAGAGAACTTATTGCAGAGTCAAGTATAACTCTCTGAATGACTTATTGATCACATAAGAGAAACTTCCAACTTTAGATTACAGTTAGGCTGATACTAGAAAATCACTCACCTTACTATCACCAAAATCAGGACCTTATATGGTTTCTGATGTGATGTAATATGAAAGACAAAACAACATTTAGAGAGTAATCTTGCCAAGATTTCTGGCTTCCACTTTAGAAGAATAAAAGATACAGAGGTAAGTTGAAGGATCCATGAATGAGTAATTAAATGATTCCTAAATGTGGGTAGCTCTACTGAAAAACCAACTTGTTTCCTCAAAACAATGACTGGCACAGAAAGTAAGATAGAAAAGTGGACATTCATAAATTAAGAGAGCTAAGAAAAAATAGAGGAATGTCAAATGCAGAGGGGGGAAATGATAGATCATGATTTCAACTGACCAACGGGGTAACAGGGCTTTTTTTTTTTTCTTTTTTAATTTGAATATGGATTGAGTACTTGATGACATAAAGCAATCATTAATTTTCAGAATTTAGGTGTGAATTTTCAAGTGCAGTATGATTTAGCCATTATGGAAAATGTTCTTTTTTATATTTTAGAAATGCATACTGAAAAATTTAGTGGTGAAAAATAATGATATTTTGGGATTTAAAATGCTTCTGCAAAGCTGAATAAAAGATAACAAAAAAAGAAAAGAAACAGATCAACTCTAAGGGGAGAAAGTATTGATAATTGTGGTGTGTGGATGAGGGGCTAGATGAGGGTTTATTATGCCTATTCTCTTTACTCTTATACCTATTTAAAAATTTCCACAGTGAAAGGCTGATTCCTTTTTAAATTTCACATGATTTAGTTTAAGTAGTTCCGTTCCAGGAAGCAATGTTATAATAATCATTAAAAGCGAGGACAAATAATTTTGCAAAAAAATACTGATCAAAGCATTATGTACATTCGGCAAAATAAAATAAAATAAAAGCCTGACTTTAGGGTGATAACTCATAGCTTGAGAACTTAGACATTAATGAACCTTGAATTATTGTGCTTACAAAGAATTATTGTGATGTTGGAGACAAATTTTTACAAAATTCCTACAACATACGGAAGCTTACAAAAGTAAATATAGAAAAAATAAGAAATAAGCACACCAAAATGCTGATAATTACTTTCTTTATAGGTTTTTTTGTTCTGCTTTCTTATACTCTTTACTCATCAAAATGTCCAATATGGATACATGCATACATGCATTTATTTGATAACTAGTAAAAGTAGCAAATAATTGTCTAGCCAAATGATTTCTAATTGACTTAGGAAATTTATCTTGATTCTATAAAACATTTCTTTTTGAAAGTGCTTATCATAAAAGTTAAAGAGTAAGCTAGAGAAGAAAATATCTCACAAAGAATTTCATAAAGTTCTTCAGATCTTTGGAGATTTCTTAGAATATTTAAGCATCGTTATTCATAAATGCCTTCTATTAAGAATCGAATTTACAGAACTCATCATATCATGATTATATTGAAAAAAATACAACAGAGCCCATCTCGGTATAATCAGTAGAAAATCCTCAGTCTTATTTGATATTAGAATTATTAAACTAAAAAAACAAAACAAAAGGAAACAACAAACAAATGAAACAGAGAATCTTAACTTTATTGACTCATTTTTACCTCTAATTCTGCCTGCTTCCAATGATGGAGCTGATGCTATAGGGAGAAAAGGTATAGTACGATATCCTAGTATGAGATTGCTTGGAAAAAGATCCTACAAACCCCTGCTTATTATTTTATTTTTGTATCTTCCTATCTGAACCTTGATATATGCTATTTATTTTGCCATTTAATTATGTACTGTTTCAATGCTTTTTTTTTCTTTTCAGCATAACAGAATTCATTGTTTTTGCACCACACCCAGTGCTCCATGCAATACATGCCCTCCTTAATACCCACCACCTGGCTCACCCAACCTCCCACCCCCCGCCCCTTCAAAACGCTCAGGTGGTTTTTCAGAGTCTATAGTCTCTCATGGTTCACCTCCCCTTCCAATTTCCCTCAACTCCCATCTCCTCTCCACCTCCCTATGTCCTCCATGTTCTTTGTTATGCTCCACAAATAAGTTTCAATGTATTTTTAAAGAAGAAATATTAAGTAGGGAATAGAGTATGAATCTTTTAATCATATCTGGATTTGAATTCAAGGCCTGAAATGTTTTCCCTGTATAAAGCTCAATTCTTCCTTTAAAAAGTGATTATATTATTACTTATTTCAAATTCCTCTTGATGATTAAAAAATATAAGTCAGGCAAAATGCTATCATCGTATCCAGTAGAAGTTTGGTCATTATTTATTGTATTTCAATTCTCCCTTCCACATATATTTGGGTTTTTTACTTTTATTTTTAAAGATTTTAGGGGCACCTGGGTGGCTCAGTGGGTTAAAGCCTCTACCTTTGGCTCAGGTCATGATCCTGGGGTCCTGGGATCGAGCCCCGCATCGGGCTCTCTGCTCAGCAGGGAGCCTGCTTCTCCCTCTCTCTCTCTCTGCCTGCCTCTCTGCCTACTTGTAATCTCTGTCTGTCAAATAAATAAAATCTTTAAAAAAAAAGATTTTATTATTTATTAAAGGGGGTAGAGGGTAGAGGGACAAGCAGACTCTCCACTGAGTGAGGAGCCCAATGTGGGGCTTGATCCTAGGACCCTGATGTCAGGACCCGAGCCAAAATCAAGAGTCAGACACTTAGCCAACTGAGCTACCCAGATGTCCCTCCACATGTAACTGTATATATCTGGTGCTCTGACGAAATTATTTTTGAAATATGATGCCAGTGACTAGTTAACTTCATAGCCAATATGTTCTCTTTGAGCCTGGTGGGGTAATATTTATCCAGGTGAGTAATCAAAATATTGTTTAGAGGCGTTGCAACTACCTTACCACACCTTTCTTCTTAGTCTTTAGCAAATGTCTTAGATTTTTCAAATTATTATTATTTTTTAATCAAGCCGTTTTGAAAAATGTCTAGCACCTCTTCTTTCCTATCTGGAATCCAGAGACACTCAAAAGTTAAAATTTAATGGCATTTTAAAAAAAGATAGCTTTGCCATTCTTGTTAGGTCAGTCTTCCTGATGACTCCAGTCTTTCTGGACAGTGAGAACATATTAAGAGATTTCAGCTAGGTATTCTGCTCTCCTTTGCCTGATTTTCACATCAGAAAAGGCTGGTTTTAAACCTGACATCATTTGGGTTACTTTTCTAATTCAGTAAGCTTTAACCACTCATTCATATTATTTTATATTTTATATTTTATATATGCATATATATACTTTTGTACAAGGAATTATGCTATTGTGATTATTATTATTTTCTCTTTGATTCTAATTGCAGCATGGGGCCAACATTCAGTATGAGGGAATCCCTGTCCGCATAGATAAGCATAGCAAGCTTCATGTCTGAGCTAAGAATTGAGAGTATAGGGAAACGTATTCTGGACATACTTTTATAGACTCTTCAGCCTCCACACTATGCTGCTACTACATTTATATTTTATGCATATAGATATATACTGTTTAATAATTTATAAAGCTGGATACAGTTGCTACAAGGCGATGTGATGTTCTCATTTGATCTACTTTGGTAGAATCACTTTCTGTCAGGGAATTTACTGCAATGATGTGCACAGTAAATATTTAATAGCATTAGAGGCATCAGAGTCTATTTTTCTTTGAAGAGTGCTTAATTATGTCAATTTCCCATGATGAGATGCTGAAGTCAGTATTATTTGAATTTGGAGTACTGGGTAGAGGTAGAGAACTCCTTGTGTGGGGCTCCCTTCCTATAAGAAGTCTAGGTATGTGAGTTTAACAAGGCATTATAGCAGAGCTTCAACCTCATTAATGTAAGTCACATTAATTAAATATTTGTGATATGACAGCTGTGCTTGAGGTAAATTCTGCCTTGCACTATCAGTTAAGAAAGGATTGGCTAAACTCTGTAGGAATATAAACAACACAGGGAAAATAAGTTAAATCCATTTTTACCATGTCCTCTCTATTCATGTGCATTGAGAGCTTTTATTTCCCTACAAATTAAATGGAATCATATGTTGCTATTTGACAGTTTTGACCTAAAAAAGGAAATTTCATATGGGTCAATTTACAAGCTTTAATCCTTTCAGTATAAAAGCTCTGATGATAGACAAAACATCTTCTCTGTTCATTCATTCCAGTTAGTGACAAACCATGCTACATTCTTGATATATTTTTCTTACATTATCACTAAAACATCCTAAGCCAAGACCTTAACTGATGGAAAAGTTTACAGGATAAGCAACCAAGTTCCACTTGGCTTTCCAAAATAAGTGCATATATTTGGCCTCAATAGTGAGTTACAACTTGTAACTCTTAGTAAAGTCAGAACATATGGCTTCACCACAAAGAATAAACTATAACATGGCTCTCTATACATGATCACAGATTTGACTCAAATAGCTCCCTGCAGTGTTATTTTTACAGACTCCAAAAAATAGACTTTCTAAAATTTGTATTTTCTTCTCGACATAATAAACAATATTAGATTTTGGGGATAACTTTCCTTTGGAGAAGTTTACAGAAATGTAGTTAATGGTTAAACTAGAAAACAAAATATATAAACTTTGTATAAAAAAAACACTTTACTGCTAAATATCAAACATTTTATTTTATTTTTAAAGATTGTTGTTTATTTATTTGACAGAGAGAGATATCACAAGTAGGCAGAGAGGCAGGCAGAGGAGGGGTGGGAAACAGGCTTCCTACTAAGCAGAGAGCCCAGTGCAGGGCTCAATCCCAGGACCCTGGGATCATGACCCGAGCTGAAGGCAGAGGCTTAACCCACTGAGCCACCCAGGCACCCCCAAACATTTTATTTTATTTTAAAGATTTTAAAAATTTATTTGACAGAAAGACAGTGAGAGAGGGAACACAAGCAGGGGAAGTGGGAAAGGGAGAAGCAGGGTCCCCGCCGAGCAGGGAGCCTAACGAGGAGCTTGATCCCAGGACACTGGGATCAAGACCTGAACAGAAGGCAGAAGCTGAACAACTGGGCCACCCAGGCACACCCCAAACATTTTATTTTTATAATAATAATTTGACAAAATATTTTAGCGGAGCTATATGGTTTCATTTGCACATTACATGATGTGTACAAGTTAGAAGGTTCTTGAAATCTCAGAAATAAAGGGATAGAGAATATCAAATTGCCAGTCCATAAGCTCAGTGGTCAATTTCTTAACCAGGTAATGAATTTTTCTACAATAGAGAAGATATAATACACATCTTGAAATCTATCAGAATACCTAGTAGCCTATCAGACTTGAATCTGTGCTTCATAATACAGAAAAATTTTTTTAGATTTCATTTATTTATTTGAGAGAGCCATAGAGAGAGCATGAGTGGAGAGAGGGAGAAGACTCCCTGCTAAGTAGGGAGCCCAAAGCAGGGCTTGATCCAAAGACCCCAGGAGCCAAAGGCAAACACTTAACTGAGCCACCCAGGCGCCTTGTGCATTTTGTACTTTTTTTTTTTTTTAAAGATTTTATTTTTTTATTTGATAGAAAGAGACACAATGATAGAGGGAACACAGCAGGGATAGTGGGAGAGGGAGAAGCAGGCTTCCCGCCAAGCAGGAAGCCCGATGCAGGGCTCCATCCCAGGACCCTCGGATCATGACCTGAGCCAAAGGCCGAAGCGTAACCAACTGAGCCACCCAGGCGCCCCAATATTTTGCGCTCTCCACCACAAAGTTGGTGAAATGATAGACCAGTGACCCAAATTGGATCTATGGGGCTTAATTATGAGAATTTTGCTAGAATTGTTGGCATGAAGAATAATCTTTTTTATTTCTTAGTATAATATCGTTCACCATCACTCACTCAAAGAATACTTGCAAATCACCTCTTACGGGCCAAGCTCTACATACCACAAAAGGAAAGTCTCCCTGAGATGAAAACTGAAAGAAAATCAAAGCCTGATAACATACTTAGATATGAGAATCTGGATCTCACTGCAGTCATGTCTGAAGTCTATAGTTTCTATTTATAGTTTAAGATAGTTTGTTGAGTTGTTAATGGCAGCAAAGAAAAGATCTGAAAAATATAATGTGTTTTTCTTTTTTATTTTTTCTTAAAGATTTTATTTATTTATTTGATAGAGAGAGAGATCACAAGTAGGCAGAAAGGCAGGCAGAGAGAGAGGAAGGGAAGCAGGCTCCCTGCTGAGCAGAGAGCCCGTTGTGGGACTTGATCCCAGGACCCTGAGATCATGACCTGAGCCGAAGGCAGCGGCTTAGCCCACTGAGCCACCCAGGCGCCCCCATAATGTGTTTTTCAAACTTAGGTTTCTTGAGCTTAGGTATTGTTTAGACGACTCGATTGTATCTTATGCCAACTCATAGTTTTGGGAAGATAAGCCTTAGTAATCGTATCAGACATGCATCCATGAATTTGGCTTCTACAGATCCAATTACTGGCACTTAGACATACACACATCCACAGACACATCTTACACAATACACATCTTGTATGTAAAATATGAATTGTTCGGGTAATTCTACCTACCCTAGAATGCATACGAGATAGCAGTTGTAATCTTCTGTTCCCTCAGATGACTTAAGCATGTGTAGTCCTCTCATACTGTGTTATATGTTGATTATAAATTTAAATAAGTATTTTTTATACAATAGACTTTATTTCTTGGGGAATTATAACTTAACACTACTCCTTGGGTCACCGAAACATTGTTCATCCCAGTGAAAGAATTGGAGACTTATGAGAATGACCACTGCTTTTGTAAATTATAAAACCCCTAGTGTGGAATACCATGCAGCTTTTATTTATTTTTCTAAGATTTTATTTATTTCGTTGGCAGAGAGAGAAAGAGAGAGTACACACAAGCAGGAGGAGCAGCAGGCAGAGGGAGAGAGAGAAGCAGACTCCTCACTAGCAGGGAGGCCAATGTGGGGCTCGATCCCAGGACCCTGGGATCATGACCTGAGCCAAAGGCAGACACTTAACCAACTGAGCCACCCACGCACCCCACCGTGTAACTTTTAAAAAGGAGAAATATATTGAATGAATCAGTAAATGGCAAAGGAAGACTACATGTTAAATTTTGTATGACCCCACTTAAAAAATATCTATATAGGATGTGTATCTATTATATTCAAAACATTCGCCACTATATGCACATACACATAGGCCCAGGAGGTACCATACAAAAGATACTGATAGTCATCAGCCCTGGGAGCATAACTGTTTGAAAATTTTTAAAAAGCTCTGAGAAACAAACTGAGGGTTTTGGAGGGGAGGGGTTGGGGGGTTAGGTGAGCCTGGTAGTGAGTATTAAGGGAGGCAGATATTGCATGGAGCACTGGGTATGGTGCATAAACAATGAATCTTAGAACACTGAAAAAATTTAAAAAATAAAAAATAAAAAAAGCTATTGGATTCTGTCATAGTACTCCCTTAATATAACATTTAGTTACAAGAGGGAGAAGATCCAACACACATGACCCCCTTATTCAAAATCCAATGACCATCAATTAATAATATTCAGAACAACTTGACTTCTCATTGGTATTAATTATTTTTTCCCATGTAGAATTCTTTCAGTTTTCATTATATCAGCAGCAATCAAAACCCATGTCATAGAAAAACATGGGCAGTACAGAGAGGTACAGACACTTAAGTTCAAAGCTTGTCCTTTTTCTCTCATTTTTTAGATACACCTTTTACATTTCTCTTGGCCTTATCAGTTCCATGCAGACCCTTCATAATGTTGTTCTATCCTTGGCCCTTGCTGCAATCTTGCAATTATATCTGGCCCTGTTTTGATCTCTGCAGCCATCCTAGTGGCTAGGCCAGTCGTGTTCATTCTGTGAAATATGTAAACTCCAAGATTCCTACCTTTGAAACTGCAAATGTGAGCCTATGCAGCAAATAATTTGTTTCAGAAAAAAAAATTTAGCACTAGGAAATGATAGTATGGAAGCAACTCTTTATTCCATCCATGCACAAGATTTTAAGTACTTCCAAGAAATCCAAAATTGGCCTCCTTCTATAAAAGATAAACAACTCTACTACCATCTATGTTTAAAAGCACTCATAAATCTGGTCACCATCTGGTCCCTTTTCAGTAAAGTACCTAATTATTCAGCTGCTACCTGAACATCTCTACTTAGAAAAATGTCCCCTACACATCTCCAGTTAATATGCTAAACTGAACTCATGCTTCCCTTTATTTTAACCAGGCCCAATCCTTTCTTGTATTAAGTATCTCAATTAATGATGTATCATTTATTCTATCACCACACTTAGAGTCCCGGACACATAGTCTCTCTAGCCTCTCTAAAGTCTCTCTAGACATCTGAAAAGGGAAAACCTTTTGCCTCATATTATGTTAATTCCTACTCATTCATTCTCCCTAATATATGTCATATTAGTCTTCTACTTTAGCTTGGAAATGCATCATCTTGCACCTATATCTTTGTCAGTTTTCTCTCCCCTGCATGTACTCTCTACACTGTCACCAAGTAGTCTTCCTAAAACTTAAACCAGTCTGTATTCTTGCCAGCTTAAAATCATCCAGTGGCTTGACAATCCCAAGTAGTCTGCAATTTTTATACTGTGCACGACATAAGTCAAAAACAAAACTAGCAAGTGCTCCCAGAACGTGTCTATTTATTTATAAATTATTTATCTCTGTATTACACATAATGTGTATATCAGGAATCACACCAATGCAGGCACACACACAAAATAAATGTCGCAAGATCAAAATAAATGTAAATAGCTATTCTTTATTTCTCCTCTAGTACCCCAGTGAATTATCTTGAGCACCTCTGTGGCTGGCTCACTCCACTCTGGAGTCCTCCACTATTTTAGTGGATGATATACAAACTCCTTCCCATGAGACATTCATTCCTCTGTGTGACTTTGTATCCTGCTCTTCATTCTATGCTGAATGTTATTGTGGTAACTTATGTATAGTTTATGCATGATAGGATATGGGTAGAGGAAGGCGTGGATTTGAGATGAGAGGTAGAATGAGTCCTTTGAGATCAGGATTAGCACTTCTTTCTTTCTTTTGGCAATCCGAATACCCGGCACATTCGTTATAGTATATTTGCTAAATAAGTTAATGAATTAATGTAATTAAATATATGTTAATATACAAACGAGATTGAGCTCTTTAAATGTAAAATGTAGCTCATTAAATTGGCTCTCATCTGAAATGTATTTTTGTACTTTAAGTACATTCTACAAAAATCCGCATTGTTTTAGAAATTGGGAAGGGGAAAATTCTGCTTAAAATAATTATCAAGCATTCTAGAGACACTTAATACAAAAAGGACCTACGTATAAATGAAATATATTTGTTGGGCCCTGTTTGATCTAGAATGAAAAATATTTTGGATGTAGGCATTCATACAAGTGTGTGTACTTAGAAAAATAATAAAACTGAATTTCTTTATAATTGTTCCTATTTGAATTCTTGTTGTCCCCAAAGTATTTATTATGATTTTACTTGTTTTTGCTCTTAAGTTTCTGCAAAACAGATGCTGACAGGAATTATCATATTTTGAGAAAGATCATTGCTGTTTTCAACTGTCAAAATCTCCTGAGTTAGAGTGAAGGAACCGAAAGCAAGTTTTGATGGTTTACTTCAGTCGCATTTTCTTCATCTTAATGCCCACTGTTTAACCGTCTTAGCGGAAGATAAATAAGGGCCTTCAACCCTATTTCAGCACGACTCCCTTGGAAGCACACAGGAGGCTATGCAGTTTGCAAATCAACACTCACTGCACAATTTCAGAGAATGGCCTCCTGAGGCCAGTTACAAATAGGTCTCAAGATAGAAGTAAGATTTTCGCAACATGCATTTATCATCATGCATTTTTGAAAATTGGCTTTAGGGAAAAAAAAAAAGTGTCTATTAAGCACCAAAAGGTGGTCAGCTTGGAAGAAGAAAATCCACTAACAGAAAACTTAAGTAACTGCTTTAAAATTTGTGAAAGCAAGCAAAAATTGAGCCCAGATAGGAACTAATAATAAGCTTTTGTCTTTCTCAAAGCATATGTCACTGCTATTGGCCAGATTTCTACAATGAAAATTCATTATCTTTAGGGTTAAGCTCAGAACTCAGGGAGACTTTGCCATTTAAATAAATAAATAATCTTTAATAATAAATAAAATTTGTTAATTAATTTATTAAGATAATAAATAAAATTTCATCACCAGTTTCCACTAGCTAAGTCTTTGAGTGTGCCACACAGACTCCCTTGTGAGTGAGTTAAGCCTCTAAGACTTCCTGCATCTACGGAAATCACTAATACCAATAGCAATTAATAGGATCATGGAGATTTTCCTTTCCCGAGTACTTTACAAATAGTCTCTAATCCTCCTAGGGAAAAGCAAACTTTATTCTCCTAAGTTTCCAGTAGGGTTTGTTTAAAGATCATGCTTCTCATTGGACCTAGAGTGAACTCAATGGTCAATGTATGCAAGAGACAAAAAAAAAAAAAAAAAAAAAAAAAAAGACAAAAAGAGGGCTTAGGGTCACAAAAAGAGAAAGAAATCATGTCCAATGACATGGGATGTATATTACTGAGAAGGTAGTACATGAAAGGCATTGACCCAAATACAGTGGATTGATACAAAGATGACTATGACCAGGATCAAGAAGGAAGGCTATGTTAAATTGCCACTTGGGTACCTAGGATCAGATAATGGATGTAAGGGATATCATGAGAATCTGTAGGCTGGAGATATCCATATTCAGGTACAGAAAGGCAGGATGGAGAAGGTGATGCTTGAAAAAGATTCTGAAGGATGGGTAAACAGGATGGGAAGAACAGAAGACAGACTTGAGCCCAGTGTGGATAAGGATTCAGGAGAGCAAGTCCTAGAAAGTAGTACAGGAACTGTTTGGCTGGAGGTGTGAAAGTGATTGGGGTGTGAAGTGGAGGGGAGACCGGCCTAGGAGTGGCTGACTAAATTACTGTACATTCTGTATTCTAGCAAGAGGAGGTAGGACACAATTCAGTAGGTGGTGAGAGTCCTTGAAAGTGTTTTAGCAGAGGCGTGACATGATCAGATTTCTGCGTTGCTAACAGCATTCTGCTAAAAGCAGAATTTTACAGCTGTGTTGAGAAATGTTGAGGCTTCATGTTAATGTAAAATGTACCCTTCCTAAGGGTTATGAAAAAAAAAATCCTGACTGAGGTGTAATACAAATGTATCCCATTCTGCCCCAGAGCCATGAAGAAGGCCCATTAAGGGTTTTCATTCAAGACCCTCTGTCTGTAATGAGGGAGATGGTGTGGGTTACTGAATCTGGAAGTTTTTCAATGACTGATGTTGCTAAGGCATCTAATTTAAACTTACTTGGATTTATCTGGCCTAAGGGAGTTACTGAAATATTTTAACTGACAAGGTGGGGATTAACTATTAAAGAGTGATAGAAAAATCAGTCAGGTGTCTTGCCTGAGAGGCAGTCAGGGCTTCAAGCTGGTGAAGAAAGAAACATCAGTGATGGTTCCAGAATACATTCCGGAGAACTTCTATTCTTTCCTTTGGCCTAAACAGGAAGGTCATAGACCTGATCGAGAGTCTCTACAGCAAGCAATGGACTGGTGCCCATGCTTTAACCTATCTGAGCTCAAGACGTCTTCCCAAAGCCCTCTTCTTAGGATGCTGGCACCAGATTATTTGGAATAAAACTGGCAAGCCCCAGCAAGGCCTGTTCCACCTTGAAATCAGGGTGTACCTCAGATTCAGCTCTTGGGAGATTTCTGAACTACCTCATTTATTCATTAGCCTCCTGTGGTTAACATGCTTGACTGATTCAAATCTCCTCTTTAAGTAACTTCTCATTTCTGCTATTTATTCTAATCTTCTGGGCTTTTCTGGCCAAGAGCTCTATAACTATTCTAATTATGATATTTTTCTAATTAGTCTCCTTTCTTCAACAAGGAAACCCTGCTTCCCAGATCATATTCTGCCCCTAGTAGAAAGATTTTGATTCAGTACATCAAGTGTGGGACCAGGAGTCTATATTTTTGACCAATGATTTACTTGACCCTAATGCATCCATTTGTAGAATCCCTGTCCTAGATTGTAAATTATATAAAGGTCTATTTTTGTTTTCCAATTTGTTCTAGTGCCTGACAAAGAACTTACAAAGAAGGGTCTCAATATATAGTTACTGACTGAATGAGTAAGTGAATGAATGGGGTGAATAAATGAAGTGAATATTAGAATGAACATATTGGTCATCCTATAAATTAGAGATCCTGGCCTGAGACTAATTGAAACTTCAGATAAGTCTGTGTATATTTGGTAAAATGAAAAGATAAAAATTTAGAATTTGGTTTTCTTAGGACACTTTTGTTAGTGTGAGAAGAAGATGGCTATAAATTCTTGCCTAGAGAGGAGAAACAGTGAAGGCTAGGGCACAAGGGTGCCCAGGTCTACAGTTATAGGGGCCTCAGAGAGCTGCCAAAGTGCTGTTTGCCTGATGGACATGAGCAAAAAGTGTGAGGGAGAGGAAAAACAAACAAACACGTTTTCCTGCACAAGTTAGTAAGACCTCACTGGGGTAGGACTGATGGGAATGCGGGGCTGTGCTGATGCCACATAATAAGGGTTTGAAGTATCAGAAGCTACTAGCCTGGAAATTTACATTACCAAGGTAACAGATGACAGAGATAGCAGTGGCAGCAATTGGATATTAAATGGCCAAGGAAAGTTCTGAAATGATAGCAGAGAATAAAATGTGAACTAACCCCTAAGAGTCCTCAAGCCACTTTCACTGGGGATTTTGTGCCAGACGTGAGTCAGTCAAGTGGGGGCCATGATGATGTCCTGTGATTTACGTGTTTGAGTATAGACATCCATTAGCGATCATCATCATAGAGGCTGACATGGCCTGGGAAAATTTAGGTTTTTTTATAAGTCATGCGGGGGCAGCCCCCCCATCTCTCTATAGTTCTCCAGGGATTATCATTTCAATTTCCATTCAGGTTAGTCTGGGTTGTGGATGTACAGAAAAATCCCTACGTAGATTACAGATACATTCTAAAATCCTTATACATACTCCCTAAGTCCTCAAAATCTAGGGAGGGGCTGCAGTTCTAAGTTAGGCCCCCCAAAACAGTCTTTGACAATGACCGACAAATCCCACAGTTAACCTGCTAAATTTTTTTCCTATGTTATAAACAGTTCTGTGTAAACCATTATGTTTTGTTAATCTCTTGGGTAGAAATCAGAATCATGAAAGTGTGAAGTTTTGATGCACAAATCCACAGGGAATTATATCTATCACTGTCATGTTGTTGTCTCTACGGTTACTTATCTGTAATCGGTTTGCTCTGACTGCCTCTTCTTCACCACACACACACCCAACACCTGAAGCTCAAAGGATGCGACCCGCAGCAGTTCATTTGTTGTATATATCCTCCTGGTTTTAGATATCAAGGCCACATATAATACTGAATCTTTAAATCTGGCCTTACACCATAATGTGTACACCCCATTGAATGCTTCCAATGTACTAAATGCTAGTACTTAAGATGGATTTCTCATTTAATCTCTACATTTTATCTCTACAACTACCCTATGCATTTGGGAAAATACCAGGGATTTTCTGGTATTTTTTTAAACACATGAGGAAATAGTGCTTAAATTCCCATAGAAAGAGGTAGGGCTAGAACTTGAAGCTCTTTGCAATACCACATGTGTTGCCTTCCATTAACGGCAATAGTAGCACCAAGTTGATTTGGATTTTAAATACAAATTCAGTTGTAGAATCTTTGAGTTTTAGAGCTATAATGGGTCTTAGAGATCTCAGAACATCCTAGGGAAATTAATGACATGGTTCTTTTGAAGTGGAAAAATAGAACAAAATATAGGATAAAGCAATTATGGGTCACAACTGAACTAATGCTAATTACACACAAGCATTTTTTGAGGATCTGGGAGCTTATTTTTATTTCAATGAATAGCAGTGTTATTGCCAATATGAAAATTATATCAGGTATTAGAAAGATGTCCTATAATTAAGATGGTCCTACTTGACATACTATAAATGTTATAGAAACTTCAACTTTGCTGACCTCATCCATCTGTGGATATTAATACTATCAAATTAATATAACAAACATATTTTTAAAATTTTATTTATTGAGAGAGAGAGATAGCACACACGGCGGGGAGGGACAAAGGCAGAGGGAGAGAGAGAATCTCAAGCAGACTTCATGCTGAGCACAGAGCCTGACATGGGGCCTGATCTCACAACCCTAAGATTATGACCTGAGCCAAAAATCAAGAGTCAGACACTTAACTGAATGAGCCACCTGGGCACCCCACCATCACATCAATATAAAGAACCTGTGTTTAACAAACTTTATCCTACTTACTTAGCCATCTGTCAAAACGACCCCCTGAATGGGCATGCTCTTGTTCAGGGACTGTCTCAAAGATTCTCATGAACAAATTGGAATTGTCACTGAGTTCACTGAGCACTCTGCCCAACCCTTTATTCCTGAGGCTCACCATATCCACCTGTCAAAGTCTGCCCCTTCTCTCAGATGCCTCAGTCCTACTTTGCTAGCCCCTCCTCACTTCTGTCCCACCACAGAGTACAAGAGCACATGATGACTCTGTCATCTGTGATGTCCCCTAGCTGTCACCTGGTTGTGGTGAGAGAGGAAGAAAATACCTTTTTTTCGGATTTTACTCCTTTAGGATATTTTGAAGGGTGCTGATTCTTTAACTCTGTCATAAAGCAGATCTAATAGCTGTTTTGCTTGTTTTGTTTCTTCTTGAGAGAGTGTAGGCGCTTTTTATTTTTCTTTTATAGTCAAAAGTAAAAAAGAATGGATCCTTCTAAACTCATGTTTCTGCCATTCTTGTTACTGGACCACTTGACTCTGCTATCTATTTTTGGTTGAGGTATAATTTACAGAGAGTAAAATCCACTTTTTGGTGCATGGTTCTGTGATTTTTTTTTTAAAGATTTTATTTATTTATTTGACAGGAAGAGAGAGAGGGAGGGAGGGAGAGGGAGAAGCAGGCTCCCTGCTGGGGCTTGATCCTGGGACCTGGGGATCATGACTTGAGCTGAAGGCAGAGGCCCAACCATCTGAGCCACCCAGGTGCTCTGGTTCTGTGAGTTCGGACGAGTATATATAGTTATGGACACACAATCATAATCAAGATATAGAACAGCTCCATCATCTCCAAAAATTCCCCTGTGCCCTTTTGCTCTCAGCCCTTCACTGCACCTACAGCCTCTGCCAGCTACTAATAATCTGTGTCTGTCCCTATGTTTGGGCTTTTTGAGAATGGCATATAAATAAGTATTCTTTGACTAGGATGAACCTGCACTCCATTTTCCAGTTGGGACTGTTTCAGTTTATGCATAGCAGCACCCCATTTCATTCCCCAAAGTGTCTCCATCTGGATAAAAAATTAGAAGATTTTGCTACCTACAGTAACAACGAACATGCACACACACAAACACCCTTCCAGAGAGGACACATGTGAGAAAAAATCTCCATGCTCTGCTCAAGTGTCCCTGAATTTCTCTATCCACACAATAAAAAGGAAACAAAAGAAACACAGAGACAGCTCAGAAAGTCTGGATCTTTAAATTTTGAATCCAGTTATTTTCCCTGAATTGACATTCATGCGCTTGACCCACTGACATTGGAATATTCGAAATTTTATATGTAATACAAAAAAGATGGACTGTGATTCAGATGTAAATCCCAGTCCCTTGGCTGTAATGTCATCCGATTTTCTTATTGTAAACAACACATTGATGCATCACAATTTGTAATTTAAAAATTGCTTTAATATGCTAATGTCCCTAGTGTATTCATACATCAAGGAACTTGTCATTGGAAATGTCTCTATTCAGACAGGTCAAGTATTTGTCTGGACTGTGACAGAGATGATTCAAGAATCAAAATGGGCATGGAGGGGACTGTCCTAAGATGCATTCCAAACTGACATATTTGGGTGCCATTGCTGGAGAGAAGGCAAACTTCTGATCAAGGCAGACCTGCATTTGAATTTTAACTCTGTTATAAATCTGTCCTTCCTTGACTTAATGTTTCCTGATCTGTCAAACAGGGACAGTAATTAAGAGAATTGTTAGAACTGAATGGGATAATACATTAATTTGTTAGCACAGTGTCTGGCACATACTAAGAGTTGGGAAAAAAGGGGGGGTAGCTATTATTAAGTGAAACTAGAGTGTTTATTAGTAGCTTTCTAGAGTTTATTAGTGCTTAGGGTAATAGAAGCAGAAATGGTCTATTGAATAAGGCTTGGTGAAATACAGCAATTAAATTTTTATTTTTGTCTAATAGAAGTGAACTATTTTAAGTTTCCCCTTCCTTTCAGAAGCATACAAAGTGGAGCATAAAATCACACTGGTCATGCACAGTGTCAGAGGCTGCTACAACTTGCCACAAGGACCATCCCTAATACTTTCCAGGCTCAGGGCAAGAACATAGGTGAAGGCTCACATCCGACACATCACAGTGTTTGAGAGTTATAAACCAAGCTGACAACCTGCTAAATAAAACATATCCTAGTTTGCTGCATTATCAAATACCTTCATAAAGAAACATGGACAAGTAGGTTTGAATTTAGAGTTCTGGTGGAACTCTTCAAAGTTCCATGCTGGAAACAGCATGGAAGGACCGGGCCCAGGCTCTCATCCCTCTACCATTGCCTCCCCCTTTCCAGTCCATCCTGCACTACAAGGGGCATCATGTACACGTGGTGTGTCCCTGTGAGCTTTGTCCAAATTCCTCACAAACAGCCAGTCCTTCGCTATGCCTGAAACATAAGGATGCATCTATAAGACCTTGGGAAGGTGAGCCCAGGAAAGGGCACAAGCTGCACCTGGAAATAATTACAAGGACTTCATTTTCAGAGAACTCCAGCATCCCAGGCACTATTGGCCCTATAGTCTCATTTCTTAAAGGCAGTGGTACAACTGGAGGAAATTCTCAGATATCTGTCTAAAAGGCCTGGCCCAAAGCAGGAGCCTCTCTTGGTCAGGATCGAAAAGCACTACTCATCTTTTTTCTTCCTTGTGATTCCGTATCATAGCCCCCTGGGACTTAGGTATGGCAATTTAAGGAATGCTGGAAGAGGTAAAGCATGCCATTTCTAGGCCTAGTCTTTCAAGAGGTTCATGAAATCCTCCCATTCCCTCTCTTCGTTCATCCGCTGATCAGATGCAGAGGACCAGCGGAACATTCTGGCAGTTCAGGGACTGGCATAGTCATTAGAAGGAGTTAAGTATCATCATGAAGAAAACTCCTCCCCGTATTGAATAAAGAGTTTTTGTGTTGAGCCACTCTGAGTGCATGTGTGTGTCTGTGTCAGTAGTTAGCATAGTCTGCCCGACATACCCACTATCCTAGAGATTTATTCTTGGTGTGTTTCTTACCTAAATGATCCTATATGCTTCTAATTCTGTATCCCATCAATAAATAAACAAAAGGACTTTCAGCATGAGTGAACAGATAAATGAATGAATAAACAGGGGAACACAAAATGAAACCATTAAAACTGAGTAAGTATCTAGATGCTCCCCTGATAGGCTAAAGACAAATTCAAACACACACTGCTCAAAACAAAATACTGAGCCATTTAACATCACGCCTAAAATATTCCTGTTTTATTACCCATTTTCAGATGAGTAGTTGACCATCACGACATGACGCAAATAGTAATACGGATATAACCCCTAATTTCTGGTAACTGTCCTGATTATCTTTTTTCCCATCTCCCCTTCTTGCTATCCACATGATTGAGAAGGGAGCAGCCATGATTTGCCAGCATGGCTGACTCTGACATAACTTCTAGATAACAGGGAGACACGGGACACTCTATACCGGGTCAAGCAAAAGTCTTCCCTGAACATTTGAAGTTGAAGGAATAGGAGAGTCTCAGTCTTGCTAAGTGGTGAAATCATAAACCTTGCCATGTTTGATGGCAGGTATATCCCACCGGGTGCCCTGGGACACCTGACAGGAAAGAGAAATGAAAGCAACAACATACGAGCAGAGAAGGAGAGATCAAAGATCCAGAAGATGGTTTCCATGGGTCTCTCGTATTATAGTCCTTGGCTTCTGTCTATTTCTAATGTCCATTTTCATCCCTAACCTTTAGGTCCATGAAAACAATTTACTACTCTTTACAGAAAAGAGCTCTTTTGAATAACCTAAATACATCGACTTTGTGTTACCAGCTATCACTATAGATCCCAAAATAGAGGCAAAAGTATGAGCATCCAAAAGAATATCCCAAACTCCTTATCCCTTTATTTTCTATACCCATCTTGACCACAAACCTTCATGTCACCTTGAAATTATTCAAAGCACTCAGCTCCTTTTGTCAAAGACAAGAAAGGAAAGCAGTCCATCTTTGAAGTTATACTCCCTTTACCATTAGAAAAAAAATGCATCTACTAAAGATTTTTTTTCAACAGAGCAACACAATAAAAGAGTAAGTGTCTTTGTAGTGAAAAATAATATAGAAAGATAATTAAATCTCAGGGGCATTTTTTTTTTTTTTTTTTTTTTTTTTTGTCTAATGCAGTTTTTCTCGGAAAGAAAAACAAGCATCAAGGCTGCCCCCAAAGACACTCCAACCCACCACTGCCACTAACATGAAGTTCAGAAATGAAAATATTCTGTGCTTGATTTGTTCTTTCTTTTCAAGAAAAAGAGGCTTAATATTCATTAGGGAGGAAGAGTAGAAGAAAAACACCTCTGCTGTTATTTTCAAGGGGTCGAAATACTTGTTCTCACTACCAAAGCTGTTCATTTTTACAAAGATGGTTGCTAAGAAGCTAGCCAATTTGACGGAGTATCTTTGAATGTTTATGAAATTAAAGCGTGGCACTACAGGCAAAGGCACTTATCGGCAGGACTGAGCCAATTAGTCAGTGCAGCGAGAGTGACTGCACACAGCTGATTTCACTAAGGGGGTAAATATATGATGATGGATGCTACTGGGGGTCTTCGACTCGGCCAGGACTGGGGTCTCAGAGGAAGGGATGACATACTCCTCGTATTTTAGAACATTCGGAGTGTTCAGGCTTGGGGTTTAGAAAATACATAAGTGAGCTCTCTCAGGCAATTTTGATATGTTCCCTATTTTTTCTTGGACAAAGGAAGTGACAGAATCAGCTCTCCTTGAGGCTGGAGACTGAGGGGCCTGGCCAATGTGTTCCCATTTCATCCACTGCGACTATGCAATTCAACCTCAATTGTCGGTTTCATTTTCTTCCTCTCATCTATTCCTATCCATCACTTTTGAAAGACAATGAACATCATTCTACATGTATACGGATAATAATTTTTAAAAAAGAAAAACAGAAGTCTCTAAGGCAAACAAACCAACTTGTTTGTAAAGCAAAACAAAACGAAAGCTTCCTACAATATGCAATGTAAGTTCACTGATTTCCCCTAATTGTCCCATTTGATTATCTTTGTCTCTCCTCTTATTTCTTTTCATCTATATCCCCTGTTATCCTTGTGATTAGGAAAGAAATATGTGATTACAAAATGTATGATTAGTGAGTATTACTGATTGAGTTCTCTGCGAAGCAGACTTTGAGGAGTTTAAAATGGAGGAGATACTTTCAGGAGGGGGCCTGGGATGATCTGCTGAAGGGAAGGAAGCAGAACTGGACAGGAGAACCCAGCTCCCACACAACCTCAGCAGTGTCCCCAAGTAACTCTATGGGAGTTCCAAAGCATGAATGACTCTTCAGAGTTGTTCTGAGTAGAGCCATCTTGTCAGTCTCTTCTCTTCCACGTAAAGGAGTCATAGACACCGGTGGCCCAGGAAGGGCCATGGAGGCTCAGGCAAAGTTGGTCTCTTCAGTAGAGGTAATTTCTGAAATGGGCCAATAGGCAAAGTTCTCTGTCCACTGTACTCTCAGCAGCGAGGAGAAAAGGATCATCATTTCTGAAGGGAGGTCTGGGCGGGACAGCACAGAATCCTTCACACTAACAGGAATAACCATTTTTCATTACACAGCAGTGGACTGCATGAAGCACTTTGGGTAGCTATCAATCTATTATTTACTCATTACATAGTCTATGCCCAACACTGCAAGAGAAACAGTAGAAAGAAAACCTAACCGGTACAGGACATTTTGTTTGAGACTTAAATTTACCCATGTGGCATTACCAAAGAACAAGGCACAGTGCTACAAAGTGATAGCTGAAGGGAAAGAAACTTGGAACCACAGGCTCAGGGAGAAGATGGTGATGAATATTAATGAAATCGACAGGAATGAGGGCCAGGATATGTTGCATCTTTGAAAGCAGAATTAGGTTCAAACACACAGGTGGGTATAGGGTTGGTGGTGCCAGAAAGAGAAGGCCATGCACACCATGGACAGAGCAGGCAGAGGATACGGTCATCTAGAGGCAGGTAGCAAGGCTGTTCCACACAGGCGGGAGGCTGACTGAAAGAATGACTTAACTGCCAGGCTGAAGAGACTGGACATCATTCAAAAAAAGCAGAGCTGTACACCTTATCATGGATGTTGGACTTTTAAAAACTTAACATGGTGGAGCAATAGAGAATAAATAAATTGTAGAAGATAAGACTGCAAATCACTTATATTTTAGTTCACAGACAAATAATAAACATAAATGGAAAAACCAAACAAAAAACCACAATTACATAAATAGAGTAATTTCAGAAAATTACATGTTTTAGAAAGAAAATGTACAGAGTCATTTTGTGGGTAGTTCCTGGGTCAGAAAAGGTGGATAGGGTAATCAATCTGAGGCTTGGACACATAGTGATACGAGTAAATAATGGGGAATATATTATATAGTGTTTTCTTTTTTAATATCCTACTACTTACTAGTTGTGTGCTCTTGGTTAATCTGTGTTTTAGTTTTCTCATCAAACTTAGAGGTCTGCCACTGTGATAAATAAGTAAATGTACAAAAGTTCCTTTAACCAGTGAGTAGAGTAAGAGCTCCACAAATGTTAATTCATTATTAAATATTATTCATACTATTGAGAATGACGGTTTCACTTTTCTCATCAAACCCACCCAGAATGTTTCCTGAAGGGAAAATTTCCCTATTGAAATTATTCTCCACAACCTCAATGCAAGTTGGCCTCCCCTCACCCCAGAACTACTTATGGCCACTATCTGGTAGGCATTGGCTTCCTTAAGGGGAATTTAATTCAGAAATTACTAAATGAAATTCCTTGAGTTTATTTTGTTTCTCTGTAAACCCCCACACTGGTTTATCAGCCTGCAAGAGAAGCAGAAAGATAGCCTCGGGGGCCCTGTCAATTGGGCCCAGCCCAGACATCAAAGAATATTATGAATGTGTAAAATTGCCTTTGGCAAATACTATTTACAGACCTTCTGGCACAGTTATGCTGAAATGATAAGAAATGTCACTGCAGCCTCCTGCACTGAATAATAAACATTTCCTGCCTTCAATATCAACTACCCGCTTATCCAGAACTGGGAACGGCTTGCAATCACAATAAAGGACGAAAGCAGTGGTTCCTATTTTCCTCTCATTAATATGCTGCAATTCTTCCTATTAATTAAATCAGTAGTATAGCCAGGAGTAGAACCTAGTGAGATTATCTATATTATGCACTTGAAATACAGTTTATCCATTTTAATTAAGTAAGTTCTAAATATAACCACTTTTAATTCTTCTACACCTTAAAACTAATTAAAAATGAAATTAGTTAACATTTCTCTGTGACATCATTAAAAAATTGTTCATATAAAAATGCAAATACCCCTATAGTATGCTGCATGTTTACTTGTATCCCTCTCTGATGTTGATGACCAGAGGATTACAAATTTGCACGAATATGAACCTCTGGGCGAGAATTTTTTTTTCCTCCCTTTGAAATTTCTCTTCATATCTTATCATCTCTCTCCTCTTTGTCTCATCTTGGTGTGTTCTAGGCGCTGGCCGTGGCTTCGAAAGCACATTAAATATCATCTTCCTGGTTGCATTGTTTCACAGACTTTATGTTAGGTTGATATGAATACACTGATCTCTCTTCTTTACTTCCTGACACAGCGTATATTTCAGTCCCTCTCCATGTACCAAAAGATCTCCTTGGTTAGAAAATACTAAAACAATGTCTAGAGCAACGTCTAAATCAATACACACCCTTTAGTGAAAGAAACCGGGGACAAAAGAGCAAGGTAAAAATAAAAACAATAGTTGTTGGCACTTATTAAGTACTCCACAGAGATTATCTTCCTGTTTCCTCGAGCTGATCCTATTTTTATCATCCACACATAACAGAAGAAGCGGAGATTCAGATCTTAGGCTCTGTACCACCATGTTCATGCACTTACCACCATGCACCAGCTGGACGAGTCCTTCCATGTCGAGTTGATCAGAACATGGTCACGTCTAGAGATGCAGCCTTTGGAATCCCATCTGGGTCCTCCAGCATTCTTCTCCAAATCTCTATTTGTGGCAAAGTAAAATTCTGCACTATGGTTAAAAAAATAATAATAATTATCTCAAATTATGAAGTTGTTCTTCTAATCCAGAAAAGCTTCATAAAAACATGGAGATGATAACCAATCAGATATACCCTGATTGAGGGCTTACTGTCTGCCAGATTATATTGTGTGCTAGATTCTAAGGCACACACAGGAGAACTGGGCAAGGCCTACACCTTCAAGGAACTGATGATTTAGGAGGTGAAACAAAACATAAATATGTGAAGAGTGGGATCATTTTTTTTTTTAAAGATTCAATTGAGAACAATACTTTCTTTGGCCCAATGCCTTTTATGACCTAGTCCCTGTAGCTGGACACTCACTCTCTTCCACTTGATTCTGCTTATCAAAAGCAAGTCACCAGCTCTAAGAGAGAACAGGCTCAACTTCTTGAAATGGAGATATCAAAGAATTTGTGCATGTATTTTAAAATCACTGTACTCACAAATGCTAAATTATAGGTAAGTAGATTGGGAGATGATCCTGAGATGATTTTTTGATGATCTAACTCTGTCTTATCACTGTTTGTTTTATGATGCCACTTTTACTGACTCCCCCCAAACTAAGATGTCCCCTACCTTCTCACATCTCTCCCTCTCACTGTGTGATATTGTAAGTACTGACATTTCTCTCTTAGTCTTTTTGTATCTGGGCTTACCTTCCATCATAGCATCTGACATATTCATTCATTTAATAATTATATATATATTGTTTAGTACATTTTTTTTGCCAAGAAATTAGGCTTTACAAATACTATTTTCACTCATTCATTAAAATATGAATTATGATTAAATATGTAGTAAGCCTGTAAAACATTCATCAGTGCATTCAATAAAACTAGTTTCATCCATAGAATATAACCACTTTAAAACAGCAGTTTCCATTCGTGTCCTCTAAGGCTGTCAAATTAAAAACATCCCTTATTATTAAAATCTAAGAAATCCATTTTATTTCATTTTATGTGGTAAGACTGATGAATCCTCTAAGAGTAGAATCAGGAAGTAGATTCTATCCCTTCTCAATCCCTCTCAAACAAATATCACAGCAGAAAAATATCTGTAAGCAGAAAAATCAAATATATAGATTTTAAATATGTATTATATATGAATCAAATATATATATTTTACATATAAATATATAACTATAATATATATTTTATATATTATATCTAGGTAAAATATATATGTTACATATGAATATATATTATATACTTATATATTATATACAGAATATACATTATATATTTTTAATATATATAATATGTGTGTGTGTGTATATATATATCCGTCTTCTGGGGATACAATAATGAGCAAGAAATCCAGCCCATATTTTCCTGTAGCTCATAGTCTACTAGGGAGTAAGAACAATAAAATTGTGACAGCTCACCAATTGAGCTATTACTGTGGACCAGGTGCTTATTCTAAACCCTTTACATGTTTTACACTTTAATCTCTCACAATGACTCTATGAGGTAAATACCACTATTATTCCTATTTACAAAAGAGGAACCTATAAAGTTTGCTAACTTGTCCAAGTTTAAAGACTTAAGAAAGTGGAGGTGCCAAGATTTGAATTCAGTCTAATTAAGTTTTATCTGAATTCTGAGCTCAAATTCTTAAATCCATGCCATATGTTTATATGTGACACAAACAGAAATGGAAAAAAATAAAGCCAAAGTCATTACACTTTTTTAAGTGTTTTCACAGAAAATGCTATGGCATTTCAAAGAGTAGGTAACATCACTGAATGTCCAAGTCCTTTTCTTTTGAGATGAATTTTAATTTATCTATCATGAGTATATATATATATATATTTTTTTTAAATCATGCTGTGCTGCTTTCCCATTGCCATCTAAAAACTAAGCTATCTTGGGGTGCCTGGGTGGCTTAGTGGGTTAAACCTCTGGCTTCAGCTCAGGTCATGGTCTCCGAGTCCTGGGATCGAGCCCCGCATCGAGCCCCGCATCATCGAGCCCCGCATCATCGAGCCCCGCATCATCGAGCCCCGCATCATCGAGCCCCGCATCGAGCTCTATGCTCAGCAGGGAGCCTGCTTCCCCCTCTCTCTCTCTCTCTGCCTGCCTCTCCACCTACTTGTGATCTCTCTCTGTCAAATAAATATAAAAAATAAATAATCAAATAAGTAAATAAACAAAATTATAAAAACTAAGCTATCTTAATAGAATACCTCTGCTCATAGTAATGTTTAAATCTTCCATCCAATCCCATGAAATGATCAGTTCAACACATTCCACAGTGATCTTTACTCTTTGGTGTTTCTATTGAAAGCATTCATTTGGAATCAGCCACGTACTCAATCATTTATTCTGCACATATTTAATGGGCATTGACTATGAACCAGATCCTGTCCTGGATAATAAAAGTAAAGCAGTGAGGGCGGGAGGAGACAAACATTCCTATCCTCATGTAGTTTACATCCCAGGGGGTGGGAAACACATATAATAGATACAACACATAAATTCTATGTTAAGGGGAATCAAACCCAGAAGGCATCCAGGTGGAGTATGTTCAATTTTAAATAAAATGGCCAGAAAAGCCTCTACTGAGAAGGTGATCTTTAAGCTAAGACTTGAAGATGATGAGGGGGCACGTTAAGTGGATGATGTCCAGGGAAGCCCATTCCAGGCAAAAGGAACAGCCAGCGCGTGGGCCAGCGAAGAGTGGCTGATGTGGTAAAGGAACAACAAGGGGACAACAGAACTGAAGTTGCTTGACGGGGCTGGTGAAGTGATTGGCAGCCAGTCCCATGGGCATCTATTCATCCTGAGTGATGACTACAGGACACAAAATTTGGAATTATTTACTGCCTTCTAGATAAAACAGAAAGAGAGACTAAGGGAAAATAATATTGATTAGGCAAATACATGAGACACCCTAAGTGAGGCACACTCAATGCATTACCTCACTTCGTACTATTTATCTATCCACCAATTATGTTAGAAGGTAGAGAAGAAAAGGATCTTCCAAACTGGAGAAGACACGTTGAGACAACAATAAGCCAGCCATTCCATACCGCTTACAGAGATTTATTCAGGGTAACTTATGTTGGGGCCGATTCCATGTTAAAACCTGTTAAACCCCTAGGGCCTGCCTAGGCCTGCTTAGTCAGTGACTCCATGTTGCCTAGGAGGCCATTTTGTTGTCTAATAAACGCTTCAGCAGTTACTGGTATCGGTTCTGGGTAACCATTGCTAAAATACACACCTAAATAAAGCCAGACAGGTAGGAGACAGCCAAAGCCACATACCTTGAGGTCTGTGGTTATGCCCTATAAAATGGGCCTATGAAATCGGGACAGGGTCACTCTCTTCGGAGGCGGCCCTGGCTGGTCAGTCTGGCTTCCAATGCTTGGCATAAAATAAAGCTTTGCATAACTTTCACTTTGTCTCAGTCTCGTTCTTTTGACAACAGACCCCAACACTTACTGAATCAAGCAGATGGTCGACCAAGGTGCTACACAGCTATACTCTGCTCAAGCCAGACCTTAACCCACAGCCTTTATAGTGCAAGAGGCAGTGTGTTGAGGTCAAAGGGTAGTTACCTAAAGTGGTGACACCTGTGTTCCAGTCATCTCTACTAGTTATCTAAAGTGACATCATCAGGGCAACAGTCTTCTCTGCTAGTTATCTAAAGTGACATCATGTGGACAACAGTCATCTCTACTAGTTTTTCTAAAGTGGTGCACTTTTAGGGAAGTTCTGAACCAGACTCCCCTGCCTTCTGATCAGGGCGTACATTAACCTCCCAGGGGTCTGGAATACGTGATCACATGAACAAGGTGGAGGGCCAAAGATGAAGTCAGCGTAGTCAGCACACTTCCAAGTTATCTATGCAATTATTATTATTATTTCCTCCTGAAGAGGTAGGAATTAAGAGAGAATTTAAGTCATTGCCCTATGTCATTGACAGTATCTACACAGTAAATACATCATTCAAAATCAATACTCTGTGATTCCAATGTTATATTCTTTTGAAAATGGTATTTCATCCAGGTTTTAATAAAAATGGTTTCATTTCTCTTCAGTCTTGAACATTGTAACTATCTCTTCTTCAGTGATTAATCCCTCAACAGCAAGACGATTTTTAAAAATCCCTGGTGCTCGTAAGCAAGGGAAAGTTTGAGTTACTAGGTGCGTTTTTTTCCCTTTCTACTTTTATGATGGAGTAAGGTTTACTTCTGCTTGAACAGAAGAGTAGCAGAGTGGTTGAAAGCATGGGCTGTGGAGTTAGATAAGGCTTCCTTTCTTACCACTCCTTGCTCTGCATGCTGAGATTTTCTAGGCTTCTAGGCTCCTGTTTCCATGTGAGTTAAATGGGCATATTAATAACAAATGCCTCATAGGGCTCTGGTCTGGATTAAATGAAAGATTGGACACAGAGCACCTAGCTGAGGCTCTGCAAGTAATGTGTGTCCGATACAGGCTAGCTGCATAATTTTTATTTGCTAACTTACTACAGCTGGCCACCAGCCACTGCGCTCAAGTAATATAACTTTTTTTAGTGTTGATGGGGCTTTACCCACCTACCCCTGCTGAAGTGCTAAGGGTTGGAATTTTGCTCTAATGGAATTTTAAAAGTTACTTTCACCTGTAATGTACTGCAGTGTAAACTCCAACCCACTCCCAGAAGCACTGCTTCGAATGCGGCATAATTAAAATAAAAGAACAATCAACAGCAGGAATGTTAGCATAAAACCAAGGAAATTATTAAGAAACTAAACTGAACAACATCATTAAGAATCACCAGAGGCTTCTATAAATATGTAAGTAGTGTAGGAGTTGAAATAATACAGAAGGGAAACACACTATAAAAATATGTTTGTGTCTATAGGCATTGCCTGCGTAAGTCTCTGCAGCTTGTATAACTCAAAGCAGCTTCTTCAACAAGGACCACTTAGGATGGTGAATCAAATATTAGGTAACATCATGGCCTGGATTTCAGCAGGTGCTAAAGCACAATTTATATTTATTCCTATGCTTAAATGTAGGAGCTGAGCCATTAAAACAACACTCTGCCCCAATTCTGAAAAAATAAGGACCCTATAAAAATAACCCATACTTTGTATCCAAAGTTTATACTTGGCTTGAGCAGCCAGATTTGATTCATGGTGTAATAAGAGTCTTAAATTACTTACACCAAATGGAGTCATATTGGAACTATCCTGTCAGGGTAATGGGTCCAAGAACTTACTGGGGCCAAAACTGTGGTGTCGCAGTACTGGAAACAGGGTGAGCGCAGGCAGGGACTCAAGAGTCTTCCAGTGCGAGTTTCAGCTCTTGATCTTGCTCCTGCAGACTGATGAGCAGTTCCCTGCCAAGGTGCCTCCCCTCTGCAACTTGGGGACGCATGCACTTGTGTGCTCGGGCTGTGTCTAGAAAGTAACATTTTGGCTGTGATTTAAAAAACAGGCAGACATTCAGCCAGGAAAAACTAAGTGGTGTTTTTCATGGAGAAGAGCTACTGGAAAACTGTTGCTGTATTTGATGGCGGCACATGCGAGAGGAAAGTAGCAATAGGGAAATTTTTAAAGAAGGTAAAGATTGGGGGCACCTGGGTGGCTCGGTTAAGTGGCCACCTTCGGCTCAGGTCATGATCCTGGTGTCCTGGGATCAAGCCCTGCATCGGGCTCTCTGCTCAGCAGGAGCTCTGCTTCTCCCTCCCCACTGACTCCTACCTCATGCTCTCCCTCTCTCACTCTCAAATAAATAAAATCTTTTAAAAAAAAAAAAAAGGAGGTAAAGATTCAGTCACAATAGGCCATAGGGGATGTATTAAAAAACTGAGTTTTAATCTACATGTAATGAGGACATGTTGATAGGTTGTGGCCAAGGGAGTGCTCCACTCTCTACTATGATTTGTAAGAAGCACCCTGGCTGGTGTATGGGGAATGAGTAGATCTTAGGGAGAATGACTGTCCAGCATATAGGCAGAGAGGCTATAATGGTGGGACAAACCAAGGAATGAAAGTGGAGACAGAGGGAAGTGGACAGCCACTAGATCAGAATCAAAGAAGGTAGACTCTAGGAGGTAGAATCAAAAGATTTGCCCGTAAATGGGATGTAGGTGCTAACAAAAGGGAAGCTGTCATGAGTTTCAAAGTTTCTTGCTTCAGTGATAGTAAACAACTTTCACTGGGATGGGTAAAATACCAGATTAGGAGAACAAGTGTTCAATAAGGAGTTGCTAACCAATGGGCATGAAGTTTTAGTTATGCAAGATGGGTAAGTTCTTGAGATCTGCTGTACAACATTCTGCTTATAGTTAACAATACTGTACAGTGCTCTTAAAAATTTGTTGAGAAGGTAGATCTCATGTTAGGTGTTCTTACTATAATAAAATGAAAGAAACAAACAAACAGAAAAAAAAAAACCAGAGTTCAATGTTTAGCATGTTAATTTGACTTGTGCATGAGGCATTCAAATGGAGATTTCTAGTAGGCCACCATTTAAGAACTTGTAGATGAAAAGCAACCTCTGTAGTGCTGTCCTGCTCACATATATGGGTTGGTTCATTATAAGCAGTTCTTTGTGGGCTTTATATGCCTATTTTTTCCTCTAGATCTGGAGAATAGGGCAATCACTATTAGAAGCAACATTTCTCAAAATTCAAATGACCAGGTGACCTCTTCAATGACAGGATTCTGAGGACTCCCTGACAGGCTCTGTATGCTGCTTTGCAAAAGCACTGCAAATCAATGTTTGCAAAACTAAAACACCGAAGACTGTTCCTGGATTTTGAGCATTAGAAAGTTGTGCTATTCTTAACTCTTTCGGAGATGTTATCTTGCCCGAATTTCTGCCCATTGAGTTTTTGGAGCCAAAAATAAATTCCCATTTGTAACACATTCTAACACAGGACTAATAAACTAGCATAATGCTGACAGTAGAGAAAAACATGCCTTCCTTTCCTATAGGTCCAAAGAGGAATGAGCTGAGCTCAGTTTTTTGAGAGCCATGTTAATTAGACAGCAGGGTGTCAAGAGACTGCTAAATCATGACCCCACCTAAACTGCTTATCTTCAAGCACAGGGTAATAGCATAATGATTCGTGAAATGAAGTCATTTTTTATCAAACTGGTCTTTTTTCTTAGCCCCTCTGCCCAATACAAGTGACTTCTTCCCAAGTTCCAACTCCAGAAGTTAAGACTCTGTCGACATTACAGTATTAAAGTCTACAGTAATTGATTCCAACTGTTGCAGCCACAATAATTGCTTTGCTAAGCAAAGGGATTTATAGATTTGGCCACATTGTGTTGTTTGCTGTCTTCGTTTACTACAGATGCATTTTCGTCCCTGTTTTCCAAGATAGAGTAGATGGAACTGATATGGAAATGATTTTAGCAATGCATTAGATAAAGAAAAAGAAAAATTTCTCTATAGTACCCATTTAAAAATAGCCTTTATTTTTCCCTCATTTCACAGTAAAATCTTCTCATTGCAAAAAAAAAAAAAAAAAATTGGAAGCATAGCAATAAAGAAAAAAGGAAAAATTATTCATAATCATAGAAATAATGATAGTATCACCTTTTTGGAATTTTTATAAAAGTTCTCTTTCTAAAAAAAAAGTAAGTTTATTTTTAATAAAACTAGAATGAGATAATTTGTGTATGCTGTTTTTCCTGTTCTTTAAAATACCTCAAAAACATTATTTTTAGTGTCTGCAAAATAATCAGCTAAATACATGTATAATGGCTTATTAAACATTTTATTATAATCTCCTGATATTTAATTTATTTACGAAGGGCTCTTCAAAAGCAAGTTTCTGCATGTATTTATTATATATTCATATTCAAATAATCTACAATTTATTCTAAAATTCTTGATTACAAAATTTCTACTAAGAATAATAGAAGGGGGCATATTGGTGGTTCAATTGGTTCAGACTCTTGATGTCAGCTCACGTCATGATTTCACCGTCCTGGGATTAAGCCCTGCCTCAGTTCCCCAGTCAGCTGGGAGTCTGTTTGAAATTATCTCTCCTCCTCTCCCTCTGCCTCCCAACCCTGTACGTTCCCTCTCTGTCTCTCTCTCTCTCTCAAACAAATAAATAAATCTTAAAAAAAAAAAAAAAGAAAGAAAGAAGAAGAAGAAGAGAAAGAAAGAAGCCATGACATCTAGAATTGTATTGATATAATATGAATATACATTTGGAGTCTTTTATAAATCAAAAAGTTGGCAGGTTTAAAAGTATTGGACTCATCTAGCAGTTCCTGGGAGGCACACTTGGTTAGGTGACCAACTCTTGGTTTTAGCTCTGGTAGTGATCTCAAGGTCATGAGATAGAGCCCCAATGGGACTCGGGACTCTCTCTCCCCTTCATCCTTGCTCACTCTCTCTTTTACTCTCTCTCAAATAAATACATAACTAAATAAATCTTAAAAAAAAAAAAAAGAAGAAGAAGAAATATTGGATGCATCTATATACATCTCCCTGGACTATAATTTTTCTGGATAAACCAAACTTTTTATAACACATTTTTCATAATATAGTAAAACGGTCACATAAAATGCTTACCTACTGGTAGGCCCATATGGTTCATAAACATTTTAAGATTGCTGTTTCATAGTGTTCTGTATTGCAACTGATAACAGCAAAAAATACATATCTATCTTCTAGAAATAAAGTTTTGTTTCTCCCTCCAGTTGTCCATTTGCATCAAGTCATAAAATTACCTTTCTCTATTTTCATGTTATATAAGAATATAGAATCAAGGAATTTATTATTCCTACAAATGGCAACTTCTGTTCTAATCCAAGGGGGTCTGGGGATGGAGCTAGCTCAGTGAAGGGTCACTTTATGAACCAATGGAACGTCCTTACATTCTGACTGAAGTTCCCTATAATTCCCTGCCTCTTTCAACTTGCTTTCAATTCCCATTCTGGTTTCTGCCATATACACAGAGAAAACTCCTTTCTTCTACATGCTGGGAAATTCTGGAATCAGTCTATAATTTCAATCCCTTGATCAGGAGTTAAAATACAAAAATGCAGAGATTTCTCATTGTCTGTACATTCAAGATGTATATGATGTGTGTAAATAATGCTGCTATAATGGAGCAAAAGCTACTACGGATATGTAAATGTCCAGAAGCTTCTCTCCCCTCCCTTTTGTCTATGGACGATAATCCTATCTATGTCTTTCCAAAAGGATTTCTGCTTTTTGTACCACAGTTCAGGGGGGTTTCTAATGGGAAAGGAAGGAAATGGCAGACATGAAATATGAAGGCAAAGATTTAAATTAAAGTGCATAGAAAGCTAAAAGAAAGAGCAATAAGAGAAAAGAGTTCTTTTCAGCATTAAAAGAATTGGTGATGGAAATTCAAAGTGTTGAAAAGAAAAGCTGGGGGAGCCCCAGAGCTGATAGAAATAAGTTTTCTTAATTAAATGGATAGAAATAAGTTTTCAAAGATCTAATGAAGAACAGATTTTCTCAAATTCAGCATTATTGACATTTCGGACTAGATAATTCCTTGCTGTGGAGGACTGTCATATGCATTGTAGGGATGCTTGGAAGCATCCCTGGCCTCTTTCTACCAGAAGCCAGCAGCAGCCCTCTGGCTGTAACAAAAATGTCTATAGTCAATACTAAATATTCCCTGAGGGGTCAGATTTTCCCTATTTGAGAACCACTGCTTAAATAAAAATGTCTTCTCCCCTTTTCCTGCTCATGACCATCGCTACCCCCAGCCCAGGAGCCATCCACCCTTTGCCATTTTCTCCAGACAGCTAGTGAACATTAAAATGGTTTTGGCAATAGTTTTCTGCTGGATTGTTTTTCCTTTGGATTGTCTCTATGCAAAGACTGGACTTCAGTGGTTACCAGTTGTATTTAGTTTGGGTTTTCAATTGTTCAGCTGACATATAACATGTATCATTATGTTGCTTGTTAGCCACAGCTGGACAAGGAGCAGACACAAGCGGGTGGCAGGAGGAAAGATCAGGAGCTGCTAGTTGTAGTGCTGAATTTATCAATGATTGGGAGAAAGTAGTTGTATTTATAGGTTTTGACAACCCTAAAAGGGTTAATCACCAAAGTTCCCTGGAGATTTGATATTCACTGATTTGATTATGATCTAGCTCTATTATACATACCCTCATGCAAAGGAAGTATTTTCCCAGTGTTGCATGTGTGAGGTCAGCAAATTCCTAGATAGCAAAGAAATATCTATGATGGGAAAGTCACAAGTCAATAGGAAATTTGGTGGGCAGGAAATCACATGTGGAGAAAGTGCCTGCAAACCTGTCAGGTTTAAAAGCTGTCACATATTGATCCCAAGCTCTATTCTTACCTCTGTCTTATCAGAAGACTAACTTACCTCTTACCTTTTCTCTAAATAGCTTAAATTTGACCATGATTTGTTCTGTTGGTTTTCTGGTGTTCTGTTGGTTTTCTTTCACTTCTGTAAAAAAAAAAAAAAAAAGTATTCTGTATATTGGTATTGGGGAATTGCACCAATGTTAGAGAAAAAGCAGAGGGGGTATTTCTGCCTCTCTATAAATATAATTAGGATCTCAGCTTTAAGAGCTACGGATGAGGGCGCCTGGGTGGCTCAGTGGGTTAAGCCGCTGCCTTCGGCTCAGGTCATGATCTCAGGGTCCTGGGATCGAGTCCCGCATCGGGCTCTCTGCTCAGCAGGGAGCCTGCTTCCCTCTCTCTCTCGGCCTGACTCTCCGACTACTTGTGATTTCTCTCTGTCAAATAAATAAATAAAATCTTAAAAAAAAAAAAAAAAGAGCTACGGATGACTTTATTCTCTTCTCTGGTCACCATATGATGGCAGCAGATTTAACAATTAGGCCAAAAATTTCAAGAGCATTTTAAAAGCTATTTTGTTATTCATGGATTTGGGACAAGACTCCCTGTGGACATGTAATATCAGAGGGAGAAAAATGGACTGAAGTCATAGGGGACCGGTGTTGTGGAATGTCACTGTAAAATCCAAGACCCATCTTCATTTTGACATCCTGTTTGAAAGCTTTCTTACATCATGAAAAAAACATGTTTCCCATCCATTAGTTGTCTGTCAATGGAAGGTGTTGAATTTGGATGTGATTCTAACCCTTATTTGGTCTTTCTAGTGTTACTGCAATTTAAAGGAGGCGGCCAGAAACAACTCAGAACTTGTTTGTAATTTCAGAAAATCCTTCAAAACTGTCTCTTCATTAAGAAGGTTATTCAATTAAAGCCATTCCTTTTCTTTTTTAATAACAATTTTAGTTTTATGCTTTTTCCTCCATTTTTAAAGTGCAGAGGAATATTTTGCAGTTTTTCAAAAGTACTTTTGGTCAAGGGAATAATAATGATTATTTTTTATATTGGAGCATTAGTGAGTCAGAGCTTTGTAATCATTCACAGAACAGCACAGGATTAGCTAGATATGAATTCAGCAGGGGATTAAGCAGAAAGCCTAATCATTTCCCAGAGTCAAATGAATCCTGAATCTTTCTGGAGGTTGAAAATATTTGATGAACTCATTTTTAAAAAATTATTTTTAGCCCTTGCTGTTTCCCAAGTAGAAGCATAAAGACTCAGTTATAAGCTGAAGCTTTCTGACCTAGGAATTCAATTTTGTTATCCTGTTAACCAGGTACCTAGCACCCTACATATCAAACCTTTCCTGTGGGGATGGTTTGGACACAATTAGGGAATGAACTAAATCTCGATGACTGGAGCATCGGACAAGATGAATTACCAAGGTAGATGGAATGAGATGAGAAAAGATGAGCAAAATACTTATTTCCTTTCCAAAATGGAAGTCATTAATTTACTCTTATAATTAGGAAAGTATTTCATGTTTATTATAAATAATTCATTGGCAGAAAAATAAAATCAGGGATGTAAAAATGGCCTGTATTCACTACATGAAGATAATCATGCTTAGCAAGTTAGTGTATATAAAAACGTACAAGTAAATATTAATTTACAAAACTATGAGGGTCTCAATGTGCATTCTTTGTTGTTACCTTTTTTTTTTACCCTAATAAGTATCATAAATACCTTCTCATATTTATAGAGATCAATATAAATTTTTTAATCATGGTTTATTTTTCCATTGACTAGGTAAGTAAGAATATTGTATAATGGTTCAGAGCAAGAGTTTTGGAGTCAGATAAACCTGGATTTGAGTCCAGGCTCTGCTAATTAAAAAATAAGTATCCTTGATATTTGGCTTACTCTCTCCAAATCAGTTTGTTTGTTCTTTTTTTTTTCTTTTTTAACTGAAGAGGAAGATAATAGAACTAATAATATAATCTAATTTGTAGACTGCTGATGGCAAGAATGAAAAGAGATAAATAAGTGCCTTGAATGTGATTATGCACAATATTTATCACATCGCTTGGTTCAATAAATATTAGATATTTTTGCATAATGTATTTAGCCAATCCTCTCTATGTTTGGTTTGTTTCCATGTTCTCCATTATCTTTAACACTTTGGAGAACCCTTCTGAAATCAAACTTAGGTACTGTCTGATTATTTCTGTAGGATAAATCCCCTAAAGTGAATTCCAAATGTGCAGGGTTCTTTCTTTTTCTGTTTTTAACAAAAAAAAAAAAAAAAAAAGGAATTTTATTCTTCCAGCCAAATTTCCCTATGCCAAAAAGGTGGACCAATTTTAAATCCTTTTAGCATTGTGGAGGAATGAAAGATTTGTCTTACATCATTTGAACAGTTTAGATAGTAATTTTTTGATGATGAGCTGGGTAGATGAGAAAAGTCTTCAAATCATGTAAAAAAACATTTTAAGCCACTAAAAGTCTCCTTGAATGGTCTTAAGAGACTGTGATGTCCCTTTTAAGACTTTTTTTAAAAACACAATGAAAGCCAAGCTCCTTGTTAAACAATTTTCAGAGAAACATTTATATTTCCCCAAAATAATCATTTATATACTTAAATAGCAAAAATTTTAGTTCTATTATTAAATTGAATACAGTAGTTTTAATGTTTAAAAAAAAGAACTATCCGTTTCTTTAGGGACTATGAATATTGTAGTGGTATAGGGCCTATAACAGACACAAATATAGATCAGAGTCAAATAAACTGGCTTTAGTTCTTATCTATCATGCGTGCATTAGTCCTACAAACTTTAAAAGCACAATGAAATCTTTCTAATACCTCATTTACTCATGTCTACACACGGAAAATTACACTTAATGGACACTTGTTCACATTTGCTAGTTCAGTAGCCCTCCTCTTCTGTTGGCAGAAGTTTTTTTTTTGGGAAACTGCCACAACCCCGCTTAACATGACTTCCCTTCCAGTCATCTTCTAGCCCTTCTCTTGTTACAGATTGTTCATGTGATATAGATTTGATCAATCTTAGTATCTATCTCCTTAGCTATGAAGATGGGCTCAAGGATGGTGACATGACCCATGCCAGGCTAACCAGCATCCTCAAAGTTACTCAAGTGATTTAAGCCCAGAAGGTGCAGTTGTCTATCCCATCCCACTACATATGGAATAATGCTCTAACAATGAAGAGAAAGAGAGAAGAAAAAGAGGGAGAGAGAAAGAAAAATATCTGAGACTCACATTTTCTAAGGTCTGAAACTCCCAGAGTTCTCCACTGTGTGAGAATTCCACTCCCATATATGCTGAACATCGTTTTTGTTATTCTGTTTTGTTACTCTGTTTTGTTACATCGTTTTGTTACTCTGTCACTTGCAATACAAAGATTCCTAACACAAAAATTTATCTCTTAGGGTGTCGTTGTGTGTTGACTGAGATAAAATGTATACAGTATCCAGCACAAGACCTTCCTAATGTTCGTCTCCTTCTTTTCCTTATTTGAAGTACTCATTCCTTTTCACTACTGATCAAGTTCCCTGAGAGAGTGGGTGACCTATCTTGCTGGATGGAGATCAAAGAAGGCTGTTGGCATGTCTGGGTTCAAGATGAAAGGGCTACTCAGTGACTGGGAGGTACTTTCTCCACTTTAGCTCCTCTTACTTCAAGAAGCAGCAATCTCCCAGTTATGGACATTGGGGAGGGTATGTGCTATGGTGAGGGCTGTGAATTGTGTAAGACTCATGATTCACAGACCTGCACCCCTGAAGCAAATAATACATTATATATTAATTTTTAAAAAAGAAGCAGCAATCTCAAGTTTAGCCACCATCTCAATTTTTAGCCACAATTGTACCCGAGTTAAGTACTCTAATTAGACATGTGGCACATATAACATCTCCTCTGCTAGAATCCTGAATAGCACAGCTTTTATTTACTTTGGAACGTTAACTAAACTTGGTGCTCTTTCTATCCAGAGAAATGGCTGCACTAAGTAAAAACAGTCTTTGGATTAGACTAGTTCTTTTTGAAATTATCATATGTCTTTGAGGACTCTTGCAGACTGACTTGACTTGATAAGTAATTTAGTCCTTATTTTCCCTTTTTCAGTTCTTAATTATTCAGCAATTAAATATTTATTACTTGAATATTTTATCCTGGCAATATTTATTATAGTTATCATCAAAAGAAAAGGCTGGACTTAAGTAATTATACAGATGTTCCTTTAAGAAAATAAAAGAAAAATAACAACACCAAAGGGGAAAAGTGTGGTATAATGTAATTCATTCAGCATTGATGGTGCCATTCATTTGTTGAGTGACCTCAGAAAATCTCACTTATCCTCCATGGATCATGGATCTTAACCAAAATGAGAGAATTGGAAAATGATTTCCTTCCAGCTCCAACATTTAATCATGTTATGAATTCACAGAATAAAAACATGGTGGCAAGTTCTGACCTTCTGGATCATTAGGTAGTTGGTCTTTGTTTTATTACCAGACAAGATATTTTCACTAAAGAACCATGACTTCATGTATTCCTAAGACAATTCTAGGTGCCTGTAGAAAGGAAACAAGGTCTGGTCAGGAGCTTTAGGTTGTGTGACTTTGGACGAATAATTTATTTCTCTGGGATTTGGGGACAAAATACGTTTGTATGAAAACAGTGGCCTCTCTTATATTCCAACCGAAGAATGCTTTTGCAAATGAAAATGTAAAATAGAGATTGTAGATTGCTTTGGCCCGGGCAGGAGTGGAGGGGAAGGCTCACTCAGTCTTCCTCCTGCTCCTGACTATGACCTCTGAGGTATCCCACAGCCACTAGAGCCTCCCAGAAATACATTTTGAGAAATCTAAAACCTCTTCAAATACACAATTCCATGGCTTCATGAGTTAAAAAAAAAAAAAAAAAAAAAAAGCTAATTTGGCTCATTTCCTTTTGTGACTTGTGTTAAATTAAGGCAGCTCACAAAATTTTAAATGTGGCATTATTTCTCAAGATTGAGTTTATATAGTTTCTGTTTTTATGGGAAAGCCTAGGAGTAACCCCTTGTATACTTCAATGTCATGAACCAAAGTTCTAAAACTTTAATAATTCAAGATTGCTTTTGCTTATTTCTATTTTATTTTTATTGTCTTTTATGGTAAACATTCTCACGTCCAGTTCTTCTTGGGTGACTGGAATATGGTGTCATATGGAAGGTGAACAACAACCCTAGTTACTCTGGGACTGTCCTGATTTTAGTGCTGAAAGGCCCTCACCCCAGGGAATTCCTTAGCCCTGGGCAGAACAGGAGGGTTGATCACCATTATTGCCAGTCATCTTGCTGAGCAAGGAAATAAGGAGAACTTCTAAAAAAAATAACTGACAGTTTTAAAGCCAGGAAGGAGTAGGCAAAGAAAAGAGGCATCTACCCTCTGATCCGTGAACCTGGCACACTGGCCCCGCCTGCTTGTACAGTCTCTCTGGGTCTCAGCTTCATCTCTGCTTCATCATCTCAGCTCCATCATCATCAGCTTCATCATCACGCCCCAGGCTCACCCTCAGCACGTTGGGTGCTGTCCTAAGTCCACTACTCAACGCAGGCTGGTTCCTTTTCCCAGGATGACTGTACTTTGCCCCTGTGCTCTAGTCCAGGCAGAATTGTAAAAATGTACTAATTTGCCATGGATGCTGTAACAAATTATGACAAATTTAGTGACTTAAAACAGCACAAGTGTATCATGTTGCAGTTCTAAAGGTCTATTATGGGTATCGCTGGGCTAAAATTGAAGTGTTGGCAGGGCTGCATTTCCTCCAGAGGCTGCAAGGGAGAATCGATTCCCTTATCTCCTCCAGTTTCTAGAGATGGTCTGCATTCCTTGGCTTGTAGCGCCTCCCTCCACCTGCAAATCCAGCAATTGCATCTCTCTGTATCTTCGTTCCACAGTCAAATCTTCCTCCTATTCTTTTCCACCTTCTCTTCCCCATTTAAGGGCCCCAGTGATTACACTAAGCACATCCTGAATCCAGGATAATCTGCTTATTTTAAGGTCAGTTGAATAGCAACCTTAATCCCATACGCAACCTTGAGTCCTTAATGTATCCAGTGCAACCTATTCACAGGCTCAGAGGATTAGGATGTAGGCATTTTGGGGGAACCATTACTCCGCCTGCTCTATTGTCTCAATTTGTTGAGGGCTCATTTGTTGAGATTAGGAGCCATGGCTTACTCTGATTACCAAAACCAACTCATAATACTTGCTATATATCTAGGGGAAGTACTTAATTTATCATTCAAATTAGGATACTTCTTTGAGTGAAAGAGGCTCTCTTAGTAATTCCTACAGGAAGACAGACAAAAAAATGTTCTAGTCCAGGCAAAGTAGGACACCTGGTGACAGTGTATAGTATATATTCCACATACATTTGTTGAATTTTATATAATTTAGAGACCTTTTGTTGAATGTTCAGTTACATACTAAGTAGTTTGGGATTTCATAACATATAATCAAGTTGAATAGAAAGGATTCCAGCATGCAATGCTAAGTAAGCTAAATTTTCAGGTGCACTTTATAAGGCATAATTTAGAAAAGACAGAACATCAGTAAAGGCTGGTGTTTAGCGGAAGTAACATGGAGGAGATGAAACCCTGAAAATAAGATAATGGTACTTCAGAAAGTTAAATATATGGGATGCCTGGGTGGCTCAGTCGGCTAGGCATCTGCCTTCAGCTTGGGTCATGATCCTGGGGTCCTGGGATCAAATGCCGCATTGGGCTCCTTGTGCAGCAGGGAGCCTGCTTCTTCCTCTGCCTGTTCTGACTGCTGCTCCCTCTGCTTGTAATTTCTCTCTCTCTCTCTGGCAAATTTAAAAATCTTTAAAAAATTTAAAAAAGAAAGTTAAATAAAAATAATTTTCCATAAATTAAACTTAAATTCCTATATTTTCTTGTAGAAGGCTGACACTCTCTTGTGTCCTGATTCTTTTATTCAAAATATAATCAAGTCTTCATCTTCCATCATCATTTTTGTCATTATTTCAAGAACTAATAGCCTTTAATAAAGGATACTGATATGGCTTCCAAAATTTGCCAAGCAGAAACAATACTACTGTGGACACATCTGAACTATAGTCTCATTGTTTTTTAGGTTATGGATATATTATTGGTTCAATCCCAAGAGCAGGAAAATGGGTGTGCTTTGGATAAATTGATGAGACCACATGCAAGTCTACAGCAGATGAATAATTGCTCCCCAAAGAGGTCTGTGTCCTAATCCCCAGATCCTAAAAATGTTACCCTACATGGCAAAGGAAACTCTGAAAGGTGTGATTAAATTAAGATCTAGCGACGGGAAGATTATCATAGATTATCCTGGATTATCTGGGTGGCCTCAACATAATCACACGTCTCCTCATAAAAGGGAGGCAAGAGAGTCAGAGTCTGAAGATGATGTGAAAACAGAAGCAAGTCCATAAAGAAGACACGATAACACTGTGCTGCTTGCTGGCTTTGAGACAGGGCAAAGGGACGCAAGCCAAGGAATATACACAGCTTCTAGAAGGCAAAGACAAGGAAACAGATTGTCTCCAAGGGCCTCAGATGGAAATTGCCCTCTTGACGTCTTTACTTTGGCCTCATAGAGACTGATTTGGGACTTAAAACCTCTAGAACTATGAAGTTATAAATCTGTGTTGTTTTAAGCCACTAAATTTATGCTCATCTGTCACAATAGCAATAGGAAACTAACACAAGTCCATATATAGGCCAAAGAGATAGGAATGAGGGTGGCATCAAGCAGAGCTGGGAGATCAGCCTCTCCCGAGCATAGCACCTGAGGGAAGCAAATACACAGAAAGTGAAGATGGGGTAGAGGCAGGCGGTGGAGGAAAGGGTTTCAGCAACACACTGAAGGACACAAGTCCAAACTCTGCCATAAACTCTGGTAACCTGTCCATCATTTTGTAAGACTGGGACAAAACAATTGCCCTTCTACACGTTTCTGAAAATTAGGCAGAATATCCTAATAGTGAAAAGTAGGAGTTTTGGAGCTGTAGTGAGCTTAGCTCAGGTCCTTTGTTCAAGTGCCAGCTACTAAACTAATTGTTCAATTTAGCTGTGTTATTTACCTTTCTAATGTTAAGTTGTCACAGTTCTAAGTCAGGGTTAGTAAGAACGCCTCCCTCCCAGGGTTGTTAGGAGGATTAAATGTATATAATACAATATAACATGTTATGTAATGTATGTATATTTTAACACATATTACATATAAGTTACATGTAATGTGATCTAGAAATGTGTATATTGAGTCAATTCTCAATACATGCCAAGTCTCAACGCTTGGGAGTAGAGTATGTATAAGTGCTCATGTTTTCACTTATTCATTAGTTACTGATAGGATCTCCACCCCAATATGGGTACTTTTAAAGTACTCAGCCTGTAGCAGAGCATAAAAGACGTGGACTCTGCCCTTCTGAGTCTGATTTTCAGGATTTTCCAATAAGCTCACCTTCCTGAAGTCACTGTGTTAGCCTGAAGTGTGAGGCTCTTCAAAGAGTTCTATTTATGGTCTGGGGGAGCCCTCATGGCAACAAGCCACCATGGTAGGGCTCCCTGTTAATACGGCTGTGCACCTCCACCTGGCATCAGGTTAATGACATATTAGAAAAATGACTTTCAAGGCTTTCTTATTTATAATGTAACCCTAGAAATATTTCCTCTGTTTGTGACCTTAGGTCCATGGTACTTGCCTGAAGAACTGGGTAACGAACTATTTTTTACATGACAGTGGGAAAAGCACAGAGATATTTATTTCCACTCCCCATAGGACTGAAAAAGGTAGTAGCGATTGGACTGGGCTGAGATCATACTGTTATAATGAAGGAGGCTCAACTAGTAGGGGGTGTAATGAATGTAAGCCTGAAGTGAATGAATCATTATAAAATGTATACTCCATCTCCACAATGAGTCTATTTTATTAAAATAATCTCTGGCATAATGTTGTCCTCTCTTGGCTTTCCCCTACTGTGAATCTATCCATGATTCTACCATCACAAATCTTGTCCCCTGAGGACAGATCCATAATGAGAGTGAAGGGTTTGATTATTTGCTTTTAATAACTCTGCCTCCAAAATCCTACTTAATGCAGCAGAGATTCTATATTGAAGAACATGCCAGAATTATTGGAGGATCAATCAAAATTGGCAATTAATCATAATCACAGCCAGTAATCATAGCTGCAATTACCAATTGATTAATTAGGACAGCTCTTGAAATGCCAGTAGAAATTTAACATCATATTAGATTCAGCCCAATAACCATAAACTTCTACAATTACTTTCCAGCTTACCATAATTTATGTCATATTTCTTTCTATTATTAGCTGTTATATTTATTTATTCATCATTTTATTTGAGCAGGCCAAACTCTTTTGCTGTCTTTTTTATATTGGGAATCTATTAAAATATGTTTAAGTCATGGCATTAAATAAATCTAGTGTCAGTGCCAGGCAAATATTTGCAAATTTAGGACATCTATTTGCATTGTTTTTCAGGCTAAGAATTTTTTTTTTTAATGGGATGTGAGTATATTCTGCACACTGAAAATTGGATAATGCTGGTATATTGCATTTATGTGTGCAAAGTATCATCTGGTTTATTAACCAACTTTTTGCAGGCTTGCCATGGGAAATTTTATTTAACCTTTCGAAAGATAAGTATAGGGGTGCCTGGGTGGTTCAGTGGGTTAAGCCGCTGCCTTCGGCTCGGGTCATGATTCAGGGTCCTGGGATCGAGTCCCACATCGGGCTCTCTGCTCAGCAGGGAGCCTGCTTCCTCCTCTCTCCCTCTCTGCCTGCCTCGCTGCCTCTTGTGATCTCCCTCTGTCAAATAAATAAATAAAATCTTAAAAAAAGAAAAAAAAAGAAAGATAAGTATAAGACAAAGAGTCACCAGAACTACCTAATATGTGCAGGCATCCTAAGGTCAGGGGAAATACAAGTTAAGGAAATTGGGAGAGATCTAATATAAATATAGTAGGAGATCTGTTAAGAAAAAAATCAGCGTATGTTTACTGATTTGGTTTAAGTCTGTGGATTATATTGAGCCAATGCAAATCACTACCACTTAAATCATACCCCCATTCAACAAACAGCTTCTCAACACTTACTCTGCAAAGTATGTTAGGCATTGGAGGCGCTATAGAGTTTAATGGAGCTTCCTCTCCTACCTTTAGTTTACAGTCCAATAAAGTAGTTGAAACACAGACCTCTGAATAGGAAGATCAAAAATCAACCATGCAGGATGAATGTGAAGAAAGGAAGATTTGACCAAGTAAGAAAAACCCATTCATTGAGACCGACTACTTTTTTTCATGGACCTCCTGTTTCTTCTTTCTTTCTTTCTTTCTTTCTTTTTTTTTTTTTTAAGATTTTATTTATTTATTTGACAGAGAGAGATCAGAAGTAGGCAGAGAGGCAGGCAGAGAGAGTGAGAGAGAGGAGGAAGCAGGCTCCCCTCTGAGCAGAGAGCCTGATGTGGAACTCAGGGATCCCGGAACCCTGAGATCATGACCTGAGCCAAAGGCAGAGGCTTAACCCACTGAGCCACCCAGGCATCCCCGGACCTCCTGTTTCTTGAAATCTATTTGCAAAATCAAAGATAAAATTCTAATTATCTGAATTTTAAAATTATGTTTATTCAAAGATTAATTCCTCTCTTCCAAATCCTCATGTTAAAGTCCCTCAAATTTGTTAACATTAATTTATTATTTACTGGATCTTGTGTCCAGGCACAGAAAATGTCTTAACTCTTCATAGTAACAACTGATGGAATAAAACAAAACTATTTTCATCAGATGCATAAAAAGCAGAACTATCTCCCCAGATATACCCGACATATTACATTGATAGCATTAACTTGAAGCAAATAATGAGCCAGTTTTAGGGGCTTAAGTTTTATTCTGCTATTGAGTTTCTCACAATTAGGAGACATCCTTTGTGTGACACACACTGTCTGGGCATAAACCATATGACCACAGGAGGAAGGCATGACCTTTTTGAGTAACTGATGCTCCCTTGGCCCCACTCCATTTGCAACTACCTATACACTGCTGCACTGTGCAGAATAACTTTGACTCATCTGCAAGGGGGTTCATTAAAACTCTGGAATCAGGAGCTGCTGAAATAGTAATAGACATTTATGAAGACTGCATTACAGTGAAAATTTTGATAGCATTGTATATTACATCCATATTAATAGCAAATTACCTTAGCATGGATAATAGCATTTCACAATGAACACCCAAGGAATTAGGGACTATTAGACTTGTCCTCAAAAGCACTGTCTGCCTCTTTAGAGGTAAATTCTGAAAAATGGAGGCTATGAACTTCATACATTCTTAGACATTCTAGGGCTGTCAACCCACTCTGAGTTCTATCAGTACAGCTTCTCGTCAGCTAAGCCATGCAAATTCCAAAGCTCCTGGGAGAAGAGTAACAGAGGAGTTATCTACACTATACAAGTGCTGCTGATTCAACTACCATTTCTCTCCAGACAACTCAAGGCAATGTCTGTTCAGTAAACACTCTTTCAAAAAGAAAAGAAGAGGCTGCTTTTAAACATCATCCCAAACATCATCCCTTTAATGGATGAGATGTCACGGTCTCCTGGCAAGTGAATACTTCAGTGGCATAGTACTTTGATTTGCAACAGTTATAAAACAGCTATTCCTAGAGCAGAGTTAATTATGGGGAGTAAGCAGTTTGGAGGGACTAATTTATATTGCAATGCTTTGGTTGGCATAAAAGAGAAGGCTGTCATAAGAAAGCCTCCTCCCCCTTCCCAAATAGATTGTTGCAAATTCCACAGCAAGGGTTCCATTAGGATATTAACTTAAGATAAAGCCAAGCAGTGATCTGCATAGACCTTGGCTGATCTGAACAGGCCTACCTTGTGACTATGACACAGGTACCTAAGACAGCTAAAAAGGCAACTGGGGTATGTTGAGAAGTTTTGGTGGCCATGCCCATGTTTTGTATATCCAAAGGGTCATGGATAACCATTGTGAGTATCACCCACATGTTGAACCTTCAGATTCACACATTTTCATGTTGCAATAAACTGAAACAATTCACAACATCCTTTTAGAGCATACCATTTATCAATGGCATTGATAATGATTGTTATGGTGATAGCATGGCAAGGATGTGGGGGAAAAAATCTTACCCAAAGCAACTAGGAATAGAGATTATCATTTGAGCCCTCATGAAAATACTTGCTTAGGTGCTTCTTTCTTTCTTTATAGAGAATGCATAATCTCCAAAGAGCAGCAGCAGAAGAATCCCTTGTATCTATTTATCCCAATAACTTTTCTTTTTCCCCCATTTGGCTCAAGGAGAGGGTTGGATTACTAACTCCTTTCTTACAGGTAGTTTTTTTGATGTACAGAAAAGTGCTCTTGGAATTTTTAAAAAAAAAATCCTTTGATAAAGGTCAAACTTCTTTCCATAACCATGTGACCTCCCTGTTCTCTTGACCAAACCCAACTGTACGTCTGAGACAATGGAGTCCAGGCAAAACAATATGAATCAGCCTACCTCATCCTAGGTAAGGCACAAAATGGCACAGAAAGGGGAACAGTAGGGGCACCTGGGTGGCTCAGTTGATTAAAGCCTCTGCCTTCGGCTCAGGTCATGATCCCAGGGTCCTGGGATCAAGCCCCACATCCGGCTCTCTGCTCAGCAGGAGGCCTGCTTCCTCCTCTCTCTGCCTGCTTCTCCACCTACTTGAGATCTCTGTCTGTCAAATGAATAAATAAAATCTTTAAAAAAAAAAAGAAAGGGGATAGTAGATGGAATAGAAGAGGAAAATGAGAATAGCCGACAACTATATCACATAGGATTTGTTTGAGAACAAAATTGGATATGAGTGTTTTTAAATGATGAGATAATATACCAGTATTGGTTTTGTTTTTGTTGGTAATAGTATTATTATCCTTGATAGCAATAAGATGAAATGAAAAGTCTGGGTAATAAAATGTTTTGTATGCCAACTAAAAATTAAAAAAAAAAAAAAGCCAGATCATATCAACTACCAGACTGAGGCAGAGTCCTTCATAATTCAATGAGGTTGGTGTCCTGCTTAACAGAGCCAAAATCACCACTAGTGAAGAACATGACAGATTCCTTTTACATCTGTACTTTTGCAACAACAATTCAATCCCCACCACTTCCCACTGCTCTACTTCTTCTGTTTAGATTTATTCATTCATAAATAATTTGTGAATTTACCAGTACGTTGCTACTTACTTGGTCTCTCATTCCTAGTTTCTAATAGATTTCCAGAGAGTAAAGGAGCAAGGATTCCTAATTGACAGACATTATCACAGATACTGAGGAGAGAGACTACTTTTTAATAAAAGTTGAATCAGAGGTCTTGCTTTTTCTTTCCACCTTTTCTTTATAAAAGATGGCTCTGGATTTGAAGAACTTTCTGTCCCCTGATGCTGTGAGATTTACTGGACCTCCTCTGGGAAAAATATACACCCAACACCCTACAAATGTTGGACTTGATCTACGTGCCTTACTTTGGCATTGGGATGTGACTGGATATAAGAGAGGCATAACTGAGCACCGGCTTTAAGAACCAGTGAAGATTTAAGAGCCAGCCATCTTGCTCTTTCTTTCTGTTACAGAAAAATTCGTGTCTCAAATAGGGCTGCTTCTTCAGCCTGAATCTTGCAATAAAGACAACTCATGCAGGAGTGAAGAGCTACGGCTGATGTGGAGACACCACCATGTAGCAAGAATGAGAAACAGACTGTTGTTTTTGTAAGCCAGTGAGATTTTTAAAGTGTTACTGCTGCATCACGTAGCAAAACCTGACTGACATAACCAAAGTCCCACTTAAACTATGTAATAGTTTTTAAGTAGATTTTTCAGAAAGATATTTTAAAGCTATTTCATTGGAGGTATTATCAAATCCTTAAATCATTTCTTTCCTTTCTTTTTCTCCATAACTTTCAATCTACTCTTTGCAATATGAGCCTCTTCCTCAATCATGATTTCTCTCTCTAGAACCAAGAACATATGATCCTCTGAATATTTTATAAATCTTAATCTACATCTTTGAATGATCTCACCTATCTGCTTTTACTGCCCCGGTCATAGGGTTGTAGAGTTGTACTGGAGAAGGCACAAAATTTTACATACCTAATTAACACATTCTTTGTGTTCAATTAAATATACTGTTGGGTGTATTTTGCATTTGTTTATTATCTTTCCATTCTAAAACCCCCACTTCTTCCCTGTTTACCAAAATTTAGTCTCAGAAGTCACTCTAAGGCAAAACTTCAAACTATTTATTGATTGATTGATTGATTTTAGAGAGAGAATGAGAGAGCGTGTGTGGGGCGGGAGGGGAGGGGCAGAGGGAGAGCGAGAATAAGAATCCTAGGCAGGCTCCATGCTCAGCATGGAGTCCAACACAGGGCTCAATTTCACAAGCTGAAATGATGACCTGACCCAAAATCAAGAGTCAGACTCTCAGCCAACTGAACCCCCCCAGGCACCTTAAAACTTCAAACTATATAATGGGCACTTTCCCAGGTATCTGCTTTTTCACCTCTGTAGTTCAGCTGATTATTCCGTTAGCTAATCTTTAACATTTTTATTTGCCAGGAAGCAAATTAAATTCTCCTATAAGTAATTGTAAGACTATATTTTCATTTTTTTAAAAAATTCTTAGACATAAAGTTCAGAGAGCTGAATTAATTATAATTGATCAGTTTTTGGCAAACTGTCATCACTGTTCTTGCAAATTTCCCTTCCTTGTTTTGCTCTGTTCTATATCATTTTCCTTTGTATCTCATTCCTCCTCCTATCTACCAACATTGATTATAAAATGCTTTAAATGTGTCTTTTAAGAACATAAATTATTTTACTTCTGAACATGTTTTTGATTTACATAAAAATGTTATGTAGCTCATGTTTTAGAAGTATCTCTATTGGGGGCTCCTGGGTGGCTCAGAGGGTGAAAGCCTCCGCCTTCGACTCAGGTCATGATCTGAGGGTCCTGGGATTGAGCCCCGCATCGGGCTCTCTGCTCAGTGGGGAGCCTGCTTCCCCATCTTTCTCTCTCTGTCTGCCTCTCTGCCCACTTGTGATCTCTGTCTGTCAAATAAATAAATAAAATCTTTAAAAAGAAAAAAAAAAGAAGTATCTATATTGGTTAATGGGAACCTAATTTCTTGCTCATGACTCTTCTATGAGTACCCCATGGTATGTATCCATCCCATTCCTCCTATTTCCTTTACAAAAAAAATATGTAAGGTACCTACAATATTTACCATCAAAATCAACACCAAGATGCTTCAGCTTCTACATTTCTTTTGAAATCTGTGTTATGGGAGTGGGTATATTTTAAAAGTGGCAATTTCCCTGTCATTGGGTGCATAAAGTTTTACCCAATTGATCTATGGAATTTTTATACCAATTTTTACTCTTCCATTTACCTATGTTTTTACTAACACTTAAAATCACATACTAGCTAGTTTTAACCTGTTATAGAACTATAAGAATAAAGTTATATCTCGCTGTTTTTTTGTATCTCTGTGTTTGCTAATGAGGTTGAATACTGTTGATTACTATTTTAAATTCTTGTCAGTTCTAAATGTTTTATATTTTAGTTATGATTTCTTCCTTAATCCAAGTTACCTTTTTTTTTTGCATTTCCAAATACAGTTTTTTAAACTATTTCTTTTTCTCTTAGTTCAAGTCTTATTTTATTTTGTCAGAGATCATAGGTTATGTGTTACAGAACCTGGACTGGATCCTGGTGGAAGAACCAAGCAGTACTCGGAGACTTTGGAGGTTTGGAGGTTTATATAAGACTGGCGGGCTCAGAGGAAATGGTTCTCTAAGGGTCTGAGCTCTGAGAACAAGCAGGGAGGGTAATTTATATCCTTCTACTTCTGCATACTTAGTACTTTTAGTGCATGTGGGAAAGGGGGTAAGAAAAGAAGAACCCAGAAGGGCTTTGAGACAGAGACTGGAATTCCCTTGATTTGCTCAGCCATCTTAGAGTACAGTTTTTCCCTTATCAATTGTATTGTTTCTCTGCCATGTTTTAAGTTCCATGTTTGTGGACTATTTGATAAACAGAAGAAAATCTTACTAATCACATTTTTTAAGCATTCTGGATCTCATTTTCTTACTGCTTTATTAGTTTCTATGAGAAATGTGCTTAAATTTAAAAAAAGGTTACTCTTTTTAAGTTAAAAAAGTTTAAAAAAAAGCTTACTAAAAAGTTGATTTTTCAATTTCTTACCTCTATTCCAGGTTTACTAGTTTTTGTCATATATGTTAGGAGACTATACTATTACTAGCGTAGATGGTAATAATTAGTTATTATCCTGATCTTTTTTTAAATCAGAAATGTATACTATCAGGACATATTCTTCATCTTATTTCATATTTTCTCTTAACCACACTTTCTTTTTTTTTTCTTTTCCTATTTCTTTTTTTTAAAGACTTTATTTACTTATTTGACAGACAGAGATCACAAGTAGGCAGAGAGGCAGGCAGAGAGAGAGGAGGAAGCAGGCTCTCCACGGACCAGAGAGCCCGATGCGGGGCTCAATCCCAGGACGCTGGGATCATGACTCAAGCCAAATGCAGAAGCTTTAACCTACTGAGCCACCCAGGTGCCCCCCCCCCTATCTTTCTTTATAAAGATTTATTTTTTAATTTAATGATTCAGATGTTATATGTTTAATTTTAAAGTGTTCTGATAACTTAGGGTAGTCAACTAATACTCATCCATTTATCCTTCCTTGCATGTCATTTGATTATGATTTTTAACCATAATATTAGGAAGTTTGGATCCTTTTAATCGAGGTTCTAAGTTTTTGGTAATTTTTTTTATTAAATGATTTGATCCTCTTTATTTTTTATATTCCTTAGATTTTTTTCTCTCTTTTCATCTGATTCTTTCAGAGGTCTTCAGGCTGTATTATCTATTCCATGGGCCAAATTCAGTTGGTAGCCTATCTTGATGTACACCTGAGTCAAGGATATTTTTTTATATAATTTAAGTGCTGTGAGAAACAAAGAATATGCAAGCGATCTTGTGTGACCTACAAAGCCAAAAATATTTAATACCTTGTACTTTATGAAAAACATTTATAGATACCTCAATTATTTCATCCAAGAATAATTTCAAAGAACATTTCTATGGGGTAAAATTTTGAAGGCCTTGTCTGATTGATAATATGTAATATTTCATTTTCACATTTAAATGATAATGTAGGTAGATATATAATTCTATGTTAAAATTTCTTAGGTCTTTTCTTTTAATAGTTTAAAATTTTTACTTCATTTTCTTGCAACTGTGTAGCTGATTATAAATACTGATGGTAACATGATGCTTGTTTTGGGGCATGTAATCTTCTCTTTCCTCGAGTTTTTTGCAAATCTTCAAATCATTTTCAATATTTAAATTTTTTTAAATTTTATTTATCTAGTGCCTTCTCATTTGATGGTGTCTGTTTAATCTATTCTGCATTATAATCTTTGAGGCTCTATAAATTTGGGGTTTTGTTTTAAAAAAAATTTAGGGGTATTCTCAGGCATTATTTCTTCAATAGTACCTCCCTCCAATGAGCATTTTGCTTCTTCACTTTTGGAGAAACAAAAGTTTGACACATCTACTATTCTCTATGTCTTTGAATGTCTTTGTACACTTTTCATCTCTTTCTCTCCCTATCTCTTTCAACTTACTTACTTAAAAGCAGCTTTATGGACTGAATGTTCTTGGCCCCTGCAAAACTCTTCTGTTGAAGTCCTAACTCCCAGTGTTTCTATATTTGGAGACGAGATCCCTAAAGAGGTAATTAAGGTTAAATGAGGTCTGAAGGATGGGGCCCTGCTGTGTTATGGTTAGATAAGATTAGATAAGAAAAGATACCAAAGCTCATGTTCTAGATACGTGTGTAGAGAAGTGAGTACAAGCCAAATGGAGGGGTTTTAACAAAACCAACACTGCTGGCACATTGATCTTAGACTTCTGGTCTCCAGAACTGTGAGAAAATAAATTCCTGATTAATTAAGCCACCCGGTCTCTGGTACCATGGGATGGCAGGCCAACCAGACTAATACAGGTAAGTAATTGTTTTTAATCAAGATTATTGTGACTGAAAATACTTAGGTGAACAAATTATATGATAGAAAAAAGCACTACCTCATAATCTAAGGTATTCTAGATAGGGTACAGATACTGCAGCAGGAGCCAGGGGTCCAGGCTTGGTGGTTTTGAATGAAAAACACATTTAATTGGCTCCTTATCTGTTGTGGTGAGCTATTGTGATAATCCAAACCAGAAAATGCATCCTCCTCTCTACCTACCCAAATTTCATCTATACAAAAACATCCTATGACTTCTCTTTTGAAAGAGATTATTCTAATTACTCTATAATTTAATATATATAATTATTCTCTAATTGATTTGTGTGTTGATTTTTGCCTTGATGTAATATCCATACATCCTTAGATCATGTCAAATACTAATTTACTTTTCTCAGTAACTGGGTCAGTCCTTGATATAAAATAGGCATTTGAAGAATGGTGATAAATAATTATCTGATTGCCATTAATGACACACCATAGGGTGTATTAGCTTATGGAACACAACTTGCCAGAATATTAAGGATCTAAATTGGAAGTTATATAACTTTATTCTGAGGTGCACGCTGACAGTATTCAGCCTTTCATGTGCTTATTTTAAAAATAAATATATTGATGACACCAGACTTGATGATCTGAGTCTACAGCTTTTATATAAAACAAAATTACTTTGTATTAGGCTTAAAACATAGGTTAATTTATCCACTATTATAGGTAGGTGTTATTATGTTTTAACAAAAACTAAACAGAGATATTGATTTCTTGGAATTTCACAAACCAAACCCAAGAAGAGATTCCAGAAAATTCTTAGGGCCAAATTATTTATTATGGAGCAGTTTTTTGTTTTTTTTTTAAACTTGAAATCCCGGAAAAGGTATCAGATAATCATTACTCTGAACTTGTGAGCAAAAGCATGTATGTCCATACCTATATGCATTTCCCCAGAAAAGACCATTAAATGCTAAAAAAATGCTAAAAAGCATTTTAGGATTCTCAAAATAGTTTCTCACTCAATTAAAACCGAAGAATTCCTATTTCAATGTTTTTACAAAATCGAATTGTATCACAATTTGAGAAGTTAACAGAGGACAGAATCTTGAATAATAAGCACAAAAGAACATTTAACCTATAGGGGTTGGCTGGAAATTTATAGATCAAACTGTACTCAAACTTGGTAATGTTGGGATACCCTTGAGATGGAGTAAAAGGTTAAAAAAAAACTTCCTTGAACTTCACCAAAATCTAATAATAAAGCTCTGATAAGTATTCTATAACAGCTACTACTGGAGAGAAGCAAGATGGTGGAGGAGTAGCAGACTGAAATGACATCAGATCCTAGGAGTTCAGCTAGTATCAAACCATTAAGAACACCTACAGACTCAACAGGAGACAGAAGAGAGTAGCAATTCTAGGAACAGAAAAGCAACCACTTTCTGAAAGTTAGGACGTATGGAGAAGTGAATGTGAAGCAACGGGAAGATAGACCAAGGGGAGAGAGGCTGGATCCTGGCAAGTGGAGGAGCAGTGGAGCACTAAATCAGAACTTTTAGAAGTCTGCTCCACTGAGGGACATCACTCTGGGGGCTAAGTGGGGGTGAAGTCCTTGTGGGGACAGTATGGTCTCAGACCCCATGGGATCACAGAAAGATTAGGAGTGCCTAAGTGTGGCAGAGCTGCCAGGTATTTGAGTAGGGAAGCCAAGTACAGAAACAGAGCCCAGGAGTGAGCTTTCAGATCGGGGCTACCTTAAACTATGATTGAAGGCACAGCAGTACCACTACTCTTTGAGTAGGGACCCCACAAGTGGCCGATCCAGGGAGATTCACCTGCCTTTTCCGGGAGGAGCAGCACAGTAGAAATCTGCTGGGTCTGGAGACTCCAGGTGGGGCCATGCACCAGAGATAGAAACACTTGGTCACAGGCCAGGTGAGCTCGAGGTGTAGCTGAAGAACAGGGAGACAGGAGTGATAAACAGCTTTTCTCTGGGACACACTGAGGAGTGGGGACCCAAGCTCTTGGCTCCTCTAGGCCAGAGATTAGGAAGCCATCATTTTCATTCCCATCCTCCAAAACTCTTTGGAGAGCATTCAGGGAACAAAAGCTCCGAGAGTGAAACTGAGCAGATTGCTTAGTCTGTCCCCTGGCAAGGGTGGTATAATTCTGCCTTGGGCAAAGCCATTTGAGACTCACTGTAATAGCCCCTCCTGCAGAAGATCAGCAAGAACATTCAGCCAAGACCAAGCTCACAGATCAAGGAGAACAACTGAACTCCAGAGCTAGGGGAAAGCAACATATAGAATTCATGGCTTTTCCCCCATGATCCTTTAGTCTTGCAAAGTTAAGTTTTTTTTTATTTCATTTTTTTCTTATTCTATTTTTTAAACCTTTATTCTTTCCTCTTTTAACGTTTTTAAACTAGTTCATGTTAAAAATACTTTTCTAAAAAAATATTTTTAAACCTTTGTTGTTATAGTCATATTTTATCTCTTCATTGTATTAAACCTTATTTTTTGTATATATACAGGTTTTTTCTTTTTCTAAAAAATTTTGGGATACAATTTCTACTAATATACCAAAATATACCCTAATCTAGCACATGGCTCTGTTCTAGTCTCCAGCCTGAGCCCATTTCCTCCTCTTTTTTTTTTTGTTTCTAACCAACTTAACTAATCAATTCCTTTTTTAAGAATTTAAAAAAAAATTTTCGTCTTTACAGTCATATTCCATCCTTCCATTGTGTTCACCCTTATTTTTGTGTGTATATATATAAGTTTTTCTTTCTTTAAAATTTTGGGAGGTAGTTACTTCTAAAAGACCAAAATACACCCCAAATCAAGTGGGTGGCTCTTATTCACCAGTCTAAAATATATATATATATTTCTTTTTTCCCCTTTTCTTCTCCCCCAGGTTTTGGATCTCTTCTGATGTGGTCAGCATATATTTTTCTGGGGTCTTTGCCACCCTTTTAGTATTTTATTGTCTCGTTCATATATCTGTATCTGGATAAAAAGACAAGGCAGAAAAACTCACCCCCCAAAAAAAAAATAATAACAAGAGGCAGTGCCTGTTGCTAGGGGCCTAATCAATATGGACATTTATAATATATCAGAACTAGAGTTCAGAACAATGATTCTCAAGGTGCTAGCTCGGCTCAAAAAGACATGGAAGATATTAGAGAATTCCTTTCTGGAGAAATAAAATCCCTGTCTGGAGAAATAAAAGAGCAAAAATCTAACCAAGTTTAAATTAAAAAAAAAAAAAAGCTATTAATGAGGTCCAATAAAAAATGGAGGCTCTTACTGCTAGGGAAAATGAGGCAGAAGAGAGAATTAGTGATACAGAAGACCAAATGACAGAGAATAAAGAAGCTGAGCAAAAGAAAGACAAACAACTACTGGCCCCAAAGGGGAGAATTTGAGAGATAAGTGATACCATAAGACAAAACAGAGTTAGAATAATTGGGATTTCAGAAGAAGAAGAAAGAGAGAGAGGGGCAGAAAGTATATTGGAGTGAATTATAGTACAGAAATTCCCTACTATGGCAAAGGGAACAAGCAACAAAATCCAGGAGGCATAGAGAACCCCTCTCAAATTCAACAAAAATAGGTCCACACCCCTTCATCTAATAGTAAAATTTACAAGTCTTAGTGACAAAGAGAAAATCCTGAAAGCAGCTCAGGACAAGAACATTGTAACATACAATGGTAAAAATATTAGATTGGCAGCAGACTTATCTACAGAGACCTGGCAGGCCAGAAAGAACTGGCATGATACATTCAGAGCACTAAATGAGAAAAATATGCAGCCAAGAATACTATATCCAGCTAGGCTCTCATTGAAAATAGAACAAGATAAAAAGCTTCCAGGACCAAAAAAAAAAAAAAAAAAAAAAATTAAAAAAAAATTGCAAACACCAAACCAGCCCTACAGAAGTACTGAAAGGGGTATTCTAAGCAAAGGGAGAGCCTATAAATAGTAGACCAGAAAGGAACAGAGACAATATACAGTAACAGTCACCCTACAGGCAACACAGATAATTTTATATCTCTCAATAGTTACCCTGAATGGAAATGGGCTAAATGTCCCAATCAAAAGACACAGGGTATCAGAATGGATTAAAAAAACAATACCCATCAGTATGCTGTCTGCAAGAAACTCATTTTAGACCAATGATACCTCCAGACTTAAAGTGAGGGGGTGGAAAACAATTTACCATGCTAAAAAAAAGGGACATCAAAAGAAAGCCGGGTGGCAATCCTTATATCAGATCAATTAGATTTTAAGCCAAAGACTATAATAAGAGATGAGGAAAGACACTATATCATACTTAAAGGATCTGTCCAACAAGAAGATCTAACAATTTTAAATATCTATGCCCCTAACATGGGAGCAGCCAGCTATATAAACCAATTAATAACAAAATCAAAGAAACACATCGACAATAATGACAATAATACAATAATAGTAGGGGATTTTAACACCCCCCCCTTACTGAAATGGACAGATCATCTAAGCAAAAGATCAAAAAGGAAATAAAGGCTTTAAGTGACACACTGGATCAGATGAACATCACAGATATATTCAGAACATTCCATCCCAGAGCAACAGAATACTTTGATTTATCTTATTTATTTCTATCTACACCTGCTCAAATGTAAGCCCCATGAAAAGTTTTATTAATGTTTTTTCTCCACTACTTGTAACTATGCTTGACACAAACCTTTGAAGACTCAATTAATAGATGGATGGAATAGCATGGAGTTTCCTCAAAAAGTTGAAAACAGAACTACCCTACAAACCAGCAATCACACTACTGGGCATTTACCCTAAAGATACAAATGTAGTGATCTGAAGGGGCACATGCACCCAAATGTTTCTGGCAGCCATGTCCACAATAGCCAAACTATAGAAGGAATCTAGATGTCCATCAACGGATGAATAGATAAAGAAGAGGTGCTATACACACACACACACACACACACACACACACACACACACACACTAGAATACTATGCAGCCATCAAAAGAAATGAAATCTTGCCTTTTGCAATGACGTGGATAGAACTAGAGGGTATTATGCTGAGCAAAATAAGTCAAACAGAGGAAGACAATTATATTGTTTCCCTGATGTGAGGAATTTGATAATCAAATTCTCAAATTTGATTGAGTGGGGTGTTTGGGAGTAGGGAAGGGAAAAATGACAAGATGGGATCGGGAGGGAGAACCATAAGAGACTCTTACAAAACAAACTGAGGGTTGCTGGGGGAAGGAGGGGTGTGTGGAGAGAGTGGTTGGTGTAAGGACCTACTTAGCAAGAGGCTTTCATTAAAGTTAAACTGTCCCTGCTCCCGTCCCCCAGGGGATTCACTTAAAAACAAGTCCCGGAAACCAGCTCCAGTAACAAAGTCCGGATACAAGGGTGGGTCAGGCCAGGTGGAGACATCCAATCAGTGGGCGCATGCATACTGTCTCCCTGGTTACCAAGGAGTATGGGCCCCGCCCTTTGGGAGCCTTTTGGGTGCCAATCCCAACCAAGATGACAGGCTGGGTCAAATGTCTACTAGGGTAAATTGTAACTCAATTGGTCACCTAGCATCACTGTCGAGTTTCCTGTGTGTGTTACAATCTCATTGGTCACCTGTGCGTGGCCAGGCCCGACCGCAAGGCCTTTGCCCATAAAAGCTAGACTGTGAAACAGAGAAGAATCGCCCTCTCTTGCAAGAGGTGCGTCCCTGAACGTTCGGTTAAATTCTTGATGCTTGGCATGAAATAAAGTTTTGCTTGACCTTCGCTTTTTATCAGTCTCACTCCTTTAATCATGGACCCATTACTGGGGCATAACAGTTAGGTTATGGACATTGAGGAGTGAATGTAACATGGTGATTTTTGCGAAGTGTGTAAGCCTGATGATTCACAAACCTGTACCCCTGGAGCAAATAATACATTATATGTTAATAAAAATAATTAATTTTTAAAAAGCTACTACTACTGCATACCTAGAGAGATTCAGATGGCATCGAAAGATGGGTAACAACTATATAGAGACTATCACAAATAATGATGTTAAGAATGAAACATCATTAATTATAACTGAAGAAGGCCATTACCTATGTACAATGTAAAAGAGGACATTTTTTTCTCTACCTTCCTAAATTCTATTAGCCAGTCTATTAATAAAGTTGATATAAAAAAGATTAACAAGAGAAAAACAAATTTAATTTCAAACATATGGGAGCCCCACAAAGACTTGAAAGGTCAAAGATAGTCAAGTAACTGAGGCTGACATACCACCTTGAGCTAAGGAGAAAGAAGTGGGGCTCTAGGGCTTCAGTGGAAAGGAAGACAATTCACAGGAAAATGGGGAGAGCAAATGCTTGGTAAACAAATTCTTACAATGCCCTGCAGAGAATTAGGAGAGGGAGAGAAATTTGAAAAACAAACAAAGAAAAAAAGCAAAATACACACAAAACAGACTCTACTGAGCTCCCCCTACTCTCAGTTTACCATACTCATTTTATTTATTTATCTCTGGTGATAGCTGTCTTCCTGGACCAGGGCCTCTATCTAAAGCCTTACAGGCAATTAAGGGGGAACTGAAAAGTTTTCCTGAGTCTTTTGTGCCTTGATTGTCTTCAAGTCAAAATAATCCACATGCCAAAGTAGTACATTTTGTAGAGCCCAGTTCTGAATCCCTTCTAGTGGTATAGATGACCTACCTCTCTCTCTCTCTCTCTCTTTCCCTTCTATGATTGCTGAAAGCTCTCTCAGTTATTCTGGGAAATTCAGGAATGGAATTTTAAGTACTGCAATGTCATAAAGATTCCATTTACTGGGGTGAGAAATATGTTTGAACATTTCAGAAGTAAGCAAGCATGTTATTTTAATTTGCTAAAATCCCAAAGCACCAACAGTTGAGTTTCTGTCTTTGAGATGGTCATAATATTGTAAGGGAGGGGAAAAAGTCTTTTTCCTCTACCTATCTTAAATACCCCAGCTGGAGATTAGACTAAATTATACTAACAAAAGGCAGATTAACAGGAGAAATAAATGTAAGTTGATTGCCATGCTTATATAAATTGGAACATCCATAAATGAGTAACCCAAAAGGGTGGTTAGAATTTAGGCTTATATATCATCTTAGGCTAAACAAAGGAAAGAGGAGTTTAGGGCTTCTGGGGATGGGAGGCAGATTGTGGGAAGATGACCAAGAAAAGTTTGGTAAACAAGGTTTGTTTTTTTTTTTTTAATAAGGTTTGTTCTGCAGATTTCAATTGGTGCCTTCTCCACTGATTCAAGTTATTAAGAGCCCTAGTCTTCCTGGTGTGGGTGAAGGAAACATCTTTACAAATGGAAATTTCCTTTGTAAATGTAAATTTCCTTTACAAAAGGAAAATATGTGACCTGTTTTTAGAGCTTTTTCTGCATCTGCTGGTTCTCAAAGGCCTAGCTCAAAATACTCCATCTGCCAAAAAGATATATTTTGGGGTAGCATATTCTGGTACCCTTCAAAATGTTAGTTAATACTTCCCCTCACTAAAAATTCTATAATATAAGTGAGTATCAATACTAATACCACATGTCACTCTAAAACTAAATTCTTAAAGTTCTGTCAATAATTCTGATTAGTTCTTACAATATAGTTTAAACAAATTTCTTTGTGACTAGAGCTCTAAATGCAAAGAGGAAGCAGCTCCTAATATTAAAAAAGTTCAGCTTATAATCTAATTCAGCTTTCAAACTCATAAAACTCAAGCTCACTCTATGTATTGCATCAAAGGAAACTGAGCACAGATAAGTGGTTATTCTCTCATTTCTCTGGCCTTCACTGATTAATCATGGTGATTTTCTGTGGTGATTCAGGGGGTTGTGTGAAATGCAATTCTAAGGAAAAGACATAAATGTCCGTCAGCTGGAAAGACAGTGCACCCTCAAGGCAAAAAAAGAAAGGATTGAAGGTACCCTAACTGTAACTATCACTTGAGATTTGCCCCTCCAAGGGAAGATAAATTTCTTGATATAAATTTTCAAGTGTAAAATGGATGCCATCCTAAAGTTTTTAAGCATCCCCCACTGAATACTGATTTTATAGTACCTTCAGTGGAAATCCTCTTCCCAAGGCATGCAAACAGCTTGTCAGAAGTCTGAAGGAATATACTGGTGACTTGATGAAAAGTCTTGTATGTTTTCCTCACTTTTTGACTTTGGATGTCATTTATCCTTAGGTGTGTGTTTTAAACATGCTAACTCACATAGGTGCACATATAAGCACACAACATAGAAAGATTGGCCAGCAAGTTACTCATTCAAATTGCTATAGTTAATTAAAAACTTAATCAAGGTAGAGGGGAGAAAGGCAATATTATGAGCTGAACTCTACTTCCCCACTGAAATTTGTATGTTGAAGTCCTCACCCCTAGTACTTCAGAATGCAACTATATTTGAAGATAGGTCATTAAAGGGGCAATTAAAATGAGTTGGTAGGGTGGGCTCTAATCCAGTCTGACTGGTATCCTTATAAGGAGAGAAACTCTCAATATATAGAGATACAGCAAGTGTATGCACAGAGAGGAAACACTATGTCAGAACACCACAAGAAGGTGGCCATGTGTAAACCAAGGAGTGAGGTCTCAGGAGAAAGCAAATCTGCCCATACCTTGATCTTGCACTTGTAGACTCCAGAACTGTGGGAAAATAAATTCTGTTGTCTAAGCCACCCAGTCAATGGTATCTTGTATGGCAGCCCTAGCAAACGAATATAGGCAGGAAAAAAGTAAAGAAAAAACCTTAGGTTTTTTATATCAAGCATTCCAATTATTGTCTAAGGCACTGTGCTTAGATGATAAGCAATTACCTTCAAAAGTGACTCTATTATGGGGCGCCTGGGTGGCTCAGTGGGTTAAGCCTCTGCCTTCGGCTCAGGTCATGATCCCAGGGTGCTGGGATCGAGCCCCGCATTGGCGCTCTGCTCAGCGGGGAGCCTGCTTCCTCCTCTCTCTCTGCCTGCCTCTCTGCCTCCTTGTGATCTCTCTCTCTGTCCAATAATAAATAAAATCTTAAAAAAAAAAAGTGACTCTATTATGTAGCTCAGCAAAACCTAGTATACTGTTATAAATTTAGGGTGTTAACTAGTTCATCTGTTATTGAATCATATCTGTTTATTGAATCATAATTGTACATGAGTGAAAGGTCCCCCAATAATGGGCCCGTGATTAAAGGAGCAAGACTGATACAAAGCGAAGGTCAAGCAAAGCTTTATTTTGTGCCAAGCATCAAGAATCAAACCAACCAGCTGGGGCCGCACCTCTTACAGAGAGCGCGAACACCCCCCCCCCCCCCGCCTCCACCCTACCGACTAACTTTTAAAGGGCAAGGGCTATGTGGTTGGGCCCAGCCACACACAGGTGGCCAATGAGATTGTAACACACAGAGAAAGCTGCACAGTCATGCTAGGTCACACACGGGTGGCCAATTGAATTACAATTTACCCTAGTAGCTATTTGAACTAGCCTATCACCTTGGTCAGAATTGGTGCCCAAAAGGCGGGGCCCATACTCCTTGGTAGCTAAGGAGACAGTATGCGCCCCCACTGATTGGATACCTCCACCTGGCCTGACCCACCCTTGTATTTGGGCTTTGTTACCTGGGACTGGTTTCCTGGGCTTGCTTTTAAGTAAGACCCTGAGGCGGGGGGTGGGGGGGGCAGGATCAGTTTAAGTTTTACTGCATAAACAACAAAATCACTGTTTAACCCAAGATGGAATCCCTCTGGCTAAATAGGCCTTTATAATGAGCAATTAGCATATTTTGTCTAAGCCATATTACCTGGTCTGAAGGACTTTATAAGTATAATTCTTTGGATAAACATAACTAAACTAGTAATATATAAGCTTAGGACATATGAACAATATAAGATAGGCAAAGTAAAAGGGCTACATGATTCCAGAAGAATATACATACAAATAATTTACTTAATAATCAATGCCATTTGAATCAGTTATACCATAACAGGCACTAAGTTAAATGCTTTATGTTCACATACTTATTTAATAGTCACAAAAATTCTGTGACCTGGGCATTAATATCTCTATTAATTTAAAATGAAATTTAGAGATTAAAGAAATTACTCAAAACCACACAGACAGTACATGGCAAACAGAATATGAACTAAGGTTGATCTGGTACAGGAACCTGTGTTTTAAGGGTGCTTGGGTGACTCAATCAGCTAAGCATGTGCCCGGGGTCCTGGGATTGAGGTCTGCATCAGGCTCCTTGCACCACAGGAAGCCTACTTCTCCCTCTCCCTCTACTTGCCACTCCTCGTTAAAGGAATAAAATCTTAAAAAAAAAAAAAGGAAGAAGGAAAGAACCTGTGTTTTAAATGCTATGTTATCTTGAGATTTAGTCTTCCAATGCTTAAAATATCCATAAGAAAAATTAAATATTTTTTCAGATACTTCTCAATGCCTTAATTTGAAAAACAAAAGCCATATTTATTAATTTGCTTACTTCACCCTGTCATTGTTATGTATGTTTATTCTTAAATAGTTTGTCATCATTAAATGATGCTAAGAGCAGGAAAAGATGTTAAGTTACTCTTGTTCAGATCTCTTATTTTCATTTGAGAAAAGTTACATGAGTCATACAGTGTTATGAAGCCAGAGGGTGTAAGACCATGCTGTTCCATGTGCCAGTATATGAACAGTTTGCTACTATTTTATGATGATATATGCTTGCAACAAAATGTTAAAAAAAAATGTTATAATTCACAGCTTCCTTCCTTGAGGAAGTTTTGCTATGGAAATCATCAGTAGAACTGTACACTCTGTTTAGTGGCTTAATTTGTTCAGGAAACTAGACTCTAATCTCAATACAGAGAATTAACAGTCTCAAACAGAAGCACTTTTACAGACCACATTTTGAGTATCATTTTAAGACACAGGAATGGAACCTTTAGTTCCTAACTTAGCTTCTCTTATTTTTCTTACATTAGTTAAAGATGAAGGAAAGACTTGGCTTCAAATTATAGCCCTTACCCTTATTACAAATCAACTAAGGTTTTAAATAAAAATTTTCTGGGGTGCCTGGGTGGCTCAGTAGGTTAAGCCTCTGCCTTCGGCTCAGGTCATGAGCCCAGAGTCCTGGGATCGAGCCCCACATCGGGCTTTCTATTCAGCGGGGAGCCTGCTTCATCCTCTCTCTCTGCCTACTTGTGATCTCGGTCTGTCAAATAAATAAATAAAATCTTTAAAAAATTTCCATATCTACAGTGAAAAAAATAACACCTACTTTATATATAATCTATTGGGTAAATTAAACATCAATTACATAAAATGTGACACCTAGTAGGCACCCAACAAAGTAACTAATAACAATATGTAAAATCTATGAAAGAAAGTCTATTTAGAGCCCATAAAACTCTGATTTAACTTATGATAAAGGTAATTTACTAAAACACACAAATTCTTGTCCAGAAAAAATAATGATATCACTATAATACTTAGTATTCCAAGAATAATAGCAGTTCTAGGACAGTATTAGAAACAATATTGGTGGGGTTAACTGTTAAAACAACCAGAACAAGGGGCGTCTGGGTCGCTCAGTGGGTTAAAGCCTCTGCCTTGGGATCAGGTCATGATCCCAGGATCCTGGGATTGAGTCCTGCATTGGGCTCTCTGCTCAACAGGGAGCCTGCTTCCCTCTCCCTCTCTGCCTCCCTCTCTGCCTACTTGTGATCTGTGAAATAAATAAATAAATACAATCCTTAAAAAAAAAAAAAAAAAAAGAACAAAATGCATTTCCAGTCTTGTCATTCGTAAAAGCAGCAATAAAAATGATGGGAATTCTGTTCCCAGCATTGATTGAATAAGTTGTATTGACTTACCCATCTTCTATAAAAAAATTCTAAAATACAGAAAATACTATATATTCAAAAAAATTTTCAGACAGTGGATGAGAGCACAAGACTGTAATACCTGAGAATAGAAAAGTAAACAAGAGCCTTAAATTTGCAACAGATTTTTGCCTGGAAGCAATTTCTGGACAATGATTCCATGAGAATGCTTGTAAGTGGAAAATGGCAGGCTCGGTGAGTTAAAGAGACAGAGAAAAGAGTTCAGAGAAAATGACCTAGCTGGAATTTATAGAAAGGATATTTAGAAAAGGAGGAGCTATGCCGAAAACAACCTGTATAGGATTCCCCTGGAGCAGTGATTTTGAAGCTCAAGAGCCTGGGTAAAAAACAATCAAAGAAAAGTAAACCAAGCAATTCTGAGAGCTCAATTAGAGCTTGAAAATATCTGACTTCCAACCTGTCAGAATGGCCACTCCTTGTTGAATATGGAGAGCATTTCGGAGAGAGCCTACCAATGACATATCTTAGTGCTAGGGCTAAGCTATTTTTAAAGAATGTACTGGAATGCCTTTAAAAACTTAATAACAAGTTCAGAAAGGATGGAACCAATAGGTAAATAACTACCTGATAGAACAAAGCTCAACATTCGTTACAACAATACTATAAAATCAGACGCACAACAATGTCAGGCATTGGAATGGAATGATGATTCCTGCATTCAATAAAAAATTACTAACCATCTCAAGAAGGTGGAAAATGTGATCTAATCCAGAAGAATAATTATTAATAAAAATAGATCTAGAAATATTAGCAGTGAGAGAATTGACAGAGTAGGATATCAAAAGAGCTATAACAATTTGTTCAATAATTTATTCAGAGGACATCATAAATATGGTGATAGAACTAAGGGAAATTCTATAAGTAAAAATACAATACCTGAAATGAAAAACTCACTGGATGAGATTAACCTCAAATTAGAGACTACAGAAAAAGGACAGTAAACCTGAAAATAGAAAAAGTCAAAACTAAAGTGCAAAATGAAACAAGAAAAAGATTGAAATATATTAAAGGAACCTTAGTATCTTTTAGAAAATATGAAGTAGTACAGCATGGCTCTAATGAAAACCCCAGAAGAAAAATAATGTAGAGTAAGTAGATCGTATTCTTGAAGTGATAAGGGCCAATGATTTCCCAAATTCAATGAAACTTTTAAACTCTTAGAATGAAAAACCTCAATAAACCTCAAGACAGATAATGCCTAAGCATGCACACATACACACACTCAAGCCATGTCACAACAATTGCCTAAAAGCCTTGATAATGACAAAATTTTAACAGCTCCCAGAGAATAAAACAAAGGATATTCTAGAGCTTTCCACAAACCTGCAGAAGTCATATTAATAATATACATACTGAACATTTAGTATATCCCTGATACTTATTTAAGGACATGTATCCACTCATTTAATCCTCAGTAGAATTTTGTGATGTGGGAAACAATTTTACCACCCTAACTATTTAGATGGAGAAACTGATGAAAGGTGAGGTTCAATAATGTACCAAGTATAAATACCTCATAAGTAATATGTATTGCCTATCAAATAATTAAGAGATTAGAGAAAAGCAACAAAATCAGTATTTTCAACTGCCCCTCTGTATTTTTCCAGAAATTCAACTTTTTTCTCTAGCACCCTTTTCCAGTGTTTTCCAGTGCTTTGAAATAATAGAAACTCATCTATGCTAGCTGAATTGTGTTTTATTTTCTCTATTGTCAACTGGCACAACTTTATCTCAGAAGGAACTAGAAGTTGAACTGTAAGGCCATCTGAAACTCAGCTCTTTCTAGAACATCTGCTCCCATCTCCCCTGTCTTTACAGATTTTACTTTCTCTATTTTTCCATCTACAGAGTGGAAAATGCTTGTGCTTATTTCCTGAGTGCGTATGTTGCATTTCTAGTGCCTTCAGAAGTAGCCTCTCAACCCTAATCACAATTTCTAAGGAAAGATAATCTGATTGGTCCAATTTGGGTCAGGTAGAACCCATTTATGACTGCAGTGTAGAGATGGTGTTTGGGTTCACACAGTGAACTCTACAGAGAGGAAAGACTTCAGGGAATTTCTAGGTGGATTAGAGACTCATATTATGAAATGTATTCCCCCTAAATAATTTAGTAATTTACTATTAAATATAGTAATAAATTTGTACAATCAGCACAAATCCTTGAAAATACCATTTTTCATGTGGATATAAGAACAGAGCAGGTGAGGTACTCTTCTGGAGCTTCAGGAAACTAGCGGCTCAACCTCCTGGTCACTAACCTAATATGGGCCCATTAGAATTTCATGGTCATTCATGATTTCTCCAAATAATGATCATGAATATTGATAAATTATGTCCTCATGATCTTAGAGTGATCAGAATACACATCTCTGATTAGTATTTTGAATTCCTGTGTCAATTTTTGGGGGGTTACATGGAGCTGTAGTTCCGCCCTACATGACAAAAGACACTCAGAAGCCACAAGTTACTAAGAGAGCAGTTTCCCAAAACGTGTTTTACAAAAGCATTAATCAGAGATGGACTCTATAACAAAAATAAGCCAGGGAATAACTATATATGATATAACCCCCTCCTGAAGAAACAAAAGGCCTATGAGTATACAATAAAGCTCTATCAAGCCCTGTAGCTAAGGAACCTGCTTCACATTTTCTGACCTACAAAGTCTAACACAGGTTTTGTTTTGTTTTGTTTTGTTTTTTAGTAATGGAAAATAATGCAAATATAAACAAAAATTTAAAAAAGGTGGTTTAGGGGTGGATAATTTATTGGTTCATGTAACCCAATCTGGGAGGAACAACTGGCTTGAAACAATTATATCTGTTAATATAATCTGACATTAATGACATTGAATTTCTGTCTTTCCATCATTAGTTCTTTATGCTTAATTCTCCAAGGGCAACTTTCCCCAAAGGAATTGTATTAAATATTTACTGACTTGAAAGCAACTCTTCAAAGAAGACAAATGCTAGGAGAGGTTGTTAATTAGCCTGATTTCACCTATGAGCCTATTCCTAGATAATCTACAGTATCTAGGGAGATGGGATAATTAATTAGCATATCCTGGATTTCCTGATCTATTAGTCTGCCTAGGCTAGTCTATGTTGAGAGAAACAACTTCAAAATTTCAGTGGCTTAAAAATAATAATGTATTGAAATAATAACTTATTTAACTTACTTAAAAATAATAACATGCCATAGTCTACCACTGGGTTAACTGTAATTCTACTCTATGTCATCTTTAATACAGGACCTAAACTGATGAAATAGCCTCTGTATGGAATACTTACAGTGCCATGACTAGAATAAAGAGGCATGGAATACCATATACTGGCTGACTAGACAGGATACACATTACTTCTGCTCACATGCCACTGGACAGATGAGTCCGTGGCCAAGCCTGGTACTGAACAGAGAAGAACAATCCTTCTGCAGGAAAAAAGTAGAAGATATTTTCAAGCAATAATATGGTCTATCACAGTTAACTTTGCTGATAAAAATTATTTACTGTTCTTCCTCTCCTATATTCAGAACACATCCATCACTCCTCATAGCACAAAAGAGAAGTTCCCCCAGGAAAATCCATTCACATTTCATTGGCCAAAGCAAGTCACATTAGCAAGCTTGATCTGAATAGAATAGGAAAGAGAAATCAATGTGCAAAGAAGAATATGAGCATTTTTTAAAATTAAAAAACATAGTTTATCATACCCGACCACCCATTTGTTGAGGGAAGAGATACTATGTGTGGTAGGCCCAACAAGACGGCCATTTGTGGTAAATATTTGTCTTACCCATAATGTGTTTAAATACATTCTAGATAAATTGAGTCCAGGAACTACTGAACACAGGATCTTTTCCTTGGCAATTTGCTGTACATAAGCATATGAAATAAAGTGGCATTGTAATAATGATATCTATATAATCCAACCCCAAATTGCCTAAATTATTTACCTTTAGACTTCTTTACATGCTAGGAAATACCATTATGGAGACAGTAGTTCAACATTGGGAACTTAAGTGGGATAGTAGACCCCTAACACTCCATTAGACATCTTCTGAAAAATCTATAGATTTTAAAACTTGGTTGTAAAACATTTCTCACCAAGCTTTCTCCATATCATATTTTCATGGATTGTCATATATTTCCTTTGCCACAGTCAAACATGCCTTCATATTCATCTATAGTTCCATTTTTTGAAAATTTTCTTTCCTTTTAAAAAATACTTTATATTACATTATGAGAGTTACTACATTTGGCATGAGAAGACAGTGAAAAGTCACGCTATTGTTTTCTAACTATTTTTTACTGTGGTAAAAATATATAAAACATAAAATTTGCCATTTTAACCACTTTAAATATACAATTCACTGAAATCAATTATATTCAAAATATTGTGCAGCATCATCATTATCTATTTCCAAAACTTCTTCATCACCCCAAGCAGAAACTCAGTAACACAACACCGAATAATGCTTCAATGAACATTGGCATACAAGTATCTGTTTTTAATACAAGTATCTTGTTTTTAATTCTTTTGTTTATATACCTAGGAATGGAATTTTGGGGTCTAATGCTAACTCTGTCTTTAGCTTTTTGTGGCATTTTTAAATGGCTTACACAGTGGCTTCACCAGCAATGTATAGGGTTCCCATTTCTCCACATCCTCATGTTGCTTAGTTTTTAATAGCTAAAGCTCTTACCATGAATATCAGTCTCCTGTCATGCAAGATTCAAATTCTCACTTTGGAAATGTTACAAATTATATATCATTATTCATTTATGCATCTCTGAAAGTGCTAATGTTATTTTCATTAATAGTAATGATAATGATAATAATAGTGTCAATATACATAAGGGTCTACTCTAATCAAAAACATTGAAAAGGTAGCTTAGACTGTTGAAAGAGACTGACTCTGACAAAGTAATTCCTTTATGGGCTTTCCTGGATCAGGTCCCATAAATGCATCAAGTAACTGATCTTAATTTGTTTTTTTTTCAAATAGATTTTCTGCCAAGGAAAAAGATACTTATCCATTCTAAGTCATTAAATGAGCTCTCTGGTATGAATGAGTCCCTTGAGAACTGGGCAAGGCAATGCATCTCTATTTTCTAACACGTGATTGCCCAGTACATCCAAGAGTCACAGATCCAAGATGAAGAACAGGGAGCAAATTCATATTCATTGAGCTCCTACTTTAGGAAATTCCTCATTTAATTTTCACAGTGGCACTATGAGTTGGGGAGACAGTATAGTGTAGTGAAGCACCTGGACTGTGGGTTCAGATTAGTTGGGTTCAACTGCTAATTCAAATCCTGAATAGTTATAGAAACTTTATTTAACTCTTTCCCACCTCTCTTCCTTTCTCCCTTCCTTCTTTCCTTCCTCCCTTATTCCCTCTGTCTTTCCCTTCCCTTTTCCTTTCTTCTTTCTTTCACCCTTTCCTTCTTACACCTTTTTCCCCCTTCCCTTCTCTTTCTTTCTTCATATATTCATTGATATATGTACCAATGATATATATCATTGATAGATGATATATTCAAACTGTGTGTCTGGGGGGATCAAAAATGGCAAAATTTCTGTCCCTTGGAAATTACACACTACTTGGAAATATAAATATATAAATGAAAATAAATATATAAATGAAAATAAAGCATGGAAAGAGGTTACAGAATTGCCAGTTTTATTTACCTGCAAATGGGATATTAAAAATACCTACCTCAAAGAGCTGCTATATCAGGGAGATCCCTGATATGAGGAGTGGAGATGCCACATGGGGGGTTTGGGGGGTAGGAAAAGAATAAATGAAACAAGATGGGATCCGGAGGGAGACAAACCATAAGTGACTCTTAATCTCACAAAACAAACTGAGGGTTGCTGGGGGGGGGGGGGTTGGGGGGAGGGGGGGGGGATTATGGACATTGGGGAGGGTATGTGCTTTGGTGAGTGCTGTGAAGTGTGTAAACCTGGTGATTCACAGACCTGTACCCCTGGGGATAAAAATATATGTTTATAAAAAATAAAAAATTAATTAAAAAAAAAAGAGCTGCTATAACGTTAGAATTGAATGAATCATATAAAAGAGCTTATCAGAAAGCTTGATGCACAGGAGTGTTATAAAAATTAAGGCCAGAAAGGTTAACTATTTAATCCAAAATTGCTTGGCTAGTAAGTGCAGCACTAGAATTGAAATATAATTTACCTATCCAGAAACATCTTTCCATCATACTATGCTTCCTTCCTGAAATTCTAAATGTTAAGGGACAGAGAGAAACCAATACTGATGCATTCCCTAAGAACTATCTTTCCTCTACCATTAGCAAACACATGTTTCTCATAATCATGTAAGTACCATTAAACAGGAGTTGAGATGAGTCACTCTCATATTTGAAGTCAAAATCAACATATTTCTTAATTGAAGTCCTTGAGATAGGGGATTTTATAAAATTTCTTTTTTCTTACAGTCTTTCATTGTCTGGAACAATAATATCATATGATCCTTGAATTCAAGTTCCTAGGAAAATTTATATATCCATGAAATTCAAATATCTCTAGGCCAGTTTGAGTTATGACCAGAATAAGAATTTGGGGAGCTCACAAACTATTTTATCAGCCACAGTCCCTACCTAGAATATATTTTCAGAGTATAGAGAACTGGAAGAAGTTAGAAGTCACATCCACTGCTATGGCTGACAATGGGTCAGGTATAAACACTTAATCCCCTAGTTTCTTTGGATTTCTATATATACCAGGTGACAGTGTATTCTAGTTTGCCTGGTTCATGCATATGTTGGTCATCCTGCCATAATTAATACCCCTTCTTTTCCTGTTCAAACCATCCTTCTTTGGATAATAAATTACATGCTCACTCTGTAAATAAGCATGCAGGCAGAGAGTGGATAGCACTCTCTAGTGTTAGAACTTCTCAATGAATAAATTTTACTTTGGGTTATTTAAGTTCTGAAATTAAAAAATCTGCCCTTTTGGGTGCTTTGTAGTTCGATATGATGAGATTCAGTTTGAGATTTCACATCTACTGACTTACAATGAAACTGTTAATAGTACTTGTCGTTTATTTTCATTTTTAAAAAAGATTTATTTATTTGAAAGAGAGAGAGAGAGAGAGCATGCATTTAAGTGGGGGGGTGGGGGGTGGGAAAGAGAGAATATCAAGCAGACCTTGCTCTGAGCCCAGAGTCCAATGTGGGCCTTGATTTCATGACCCTGAGATCATGACCTGAGCTGAAATCAAGAGACAGCCACTTAACCAACTAAGCCACCCAGGTGCCCCAACACTCATATATTATTTTCTATGCTCAATTCCACATACCTATATTGTAATTCAGTAATTGATTGTCTAAATAAATGTAAAAAATAAATGTAAAAAACAAACAAAAAAACAAACAAAAAACCCCACCACTGTCTCTGTAGTGGTATTTCAGATAATTAATGAAAGTTTTATAAATAAGGTTTTTGTCTCCTTCTTGAATGAGAAAAAAGCAACAACAACAAAACAGAAACAAAACCAAATAAGTGTTCAATAGAAGTAATGCTGATCTAAAAGATGGGTGGTTTGGGGGGGGTTGTTGAGGATTATTGTGCTTCCATACTTAACATAGCTTTAGCTGCTTTGTTTTCTAACTGCAAACTGGTAAACACATTGAAAAGACAAAAAAATAAAATAAACACAATCTCACAGCAGGTGTTTGTTGGTCCTAAGAAAATATTTTAAAGAAGCTTTAACTCACATTATCTTCTTTGGTATCTATAAAACAGCAAAATAAACAAACTCTTAAAAGATCCCTTTGGTTTTACATCAAGGAATGGACAATTATCTTGAGTAAAAACACACATTTAAGCTTGTCTAAAATTGGATAGTTTTCTCAGCCAACTGGGGTTTAGAAATTGGAGCTTTGAACTCTGAGGAAAAATCAAAACCTAAACTTCTTAACTTGGCATTTGGAGTACACACTCTGGCCCTGACCTGCATGCTACCCTCCCCCAACTTCTTTATTACAACCAAATTCAACTACCTGGATACCAGAAAAGCTGCTCCTTCCTCTTAATGACTGTTCATACTGTTCCTTCGACCTATGGTGGCTTGTCTTTCCATGGCAATAAATTGGAATTCCATTTAGTTTTAACTGCCAAGTCTTCCAAATGAATTCAACTTCTCCCTTCTTTAAATATCTATGAAATAGTTTCTTTGAGCCTCCCCCCTTTCAAGTTTAGGGTGCAAGCATTAATGTATTCATCTGATTTTTTTAATAACAGATAATAAGTTTCTAGAGGGCAAGTTTCATACTTAATTAATCTTTTGCAACTCACTAATACACAATGATATTTGCATAAATATCACATCCAATGCAAGTTTGTTAAAGAATGAATAGAGGAAAGGGTACATGGGTGGTTCAGTCATTAAGTGTCTGCCTTTTGCTCAGGTCATGATCCCAGGGTCTTGGAACTGAAGTCTGTGTTGGGTTCCCTGCTCACCAAGAAGCTGCTTCTCCCTCTCCCATTCTCCCTGTTTGTGTTTCTGCTCTTGCTTTCTTTCTATGTCAAATAAGTAAAATCTTAAAAAAAAAAAAAAGGAATAAATAGAGGAACAAAGAGAAAGTAAGGAAAGGCAAATGAAAGGGAGAAAGAGAAATTATAAACACCATGTTTCCAATGTATTAAAACATTTCTTATTGTGTTGTATTGGCAGACCATAGTGACACACTTCATCCCCCAAAATGATAAAGACATTTACACTTTTTGAAGTGTGTGTTAAGTGCGTTAATCTATATAAAGACCCACTGGCATGTATTAACACTTTGTATGGTTATTACTTCAGACAGTTTGCAACATCTTACATCAAACTTACTCGATGTGGTAGTGGCTTGGTCTGCTGGAATGGGCACACAATTTCACTCAGAGGATTCAAATCTCAGATCACCCACATATAAGGCACAAACTCTTAGCCAGATTATTTTATCTCTTGTAACCAAAATTTCTTCATGCGTAAAATGAGAGTTATAATAGAACTAATGTCATAAGGTTGTGCTAATTATTAAATGAAATAGTATCTAGAACATGATAGACATTTGATGAATGGATGTTGTAGTAGAATTAAGACACATTTTCTTAACTTACTGGACTTTTAAAAAAATTATAAGCAATACTCTAGAGCTATTAAGCTCTTAATTGTAATCTTTTCAATAGTTCATAATTGTAATAGGCATTGCTGTACCTCACCCATGATTCACTTGAATCCTTTGGCAAATTTCCAGTGAATTACCATGCTCCCTTCTGTTTTTAGTTTTTTTTTTTTTTTTTTAAAGATTTTACTTATTTATTTGACAAAGAGAGACAGAGATCACAAGTAGGGGGAGAGACAGGCAGAGGGAGAGGTGGGGAAGCAGGCTCCCTACTGAGCAGAAAGCCCCATGTAGGGCTTGATCCCAGGAACCTGAGATCATGACCTGAGCCAAAGGCAGAGGCTTAACCCACTGAGCCACTCAATCACACTGTTTTTCATTTTTTAAGAGACTTAAAAAAAAAAATAACAGTTTTAAGTTCATAGCAAAATTGAGAAAAAGGTACAGAAATTTTCCATATACCCCTGCCCCCTTATAGGCACAGTGTTCCTGATTACTCACATCCCATTATCAACCCACCAGACTAATACATTTGTTACAACTGATGAATCTACACTGACAGATCATTATCCTTTTTTTTCTTTTAAGATTGTATTTATTTATTTGACAGACAGAGGTCGGAAGTAGGCAGAGAGGCAGGCAAAGAGAGAGGGGGAAGCAGGCTCCCTGCTGAGCAGAAAGCCCAGTGTAGCTTTCCAGGACCCTGGGATCATGATCTAAGCTGAAAGCAGTGGCTTAACCCACTGAGCCACCCAGGTGCCCTGATCATTATCCTTTAAAACCCATAGTTAACATGAAGGTTCATTCTTGTACATTCTGTATATTTGGATGAACTTATGATAACATATATCCACCACTATAGTACCACACAGAATAGTTTCACTTCCCTAAAACTCTTCTGTGCTCAGCCTATTTATCCTTCCCTTTTCCAATGCCTAGCAACTACTGATCTTTTTTACTGTCCATAAATTTGAATGTCATATAGTTGGAGTCATACAGTTTGTAGCTTTATTAGATTAGCTTATTTCACTTAGTTGTATGTATTCTTCTCTATGCTTTTTTCATGGTTTTATAACATTTCTTTTCAGCACTGAGTAATATTCCACTGTTTGTATATACCACAGTTTATTTATTTTCCTACTGAAAGGCATCTTGTTTGCTTCCAATTTTTGGCAATTATGAATAAAGCTGCTACAAACATCCATATGCAAATGTTTATGTGTACATAAGCTTTTAGCACCTTTGGGTAAATACCAAGGAACAGGATTATTGGATAATATGTTAAGAGCATGTTTAGCTTTGTAAGGAACTGTTAACCTGTCTTCAAAAGTGGCTGAACTGTATTTCATTCCCACTAGCAATGAATGAGAGGTCTTTTTCCACATTCTCACTAGGATTTGGTATACTCAGAGTTCTAGATTTTGACCAGTTTAATAGGTTTAGTGGTAGAGTTTTAATTTGCATGACATATGATGTAGAACATCTTTTCATATGCTTATTTGCCATCTGTATATTTTCTTTGGTGAGGTTAAGGTCTTTGGCCCAATTTTTAATTAGCTTGATTATCTTCTTACTGTTGAACTTTAAGACTTCTTTATCACATATGCTTCCTGTAAAATTTTCTCCCACTCTGTGGCTTATCTTTTAATTCTCCTGACATTGTCTTACACAGAACAGAAGTTTTTAATTTTAATGAATTCCAGCTTATCATTTATGTTTTCATGAAAAATGTCTTTGATGTTGTATTAAAAAGTCATTGACAGATCCAGGATCACCTAGATTTTCTACTATGTTATCTTCTAGGAACTTTATTGTTTTGTGTTTTGTGTTTAGATCTTTAATCTATTTGGAGTTAATTTTTGGGAAGAATGTAAGATTGTTTTTAGATTTTTTTTTTTTAATGTGGATGACCAGTTATTCCAACACCAATTTTCCTCTATTGTATTGCCTCTGTTCCTTTGTCAAAGATAAGTTGACTATATTTATGTGAGTCTATTTGTTGGCTTTCTACTTTGTTGGATCAATCCATTTGTCTATGTTTTTGTCACTCCCACACTGTATTGATTATTGTGGCATTACAGTAAGTCTTGAAAGTCCTTCAACTTTGTTCTTTAGTATCATGGTGGCTATTCTGGCTATCTTTGTTTTCCATATAAAGTCTAGAATCAATTTCATGATATTCACAAAACAATTTTACAGGGATTTTGATTGGGATTGCACTGAATCTATTAATGGAGTTAGGAATAAATGATATTTTAGCAATATTGAGTCTTCCTATCCATGAACATGGAATACCTGTCCATTTGTTTAGTGTTCTTTTGATTTCTTTCATCAGGGTTTTATAGTTCTTAGCATAGATTTTATACATATTTTGATAGATTTGTACTTAAGTATTGCTCTTTTGGGGGCAGTGCTAATGTAAATGGTATTGTGTTTTTAATTTCAAATCCCATTTGTTCTTTGTTAGTATATAAGGTAATGATTGACTCTTATTATTAACCTTGTATCCTGCAACATTGCCTCATTCTTAATCTTGGTAGAAAACTTTAGAGTTTCTTATCAGTAAGTCTGATATCAACTGTGGGAATTTTGTAAATATTCTTTGTCAAGTTGAAGAATTTCCCCTATGTTCCTAGTTTTCTATGAACTTTTATAATATGCGGGTGTTGGATTTTTTTAAATCATTAATGGATGTTGGATTTTGTTAAATGCTTTTCAGCATCTACTGATATGATCATGTGATTTTTCTTCTTTAGCCTTCTGATCTAATGTATTACATTAATCAATTTCTAAAGTTGGACTAGCTCTGCATAACTGGGATATAATCCATTTGCTTGTGTTCATTCTTTCTATGCACCACTGGATTTGATTTGCTAGTATTTTGCTGAGGACTTCTACATAAATGTTGATGAGAGATGTAGGTCTACAGTTTTCATTTCTTGCAATATCTTTGTTTGGTTTTGGTATTATGATAATGCTTTCTTCATAAAATAAGTGAGGAAATATTCCTTGTGCTTCTTCTTTAAAATGTAACTAGTATACAATCTTTTCAAAGCTTTGTTGAATTGTAACTGATATACCAAAAAATGCACATATTTAATATATGCATTTTGATGCGTTTGGACCTATTGTGGAAAATTGGTGTAATTTTTTCCTTATATATTTTGATTCCCTGAATTCACTAGGGAATCCATCTGGACCTGGTGCTTTCTATTTTGGAAGATTATTTATTACTGATTCAATTTCTTTAAGAAATATAGCCAGAAATTTCTTACTCTGACATTAGTAGTCCCCACAGAAGTTTCTGCTCTGGTAAATTGTGACTGTCTGTATTTCTCATTCTCTTTCATTTTGAAAATTGGTTTACCTCATGACCTCACATCTCTTATGCATGCAAGAAGAGTTGCTGATTTTTCCATTTGTTCAGATTTTACTTCTTGTTAAGACAGAATGGTGACTTCCAAGCTTCTTACACGCTGAACTGGAAGCCAGAAGTCTATGTCCTTCTGCTTTTCTCTAACTATTCTCCTTTATGTCTCTCTTTCAAGGACTCTCCTTGAATTACTGGAGTTTCTTTTGTTTGTGCTCATACTTGTAGTGAACCAGCAATGCGTGGGAATCTTGAGCACATAATTTTTTGTCTTAGAGTCTATCTCTGGGGAAACCACCTAAGAAAATGATATATTACAGAGAAAAGTAGAAGGGAAACGTTTGGTATACAGTATCGATCCCCAGTGAGTTGAAGATTTTTCTGCAGCAATATTATCATCTCTCCCCTAGAAGCTGATTTATTTCTACTTTATTGAACTTACCACTGTAGTACCTACCATCTATCATTCATTCGGCATTCAATTTAATGTATTAGTTTTCTATTATTGTGTAACAAATTACCAAAAACTTAACAGTTTAAATCTATCTATCATCTATCTATCATTTATTTAGATAGATCTTTTCTTTCTTTCTATCTATATCTATATATCTATATCTATCTGTCAATAGATATATCTTATAATATTTCTAAGTTAAAAGTGTAACAAATTGCAAAAAACTTAGCAGTTTAAATAGCTCTATCTCTTTATCTATCTATCTATAGATCAATACTGATAGATAGGTATAGCTATATAGATACATCTTAACAATTTCTCTAGGTTAAACGTCTAGGTATAGGTTAGCTGGGTCCTCTGCTCAGAGTTTCATCAGGCTGAAATCAAAGTGTTAGCCAGGACTGTAACTCCCCCGCCCTCCATGGTTCAGGGTTCTCTTCCATAGTGAATGAATATTAGCAGAATTTAGTTTCTCACATTTACTGGAATAAAGTCTCCATTTTCTTGTTGGCTATTGGCCAGTGAATGCCTTTAGCTCCTAGAGGCTGACCTTATGTCCTTTCCACATGGCTGTCTTCAAGTTCAGTTCACAACATGGTTGTTTTCTTTTTCACTGTAAGCAGGAGCAGTCTCTGACACTTTGAATTTATCTGATTTCTTGTAAAGACTCATCTGGTTAACTCAAGCCCATCCAGGACAACCTCTTCTTAAAAAAAATTATTTTTTAATTTAAATTCAATTAAGTAACATGTAGTATATTATTAGTTTCAGAAGTAGAGTTCAGTGATTCATCAGTTGTATATAACACCCAGTGCTTATTACATCATGTGCTCACCTTAATGCCCAGGATGCAGTTACCCTATCCCCCTGACTCCCTTCTCTTCCAGCAGCCCTATTTGTTTCTTATGATTAAGAGTCATTTATGGTTTTTCTCCCTCTCTGATTTCATCTTGTTTTATTTTTCCTTCTCTTCCCCTATGATCCTCTGTTTTGTTTCTTAAAATCCACATATGAGTAAAATATATAATTGTCCTTTTCTGATTGACTTATTTCACTTAGCATAATACCCTCTAGTCAGGATAACCTCCTTTTATGAACTCAATGTCTATTGTTAGGGAACCTAAATTACATCTGAAATAGTCCTTCTGATATATTATGTATTCTAGTCACAGGTGTGATGATTCATCATATTTACAAGTCTTACGCATACGCAAGGTGAGGGAATCATACAGGGGACATGAGAATCCTGGAGACCACTGATTTTCACCTACCCACCTCTTAAACCCCTATACATTCTTCTTACATATAGAACCTTTTGCTTTAGAGTGATTTTCTGTAATGTAAAAGTATTGTGGATTTTAAGTGGTGGCTGTGATAGTGATTGTGTTCATGGCTATCGTTGTCATTTTATACAAGGGAATAATATGTCTCCATTATACAATTCCCACAATCCAAATATGAAATCAGAAAACACTGCCCCAAGAACTTTAGAACAATACAGACCAAGACTTTAGTTCAGTTTATATGGTAAATTATTTCATTTCTACAATTTTTTCTTTTGCTTTTAAAATGGGTATAATACTACTTGTTTCACCTGTTTCTAAGAGGATCAGAAGAAATTATTAGACAAGTGACTGACAGGTAATCTATGCCTAACAAGTGGGAGGGACTTTATCTACTTATTCCTGGAATTACAGACTGTTTTTTTTTTAAGATTTTTTAAAAAATTTATTTGACAGAGGTCACAAGTAGGCAGAGAGGCAGGCAGAGAGAGAGAGGAGGAAGCAGGCTCCCTGCAGAGCAGAGAGCCCGATGCAGGGCTCGATCCCACAACCCTGGGATCATGACCTGAGCCGAAGGCAGAGGCTTTAACCCACTGAGCCACCCAGGCGCCCCAAATTACAGACTGTTTTAAATGAATTTTCCAGAAAGGAAAGCCATTTTTACAAAAACACGGAACATATTTGCCTGACAAGCAACAGATGCTTTGGAAAGTAATTAACTAGCACATACAGACAAGAGCAATTTATCAGTCACAGGAAGCATTTTATACTAAAAGGTAGTCTAAAAGAGGCAAGGAGAATTGCAAAAAGGCAATTGCAAAAAAATTTTCCCCCTGGGTAGAGCAGAGGGAGGCGCTTGTGGCATGAGAACTATCAGAGAAGCCCCATATTTCACAAATGGTAAGATATAAAAGCCTCCCGGTGTGGAAAGTTCATTGGTATTATGGCATGGGGAAAAATAGATGTTTTCTAGAGAAGTTTATCTTATCTTCATTGTCTGGGGACTTTTGGGCTTCAGCTATAGAAGGAAAGAACTAGGTAAGATTTTAACAAATACGGATTAATGAACTATTTACAATAGTGATAAACACATTGCTTCTGTATTCAAATAGTCCCCAAAGTAGTCAAGATTGATAGAGTTTTTTGATCTTGAATTTTAAATAGCATTTATTGAGTGCTTGCTATAGACCAGGCAGTATGCTACATGTTTGTGTATATGGCCTAATTCAGTTCATGATGAGATATATACTACCCTTATTATCATTTAATCACAAATGAGAAAACTGACTCCAAGAAATTAAGTAACTTGTCCAATCAAAGGATAGAACAGGAGAGAAGGAGGGCTGTAATTCAGCTGTAAATCCAAACCTCTCAGCCACACATATTTAAAGTAGCATGCCTTTAGTATTCTCTTGCCTGAATTTTGGTTGTCAGGAATCAACCCGCTAAGATCTCTTCAGGGCACCTTTTCCATACAGTTTCTCAGTTTGCATTCACGGATGTATTTCTGTTCTTTCCACTCTGTGCCCTTTGTGGGCTGGCTAGGGAATGGAACTTGGGGCACGTATGAGAAATTCTAGCAGGAAGAAACCTCTGATGAATGTTTGATTTACGAAGATGGAGGAACGCTCACTGGTTTCACCCATGCTCTCTAATGCTTTCACACATGCTAGTGTGTTAACAGCAAGGCCCATCACAAATGACTCTTTCCACTTTCAAATCATCTCTTATTATCTCTGCTCAGTGACTGTGAGCAGGTTTAATCTATTCCTCACCACTCAAACCATTTTATTCTAACTACCGAATAACATTTCCCACTTCCCACATTCAGGGGAAGGCTGAATCATTTAAATAGAGTTTTGCATGACTTACTTAAAGCTGACAGTTTGCACGTGTGGAATTCAAACTCTCTAGAAACCTGATGAATTCCCCCAGATTGTATTAGTTTGCAATTTTTTGAAAGATGCAATAATGCCCTAACTTGAAGAGATGACGGTAATACAAAAAAGCTTTCTTAATATCAAGACAAATCTCCTGAGTCAGGGTCAGCACTGAATCTAAATGGTAATTCTCCCAAATCCAGATGTAGAATTATGAATTCTATATTCCTTTCTTATTCTAAATCACTTTTCCATGAGTTTGAATTGATTTTCTCTAGGGACTTCAGGCATCTTCCATAATATCTGGGGCATATTTGTATGATAGTAAACAGATATGATTGGAAAGAGTTTACCAGAGTATACAGATGTGAACATTGTCAGAAGAAGAAAAAACGAAAAAGCAGAAAACAGTTTAGTGTGCTATTAAAATCATAAACTAAACTATATGTTTTTAAAGAAGTTTCTTGACAAAGTCTTCACTCTGTCTTATTTGGGTGTCTGAAACATGACATAAAGTTCTGCATAGACAATACTCTCATTAAGTGAAAACAAATAGAAAGTTAATCAGAAATAGTTGCCCATAAAGAATGGGCACACTCTCACACACACAAAAGCCATATACGGTACAATAAAGTCATATAAGCATCAGGGTCATAAAATTATAATTTTATTTTCATAAAATTATGAAAAAATTAGAACGATTCTAATTTTCACCAATTCTAACTGGATGACTTAACCAACTTAGTGTTTTAAGTTTTTTATCTGTAGACGGTAATAATGACAGGTATTTCACAGAACTAATCAAGATGATGTGATATAGAAGCATACACATAATAACATTTGAAAAAACAACTACTATTTCCTTCCATTTCCTTCTTAAATGTGCTCCCATTTAGCAATTTGATTACAACCAAGCCAAGCGTCTAAAACTGGAGAAAAGTCATGAATGTACTTAATTGTCTAAAGATATTAATGATTAATCGAGCCATGAACCAAGCCAGTTTGAATTGTAACTTCTCTCTGTATTCATATTTAATTGAACTAGGCTAGAACCAGAGCATCAGAATATTATCCTAATGGGACCTTAATCAAATTGTATTTGATTCAGTTTAGTCCCATCACTGACTTACTATTCTACCTTTTGGAAACTGTAAATTCTTTGAAATCTTAGAAAGATCTCATTTCATTCTTTGTCACCTAACCTGACATATAAGGCATATGGTTAATTTGTGTTAAAAATAAATAAAGGCATTTAACTTCTGTCATAATTTTTCCATTTCTATTACAGTGATAACAATATATATTTTACCTCATTAACCGGATGTTTGAAACCCTAAGTCAGATAATAGACATAAAACTCCTTTGAAAATACATTATGTGCTATAAAAAAATCATTATTATTTAACATATGGCCAATATATTGCCTTGTATTCTTTTATTACCTGTCTTTTTAAAATTAATAAAATTTAAACATTGTTGCCAATATAATTCACTAGTTTATTAATACAACCCAAAATATAACCATGCCTGACAAAATTATATTTTGAAAGAGGGTTTTAAAATATAGATAGGTTTCTTATGTATTCTGGAAATAAGGCAAATATCAGCCAATAACCAAACCCCAAAGTGTATCATCAGTCTTTACGATGCAAATTTTGAAGTAAAATGGAACAAAAAACTAACCCAGATTGACCACGAAGTCTTCAGTTCCCTTCATTCTCAAATTACCCTCATATTCAGGATGCTTGGGTGGTTCAGTCGGTTAAACATGTGCCTTTGTTCTGGGATCAAGTCCCACATCATGCTCCTTATTCAGTACAAAGTCTGCTTCTCCCTCTGCTTCCTCTGCTTGTGCTCTCTCTCTCTCTTTGGCAAATAAATAAATAAAATCTTTTTTTAAAAATTACCCTCATATTCTAGCATGTGCATTTGCTAAAATTTGTTCTGTCCATACACTTGGAACCAGACCCAATTGTCATTCATTCTTTTTTAACAGTGAGACAGACCCTGTAGGATTCTAAAAGATAGTGACCACTGGGTAGTTCCTGTCAAATGCATTTTTCTTTCTTCTTTCTTTCTTTCTTTCTTTCCTTCCTTCTTTCTTTCTTTCTTTTTCTTTTAAAGATTATTTATTTATTTATTTGACAGACAGAGATCACAAGTAGGCAGAGAGGCAGGTAGAGAGAGAGAGGAGGAAGCAAGCTCCCTGCTCCAGCAGAGAGCCCAATGTGGGGCTTGATCCCAGGACCCTGGGATCATGACCCGAGCCGAAGGCAGAGGCTTTAACCCACTGAGCCGCCCAGGTGCCCCTCTAATGCATTTCTTAATAATACGTTGATATTAGAGGTGGCAAAGAATCTGGACTCAAGAACTAAACTGCTAAGTATCTGCCACTGACTTTAAATCCATGGGCAAGGTACTTGACCTCTCCTTAACTACTCTCCCTCATTTGCAAAATGAAAATCATAATAAAACTTTACTTGTCGGGTTTTATGAGGACTTAATAAAATAATGTATATGAAACACACTTAAAACAGTTTCTGAAATGTTTATCCAAATATTTTCAAGGCTGAGAGTTGGCGTTATTTGTTAGATTATCTCATAGAAAGATTATAAAAGTTTATACAATGCCTGAAGCTCATCCCCTTCAGGGACCACCAGCTGACAACCAGCTATAGGGAAGGCATTCTTTTGGCTATGTATGTATATTTTCCCTGTGTAGACAGTGGCGACCAATAAAGACCAAACTGTGACTTTCTTTTGCTAATGGGATACAAAAGTAATTTTTAAAAAATTTTGTACAGAAACTTAGAAAGCACTATCTTTCATAAACATATGAAATATTACACTTCTCAGTTTCCCATTTGTTTGGCTGGGTCCTATGACTAATTGTAGCCAACGGATTGTGAGTGGAATTGCCATGTGTTACTTTTGTGTTGAGGCAGTGAAAAACCCCTCTGCAATATTCCAACACTCTCTTCCCCTCTGAAGTAAGTGTAGAGGCAGAAATGGAGAGCCTAGACCTAGCAACCTGGATGGCTAAGTTCACTGCATAAGGGAATCTGCTTGGGAAGTTGTCAGCAAAATTTGTGTGAGAAATAAATTTTATGTCTTAAGCAACTTATATTTTAAGGGTTATTTGTGGTCTCAGCATAAGCCTACTCCATCCTTATAAGTATACATGTTTTATAAACAAAGGAGTTTCAGTAGAATATTTACAGATATTACATGTTTTCTTATGAATCTGTCTCTAAAAAGTGGCACATGATTCTGAGTTAATTTATTAAAGACTAATAGAAAATAGTCACAATTTGCTAATGCAGCTATTTTTCCTAATAAGAAAGAAAAGCTGCACTTGGTGATCTCAGGGTAAATCAGCCTCCACACTGGAGACTGAATCTTTTAAGAGTATCTGGTAATTATCATTACAAACAATTAGCTATAACAAAATGAAACAAAATGCAAAAATCTAGAAAAAACAAGAACATTTATCACCATAATTCTGCCACCTTCCCACCTTCTGTCAAGAACTCTAGAGAGCCCGAGATTTTATATCACTTGCAAACTAAAAATTTAGTCTGTCGCAATTTCATGGAAGGTGGCAAAAGACAGAAGATTGCTGGATCAGAGAAGAACTTAATTACTCACAGCAGTAGCAGTATCTAGAGTATCAGCATTCGTGCAGTTCTCAGAACCTCAAATACCATAGAAAGGCATACAGAAAGCCACGTGACATCTACATATGCACAGGAATCCCCATTTGAAGAACCCAAATCTTTGATAATGGGCAGTGAAGCTACTTGATTTTTGCCCAGGACAGAGATACAATCTTTATTATATGGTACAGCAAACAAATCATTACTTTTCTCTAGAGGGAGATATTATCTCTATCTTCTAAGGCTGTTTGCTCTATAAACATCCTTCAAAAGATAGTAGAGAACAAAAGGAGTCAGTAGCTCTGCTTGTAAGACATGTGGAAATATGAGGAACACATGGAAAATTATCTCCCCAAGGTATTTATACTTCATTCTTACATTGTCTTGGCTTCTAGAAAATGTTCCCGTGAATATGATATACCACTCCCACACCAATTAATATAAAAAACTTGTCTAGAAATAAATCAGTTCAATCTTTCTCATGTGGCTTCTATCAACAGAACTCCAGGCATTAGGATGAGGTCAACCTACATTGGGAACCTTAATCATTGTCCTTGGGTCCTGGACCTAACAAGTCGAACAAACCCCAAATTACTACTATTTTATTTAGAAAGTCAGGTGATTTTCTCCTTAAGAGTCCATATTGACTTTTCATTTGGCCCATGGCATTAATCCAGACAGAGAAAAATGTCTTCATGATTGTGTTAAACTGGCTTGCAAGGAAAAATTCTAGGGTAATTTGATCACCCACACAACCCTGGCCAGTTATTGCATCTGACTTTCATGCATTTCAGGGATACATTTTGACCAGTTTTTCTAAAAGGATGGCCCCTACCATCAAGATAACTGCTACGTACACAAAAATAACAATACCTTTGGTTTTCCCTCCAAGAAACTCCAGGGTAGTCTTACCTTAAAGAGATCTGGATAGTCATCTGAGGGCTACATGACCTCCTGGTGCTGTTTCCTTAAATACTCGAGGGATTCTCTGACCCCTACAGGGCAGTTACCATATTTTAGGAGAAAGGCAAGCTGATGTCTGACTTCCACACAAAAATTACATACTCAAGAGTTCACCTGGTGCCCCTGAAAGAGCGTTTGTGTTTTTACCATTGTTGCCCTCTCCCTAAGGGGGACCTATATGAGTTGCAAAGTATAGTTTGACAGTACTTCCAAGCTGACTGGTGGCCATAGGGTATCTAAACCAGTTTGAATAATTGAGTCTCCTCTTTCTTTTTGAGGGAATTGAGGGCAGCCAGGTTAGCCTATTCTGTTTGTTCACACCAGTGCCTGGGTGTCATTCATCTGTGCTTCAGAAAGACTGCGTATCAGTTATAGGAATGGGGATGTGCAGCTAGCTTGGTGTTCTGATAAATATTTCACAGGGAGGAGGTGCAGGTCTTGTTTCATGGGATCATATGCCCTCGATTATCCAGTTGAAGACACTGTGCCTTTAATTTATGTCCTTATAGATGCAAAGTTCATACTGGGTCATTTGAGAATAGAGTCTACATTCAAAGTTGCCAACTCAGTTGATAAAATTACCTTTAGCCTTTAAGATGGTTTTGCTGGGGCTGCTACTGCTGGTGATGATAACGATAATAGTGATAACAATAATAATACTACTAACTAAACTTTTTTTAATGTTTTTATGTACCTGCCATTTTCTCAGATATTTTTGTAAAATTTCAATAATCCCTTTCACATGCATTCTACCCTACTCCTACCCCCTCTTCATTTGTCTCCAGAGGGCGGGTTAAGATTAAGAACAAGGGAATGCACTGAGGCCAGAACTTTGACATGATGAAGGATTTTGTCAGTTGGAATTTGCATTTTTCCTGGCCTCCCTGAGAACCTGGGTTTCACATGTTGCCAGAATGTCTATGATAAATGAGATTTAAGCTTATCTCTCAATTAGGAATTAGCTTGGTTAGGAAGTCTCCAGAGAAAGGGCTAATAAATAAGTTTGTGGTTTCAGCTTTAGGTCACAGGCATAATATCAATGTTTGGGCATAATTTAGCTATATTCAGCAGGGTGAGGGGTTCCTCACGGATTTAAAATCCTATTCTAGGTTTTCTGAGTACAGAACAATTCTTTTGCCTTGGTCTTCCATATCAAACCAAACGGTGCTCAAATGATTTAAGATGAACATACTAATAACTACTGGTAATAGAACTCATGTCCCCCACTTCTACCTCGCAGATGAGCATATTTTGCTGTGCTGGTTTAAATAAATATCTCACATCAGCGGACATAAATTCGGTTTGTTAGGTGTGTAGGTAAGATTTAATTTTCCTTCCTTTCATCCCAGATTGTTATGGGCTAAGGTCAAAGCTTTTAAATGTCCCCAATGGAGTGTAAAAGATGTGTTAAACTTTTAAGACATTCCAAATATTTGTCTCTATGGTTTGTGACCAATGTATCCGTTTATTTGTTGTTTGGTCATAGCTTTTGCCGTGTCAGTCTTATGTCAGGTAAACACTGATGCCTTCAACTTTTCTTTCATTCACTTAGCATTCACTTAGCAAACAATCACTCTTGAAAGCCTCATGAAACACATGCCAAGCCAATCTACAAAAGACAAGGATGATGTCAATAAATGGGCAGAACTGCCCATCTTCAGATGGGATTTGCCTTGCTCAACTTACTTTTATCTTTGCAGAGCAACCTAGTGTAATGGTAATGGTGGAAGTGAATAGACCTTTAATTGGATTGGGCTATTATGGATCTAAGAGCTGCTAAGGCAGACCAAAAAATGCTGTGTTCTTGGTCTTCACCAAGATAAAAACGTAGTTCAAAAGCAAAATGGAGTTGCTTGAAGTCATTTATTAGCCCATCCAGAATCACTTTCAATGGCACGGCTCAGTGTGTTGCTTGTAATACCATCACATGGTCTATTCTCAAAGATGGTCTTTCCTGGCCATTTAAAAAAGTGGCAAAGCATCCCTTCTGTCTTCGTCCCTCACTGATTTCTATGTAACCAAGGGGAATATAAAAACTTCTGAAAAAGCAAGAAAAGTAACTCAGTCCAAATGTCTCTGATTAATTCTTTGAGTTTCAATTTCCTCATCTACCAATGGAAGAAACCAATATACATTGGAATCACCACATTGTGTTGTTTTGTAAATTAAATAAGATAATATTTGTGAGGGTGCTTTGAAAACTGGAAATTTCTATATAAATATGTGGATTATTATATTGCTCACCATCACTCAATCAAACCCTGCAAATATCTTCAAAGTTTGAAGGAAAATCTGAAACATTTTCCACTCTTTTTGAATCTCCTTTGATCCTTTTCTTCTTTTAATTCCACTTGGGGTATAAAACTGCTCAGCTATTGTCCTGATCATTATTTAAATTGTAATTTCACATGGCCATTAACATCACTTCACAGACAACATTGTGTGAAGTTCTACAGCTTTGAGATTTTCATCCCATCCTATATTGAGAAAGAATTGAAAATATGAAAACATTCTCTGAAAATGGCAAATTAGTGCAAAATTCCTCATTATCTCTCCACGTGACAATTTTTTTTAAATTCGTCTATTGAAAAAAAAAAAAATAGATGATTGCTCTCTCCAGGGAAGCCATGTTTTGGAAGGTGATGAATCCTGACATTAGGTCGACTGCAACTAAACTGTAGCCAGTAATTGATATGTGATATAGCTGTGTGTAGGCACAGGTATGCCTATATGTGCATGTGTAGGAGAGAGAAGGAAAGAAGAGATAAACATCTTGGGTAAGCCAGTACGGCACATAAAATGAACATACACTTATGATGAAACTGAAATGCAACAGGTATAAAGAATAGAAAAGTAAAGAAGAAATCATTCTGGCCTCTAAGTAGCTTTTAAACTAGAAGACAAATCAGAGAATTCCTTGGACATTTTCAGTTTCCTTGAGTGTGATAGTTGGACCATGTGATATTCTAAATGGTGAGTGCCCTTAGTTTTCACATTTAAATTTCCTTTATAAGAAGAAATTGGTATCTTGGCTTCAGTGGTGGAGGGGAAGTTTTTCCTGAAGGAAATGGAATATTGCTTCCCTCCTTAAAACGACCTCTTGAATCAAACAAAAAGAACCTCATAAATCAAACAAAACCAGTTTGTCAGGGATGGAATCTTTTCTTCTTCTTCTTCTTCTTTTTTAATCATTACGAGTAAATAACAAAAAAGTGTTGATGGTAAAAACAAAAACAAAAAAAGCTGGTGGTCATTTTCACAGTTTCTTCCTTTAGTTGTTTAGTGGTTATTCCCAGGCCCCAAATTAGACCCCAATCATAGGGACATCCCAGGACGCTGAAGTCAAACAGCGATTCTGCCCAATGGCTGCCCATCAAAAAACAGCAGCACCTTTAGGAAAAAACATGGCTTTCCCTGCCTACTGAGTTAGATCTACTGAATTAGAATCTCAAAAGGCAAAGGCCCAAGAATCTGCAATGTTTAAAGGTATCAAGCCAATTCTGATCAATTGAATTTGGCAGAAGTCTGTGGGTGAATTTTGGGGCATCCCCGTGTTGCAGTAGTTCACTTGTGAGGTCACTTGTTCTACTCCTGGCAAGTTCATTGGCTTCACTTGGGTCTATGCCTAGAATGGTTCATCTTTTCATCTAAGCCAGTTTGTTTTCCTCTTGCATATTTCCCCTGGATTAATTGCACCTCTATTCCAGCATGGGCTTCTCATGGCAATCTTTTGGGTTTTCCTTCTTTTTCACCTTAAAATCACTCACCTAACTTTGAACTGAAATTGTTCAATAACTGCCAAACTAACCTATGTTATCTCCTGACATGTTAAGTCAGAGCTGGTCATCTCCTCCCTTCTTCCCAAGACTACTTATTTTTCAATATTTAACTACTTTTAAAGTAGATAGACTGGTCAAAGGAAGGGTATGGATCCCAGAGCACTGTTCCTCATCTCTTTGTATTTCCTGTACTTTACTAGTTTGGAAAACTAGCAAACCAGATTATTTTAACATTCTCCTAAGTGCTCCCATCTGATAAGCCTTTTCCTTTGGATCAAACATTCTTGCTGGGTTTCTGAGAATTCAGAGGCATTTATTATATCATATCATTCCACACTTCCAAATATGTTTAACCTTAAATCTCAAATCTCCCTAAATCTGATGCTCCAATCACAAGATGACTCACTTTTCCTGGAACACATCCTACATGCCCCGACTACCAAATCATGCTGGAGGGCAAAGGCAGTGTCTCCATAATTCATTTTTATGTTTTATAGAACCTAAAGCTCTTCATCTAGTCAGTTCTTATGAAATGTTACACTATTGCTTATCATCATCATAGTCCATTCTCCTAAACTATGCACTTTTTTTTTTCTTTCTTTTTTTTTAAATTAAACACAGGCATATTGAACATGTACCATATGCTGTGACTTTTTTGGTACCACAGACAAAGAACTTGTCCCCTAGAAATGCAAATTATTTGTTACAAGTTGGATCTAGGTAGAGAATGTGGAGTGTGGAATATTACTGTCTTGGTGCAATCCCACCACCTCTGTTGGAAAAATAATCGGAAGTGCTCCCTAGTGATGTCCCTAGTGATACGCAAGTTTTATTGTTTCTTTATTTAAAAGGACAGGGTTTGTTTTTTTCCTGAATGATTAAAATAGTAGCTACCATTTTGGAGTACCTCTTATGTACTAGAAAGACTGCATACACTTTACAGAGGTATGCCTTATTCTCATTTGTTCTCACAGAGGTGAAATAGAAAGACCCAGTAACTTAAAATTTTTGAATATTTGAAACCTACCTTGACTGCTTCCCTTCCTACAAGCTGCTTTTCAATACATGCTCTCAGAAGGAGCCCCTCATGAGGTCTGATTCCAGGAGAACCATGTGCTCCCCTTATTACAGCCCTTCATGTTCCCCTTTGCCTGGCACCCCAAGAGGCCCTGAAGAAGGTTAGGAGTTCGTAGGGGTTCTTCTTTCATAGTGAGAAGCCTGCTGTGAAATCTATCACAGCTGCTGAAAGATACAAGTAAATGTTTTCTAAATAAAAATCCCTCAGTAAATCAAAGGGAAAAAAAGGTATAATTTCCTTTGGTAAACGCAACATGCACAAGTTATTTGAAACAGCTGGTTCAAGTGGAAATGAATGACTTCCCCAGGGTCACAATCTGACAGTAAGTGCTTGCTGCTTACATGTGTGGAAGAGGGAACGGGGACAGATATTGTAACAGAGCAGAACAATTTCTCCGCCTCATCAGTTCATGAATATTTGAATGGAGAGGGTGTGATCTGGAGAGTTCTTTCACGGCTTTGCTTTTTTAGTTTCCCTCCAGTCTTCCTCCTATCCATCGAGGATCCATACATACCTACTATAGTCCAGACATATCGCTAGGCACTGTGGTCATAGAGTTCAATATGACATATTCTCTTGCCTCAAGGAGCAATTCCAAAGTATCATATAACTGTATTAGACAAAGGAGGTGTCCTTGCTTATGCAGAGTGAAGGTGAAGAAGTAAAGGCATCTCAGCCCCCACTTGCTACAACTGTACTTTGTGCTACATGCATATATGAGTGGGAAATTTTGGATAGAAACATGAGCTCTATCTCCATGAACTTTTCTAAGGAGTTAACTTACTTGCTGTGTTATCCAATTCAATAAATATTTTCTGAGCATCTATATGTGATGTAACATTCTCTATTCCAGTGCTTTTTCAACTAAGGCCTTTTCTATTCTGCATCACAGGCTGCTTTTTGCTAGATAAGAACACTTACGTACCTTGACTAAGAAATGTTTACTGAAAAATATATTCAAAAGCTTTACATTGGTAATGGTGCTGGTTAGCAAGGACTCTTTACAGATACCAAGTACAGTTGTTACTGCTCTTCTTATTTATGCCTACTTTCTGAAACGCTTCTCAGAGACAGTGAATTACATGAGGAAAATAGAAATCTAAGCTGTTTATTCAATACAAAGCCACTAGGAAGTCAGGGTCATTCATTTCAAGTTCTGTGGTTTAGAGCTTGTGATATCCTGGCTCAATTTAGCTGAAGAAGGTGTGTGTGTGTATTTAAAATAACTATGGGTTGGGGAGACATCACTTTGTCAATGTCCAAAAGAGAAAGAAGTAAGAAGATTAATGTAGGAGGTGAAGTTAAGATTGAGGTAGGAAAATCCAACTTAAAAAGTCTGTATAAAGAGCCAATGAGATCTACTGATAGACAGCAGTCTGGAAATTGAATGAATGAAATGAGCTAGAGGATTAACAAGGAAAGACAATCACTTCCAGTATGAAGTCTAAACAGGAGAAAGGAGGTATATTCTCAGTTCAGAACTCTGGGTAATAAATTACCAATGACATGAGTTTGGGATTCAGGACAGTCTTTCATATGTAGAGACTTCTTTAGTTCCATTGAAAGAATGAGAAATTTGTGATTTCTAAGAACAAAGTATACCAAGAGGTACAAAGGTACCAAGAGACAAACTAGAACCTTGGAGGAAAAGTCCAAATCTACTTCTCACAGTAGATTTGTATTTCTGTATAGAACAAGATTAGTATATTTGCATAGACAGTAGTCAATTTGCCAAGTATCAAACTGGCTAAAAGCATGCTTGCTTGCTTGCTTGCTGGCTTGCTTGCTTTTAAAGGAAGTTGAAAAATTGGAGATGCTTTGCAGGAAATGTGCCCTGTATGGACCAGGGAAATCAGCTGATGACTAGGAAGAACCACACTCACCATAAGGCCCTAGTCCATATGTGAAATAATAGCAGATTATAGAGCTCCAAATCAGTGAAGCCAAAGACCTGAAGATTAGTGTGAGAAAAGATAGTTATTCCATTGTCTTCCTTGATTTCTGAAACAGATAGCCATTCACAGTCCAGCTCCAGAAAAGGGATATTTATGATAAGGAACTGCAGTCTACTTTTGCCTCCAAAATATAGGATCAGGAACATATAGCAATTGTAAGGGTTCTCTGTATATGCATTATAACCTTTTTCCCCTTAACTTCTTTGATTAACTGTTTTTTCTCCCTCAAAACTTAAACATTCCTCAACACAGTAGTAGGTAAAGTAACTTGCAATTCATTCAGTTCCAAACAGCTACTAACATGTTAGTCACTATAGAAATACCACAGTTGAGTTGAATTTACATTTCATCGAAACTGGACATTATGGGCCAGTTGTCATGTCCATAAGACATGGCACTGCACGTACTCTTTTAGATATGAATTAACATGTGGTATTTGGCAATTGATCTGTGGATGGTAGGAAATAGTGAATATGAACTTTATGTTCTTTAAAAACTGTCCTCCAAAACTCAGAAAAACATATCAGTGGTTAGAATGGAGGAAGACCATGTTGGCCAGTAGCTTGATTAAAACTGGTGCAAAAGTAAGAAATATGAAATCACAATGAGTGTACCCTTATCCTAGGGATACAGAGTGAGTAAGATATGTGCTGTGGATAGTCCAGGGTGTCAATATCCAGGGAATTCATAATCCCTAGGCTATCCAATTCTTCTCTTGGCCTAAGTAGATAATGATTATAACATAGGAGAAAGTGATCTTCTACAGAGTTTCATTCTTTATATGGGAACACCAGAAATCCCTGCTCTCTGTGCTGAGTATCTAAAATGGGCTGTAGAGGCCACAATGATTTTTTTAAAAGATTTATTTATTTATTTTAGAGAGAGGGAGTGGGGAGGGGCCAATGGAAAGAGAGATTCTCGAGCAGGCGCGATGCTGAACATAAAGCCTAATGCAGGGCTGGATCTCCTGATCATGAGATCATGATCTGAGCTTAATCTAGGAGTCAGAGGCTTAACCAACTGAACCACCCAGGTGCCCTGGCCACAATGGTTTAAATGCAGATATGCAATTTAAATGTGAATTTACCACTGGTTTATTTACCTAGGCCATACAGTGATCCAACATCATGTGGATAAGAGCTGTCCAAAGTGTGGTGCCCAAACCAGCAGCCTGACCACCACTCTTGAGGTTGTTAGAGATTAAAAGCAAAGCCCTGACCAAATTTAATGAATCAAAATGAGCGGGGGAGGGCATGGGAGAGAGATCAGACTTTTGAAATGTGCTAAGGTTTAAAATGCATCCATATCAAAATGGTGTAAAATGCATCCATATCAAAATGGCTTTCTTAGCATTCAACTATTCATCTAGTTAGTATTTACTTTGTGCAAAGCACTTTTCTGAAAACTGGACATCCAGTGATGAGCAAGACAATGTGGTTCTGTCATTAAGAAACTGAGTAAATTTTATCAGTAAAGAAAAACATTAAAAAATAATTTCTTCACTGAATTGTGGTCAATGTATTAAAAACACACAGGAACACAAAAATAAACTCGATATGGATGTAAGACCTAAATGTGAGGCAGGAATCCATCAAAATCCTAGAAGAGAACATAGGCAGCAATTTGTTTGACCTCAGATGCAGCAACTTCTTGCTAGACATCTCCAAGGCAAGGGAAACAAAAGTAAAAATGAACTATTGGGACTTTATTGGGATAAAAAACTTTTGTACAGCAAAGGAAACAATCCACAAAACTAAAAGGCAACCTACAGAATGAGAGAAGATATTTGAAATGGTCTTTTCAGATAAAAGACTAGTATCCAAAATCTATAAGAACTTATCAAACTCAACACCCAAAAAACAAAAATTCCTGTCAAGAAATGGGCAGAAGACATGAACAGACATTTCTGCAAAGAAGACATATGAATGGCCAACAGACACATGAAAAAATGCTCCAAATCACTTGGCATCAGGGAAATACAAATCAAAACTACAATGAGGTATCACCTCATACCTATCAGAATGGCTAAAATTAACAACTCAGGAGATAACAGATATTGGCAAGGATGTAGAGAAAGAGAAACCTTGTTAAAACTGTTGGTGGGAATGCAAACTGGTGCAGGCACTCTGGAAAACAGTATGGAGGTTCATCAAAAAGTTAAAAATAGAACTACCTTATGACCCAGCAATTGCAATAGGTATTTATCCAAAGGCTACAAACATAGTGATTTGAAGGGGCACCTGCATCCCAATATTTACAGAAGCAATGTCCACAATAGTCAAAATATGGAAAGAACCCAGATGCCCACTGACAGATGAAAGGATAAAAAAGATGTGAGGTTCATATATATAAATGAATATATACATATATAGGAATATTACTCAGCCATCAAAAATGATGTTGTTCTGTTTGCAACAACATGGGTGGAACTAGAGGGTGTTGTGCTAAGCTAAATAGGTCACTTAGAGAAAGACAAATACCATGATTTCACTCATATGTGGAATTTAAGAAACAAAACCTATGAACATAGGGGAAGGGAAGGAAAAGTGAAACAAGATGAATCCAGAGAGGGAGACAAACCATAAGAGACTCTTAACTGTAGGGAACAAACAGGGTTGCTAGAGAGGTGGTGGGTGGGGGGATGAGGTAATTGGGTGATGGGCATCAAGGAGGGCATTTGATGTAATGAGCACTAGTGAATCACTAAATTCTACCCCTGAAACTAGTAATATACCATATGTTAAGTAAATTAAATTTAATAATTTTTAAAAATAGGCACAGGAATATTTTGAGGTGTTTGAAAACATATGATGAAGAAATCAATGTCTGGTATATCTTGGCATTATGATAATAAAAATGAAAAAACTACAAAATATTATATAAAAGCCACAAAAAAAACAAACGAAAAGCAAATAAAATACTTCATCTGATGCTAATATAACCTAGAGTATGACCTTTCATAGATGATAAACCCAAGAAGGGGAGGCGTAAAATGTGTAAAATGGTTCTACTGGCTTCCAGACATTTCTCTCTCTCTATCCTTAAATAGAATTAAGTGATTCAATAAAACCAATATCAGAATCTAGTCTCAATCTCCAAGGGATGATTTAACCCCTTGTGGTCCAGTGCAATGATTTTTTAATTGATCTGGCATTTGCTAATCACAGCAGAAATCTCTGGATGCTGACACTTGAAGGTTAGAACAGAACATATACAAAGATACAATGGCAGAGACATTTGATTCCATCATCGAACAAGGTCCCCGCTTCTGTGGTCCCTATTGACTACTTCACCATTCTATCCTTTTAACTTAAAGGAACTATTTAGATGAGGTAGATAAAGAATAATGAACTGAAATAAATTGAAATGTACTTTCTAAGTACATTTTTATAGCTTTTATCCCTTTTTCCCCCCTATGAACCTTTCAGCTTTTTCAAATCTAGTACTGAAAATTCAGAGTAGAATAAACTATCTTTGCATCTTGATATTTTCTGTCTTATTCTGGGGGCCAGGGAGAGGGGTTGCGCCTCTTTCGATGTTAAAACCTCCTATTCCTCTAGCTATGAAGTTTTCTTTCTTCTTCTGTTCTCTTCCATTAAAGTCAACACTTCACTCTCTGATGTTATGTTCTATTTGATCTAATACTTCATGGTACCAGCATAATGTCAGCTGTGTAATACAGTGCCTGACCCACTTTAATTCTTAATAAAGTTTTATTTGGCCGATGAATGAATAAGTGTATGCTGCTTTCACTCTATTTGATAAGCCTTCTAGAAAGAGGTGGAGTGTTGAAGGAGTTTGCAAGGCAGGGTCAAACCTGGATAATGACACAGGATTATGGTGAACTCAAAGGGGCTGATATATTTCATTAGCGTTAGGTTTTTCCCTATGTCATCTCATTTCTCCTTATAGCACTTAAGCTACTTTAATTTCTTTCTAACATGATGAATCTGTCTCCACTGAAATGTTGACTCCATGACAATAGAGGCGATTTACTTTATACTGCTTTTTCAGAAATGCAACAACTCCTACAATGCTCTTAACTTGGAAAATGCTCAGTAAATATTAGTTGAATGATGTCTTATCTTGAAGTTGACCCTGAGGCAAGGAGTTAGGATAAGTATGTTACTTGGGAGCTGAAAAAATTATCTGCAGAGCAGTGGGGAATTGAAAAGCTGGGGAAAATGCAGTTAATAGAGGGTATGATATCAAGAGTCTCAACTAGGGCCACTGGGCATTTTGCCTCATCATGGCCAGACAGGGGTGGAGACTCAGTTTCCCCACTGCACCCCTGCCACAGAGATGAGGAGTTATGTATGGCCAGGAATGGTGTCATAAGTGGTCCTGCCTCACACTGCCTTGGCGCCGAGAGGAGGTGGTTTTAGAGGTTCAGTCCCCACCAGGACCCACTGACCGCAGGGATGGAGGAAAGTTAATTTCACCATTAACTGGAGTCTCATTGCTGTAGGGTGGGGGTGGAGATTCAGCTAGTCCCTGGATCCTACTGACAACATCCACAGCCTGCTTCTGCTGGGTGGGGGATGAAGAGCAACTCCCAGCTCAGATCCATATACACTCCCTTGGCTGGATAGAGAAACTGAATACTGTCTGCATCCATTGAGCTGGGAGGGAAGATCAGCTCATTGCTAGGCACCATATCCTCACAAGGTGGGTGAATCTGCTTCCTAGGATTGGTTTGGTGGAGGAGAACATTAACAACTCAATCCTTCCAGAACTATGGGGGAATGGGCAGCAGTTTCTGCATGGGTGTTTGGTTTGAGTAGGATGGATATTGCCAAGAAGGTTCTTGGCTCTCTTAGTTAGTTCACCATTCCCCCCCGCCCCTCATCTGTTGACTACAGATAATGAATGGACTTTCTCAAAGCTTTCTTGATCTGTTGATGGTACTGAATTGAAGGCTTCTATAGTGCCCTGCCTGGAATATATGGGAGCCAATGAGGAGACAGGAAACTAAGGGCTATGTTACTGCTCCAGTTCCCAAGTTTCTAGGCAACCCAACTTCTTTCCACCTTTCCTGTGTCTGTGCTTATTTGTTGGGCTATGTCCAGAGTTTTTTACATGAAAGGAGACGAGGACCTGGGAGGAACAGGCACACCCTCATTTCCGTCAGAACCAGAAATCTCCCCAAATTATCTTTAAAGCCCAAATGCCTACAGAAAACTTGAGGCGTAAATATTCATTTTGCTCTATAGTTCAAGAGTTAGGGGAGTGGAAAAAGAAATTGCTGTTTCATTTAAGTGGTGCCACTAGTGCAAGTTATTATACATTTATCACTTGCAATCTTCCTCACTGAATTTTTGTTTTTAATGTGTGAAGATAAACAGAAGATATTACAGCCTACTCCACATGGTTTTTAACACTATTCTTAAAGTTTTTCCTCAGTCACTGGATTCAGGGTACCCATAGGTGCAATGTACTGTATTTTTCAGCCTTGTTTATTTAGAAATTAATCTCACTCTCAAAATCCAAAATCATTTTCTATTCCCAACTGCAGTGACCTAAAAAGTTTGCCTTAAATATGACTCCATAGATGTATTTATATTTAATCAAGGCTCTTTACTGACACTTGGCTACAGCTGCTGATTCTGCTGCTGACAAGGGCAGGAAGGACTCTGAGTAAAATATTATGAGATTTAGCCGAGTTCAGGGCAGGAACTTTTCCTTTGAACCCAGCGCACAAGTCAGATGATGTAATCTATTTACATCACCATAATTTCCAATAATGTGGCATATAAAACAGAGATCCGAGAATGAGGAAGGGTTAGAAACAACAACATTTAACAGAACACATCCAGATATTTAATGCCTCATATTCAAAAATCAGTTTTGTGAGTAGAACATTCATTTAGTTTAGGAGGCACTCAGTCTGCCTGAGTTGAAATCATCATATTCCCACTTGTTGCATATGTGAATTTTGGCAAATGATTTAATGTCTGTGATTGAGTTACCTTACCTGTACAATGGCCATAAAAAGAGTACCTACTTCAGAGACTGATAGGAAAAGAAAAGAGTTAGTAAATGTGAAGCACAAAGAACACAGTTGAGCAGACATTCATAGTCAACAAATGCCAGTTGCTATCAGTAATCATTGTGGCAACCAGTTAAGAATATTTTGCCAACTGTTAAAACTTAAATCTACCAACATTTACAAAGTTATCTGGGCCATCAATGATAAATAATCATGGCCTCTACCATCAAAGAAATTACTATATGCAATAGATAAAAGAGGGAGAAATTGTGAAGTTGGTTTACAGTGTCAAGTGAGTACTATGTAACAGTGCAAAATAGTCATTATTGTACCCAGTTTGCAATGAGGGTCAGAAAAGTGGAAAAATGTGATCAGGATCACACAGTTGAATTCAAATGTCCAAATGCAGATGTATCTGAAGTCACAGATTACAGGAAACTCTTGTAACATTAAAGTAATTAATAATCAAAGAAAAAATAAGCATTACCTTAAAGGCTGAAGGTGATTATAAAGTCACCATGAGCTAATGTCAGTTGTACCTTGTCTATGGCCAATGACTTGCCTGAAGGACATTCTAAGCCCCAGGAGAGAGGAACTCTATCAGCACAATCTCTTCATTTGTAAAATGAGGTTAGGAGAATTGATATCTCTAAGGTCCCTTCCTGCTCTAACAATCTGCAATCCTATGAATGTTTATGTTCTGAAACTCCTTCTCTGTATTATTAGCCACAGTACTGGGTGCTGTTTGATAAACTGGAATAAAATTCAATGGAAGGGCTTACAGCCAACTGTGAAGGAGGTCGGTGCCATTGGAGAAATTATTTTAAAAACTTTTATAACATGAAGTAGGAAGGAGCCAGACAAATATAGAAATCTGGGGTGGAATAGGGGAACCCAAAAGGTAGGACAGGTATGAAATTCTTGAAGGTTCCACAAGATTCTGTGCTCATTTACTGACTGATTAAAACCTATGACTACACCCGATAGTTAATGCATATTATTTTAGGTAATCCTTACTAAAGTCCTATGTAGTTACAATATTTAATCCCCAATTTTATGTGAATGATGGAGCCTCAGAGAGGTTAAGTAACCGCTGCTACAAGGTCACACAGCTTGTTTGCAGGGATGCTGAAATTAAAATTCAAGTCTACACACAGCAATGCCCATTGTCTTTCTAATGTTTTATAAGGCCTCCCAAAGTTTTCTATGTACACAAGGCATTTTTACTCTGATGCATTTATGTAAATGACAGTATGGGTCATTATTGGTGAAATCATTATTTATAATAACTATTGACATTAACCTTTCTGAACCCTGAAATGAAAGTGCTATTTTCATTCACTGATGGAGCTGGTCCTATTAAACGCTGTAATCTCCCATTGTAATTTTCTTAGAAAGTATTTTCAGGGGATGGAAAAGCAAAGGGACTGATATTTGTGAGTACTTACTCTGAGCCAAGCATTTAACATGTATTATCTTATTTAAACACTACAATGAATTTTGGGGAGAATGTTTTCTAGAAAATGAAAAAAAAAAAAAAATCAAGGCTCAGAGAGGTTAAGAAACAAGTTGCAGGTCCCTGTGATTCAAAAGCCTGCTTTATGGTACCTCATAGTGCTTTTCCGTGGCCAGTGTCCAAACAAGCTCTAGTTTTCTTTTGTTCCTTTAAACTTTCAGCTGGCGTATTCTTTAGGTTTTTATTTTAGGGCATCTCTGAAAGTTGAGAAATATATTGGTATTAGTGATTAAAATAGGTGCTGTTCAAAAAAAATAAAGTATATGTTGTTCAGAGAGTGATCAAATCATAATCTCAAGGCTCACATAATTAGTGTCTGACTTATGCTTTTAATGAGCATAAAGATATATAATTTTATCAATTCCTGATTATTGTAGGTCTTCAATATGCATTTGATTATTAAGTGAATCAGTAATTTGTATTACTGAATAACAGCCAGTTGTTGAGTACTTATGTCTGAACACCATGTTGAATCCATCTGGCAGGAAGTTGTGCGGGTTCCTTTTCTTTCCCTAAATAAATCTTTTATTTTTTTCTAAGAATACCTACCTTTAGCCATTTAAAATTTCCCCAAGTTAAAGAATACACATCCCTTGACACAGACACCTAAATCTTTGTAATTTTTGAGCAAGAACTTGATTTGCTATATGCCATAAGCTAAATGGATAGTTTGGGGCACACATTTGTCTGGAGAAAAAGCCTTGCTCTTAACAACAATTTAAAATGTTTCGGTGAGCACCCATTGAACGTGATATATTATGAAAGCAATTTCTTTGTAGTTATGTATAAAAACAGTTCAGCTACTTAGACATAAATGAGTGGTGAAGCCAAGGTGAAGTGTTCCCCAAATTCCCATGCTGAGTTGTTTGTTCTGTCCTTTATGCTTCTACAGCACTTTTTTCCTTATTTCTGAAATAGCACTCACCAGCTTGTACATATTTGTTTACATACAAATCTTCTGCCACATTTGACCATCAACTGTTCAAGGTCAAGGATAAGTCTTATTCCTCATTATCTCTCTAGTACCTAGCACAGTGCCATATATATAATAAGAGCTCAACAGAGATTTCTTGAGGGAGTGATTAAAGAAGAGAAATCTCCATTTTTTTTTCCTAATGTATTAGGATTTGTTGGGACCAATGTTATGTGCTAGCTTCAATCTTTTATCCCATCTCCTGGGAATGTTGTCAGCAGCTTGCCTTTGGCTTCAGCTGGCGTAGCTGCTTAGCTCAAGGTCTCTTCCACTCTAATGGTGGGTCTTTTCAATGACTGATCAATATGGGACTATAAAGGCTTGGCCATGGTATTCCCCAAATAGGGAATGGATGTGAGGAGTCATTCAAGCTCCAGAGTCCCCTTAGGGTTGGTGAAGGCTGGATTATAACTATATATCAATATAACCTGTCCCCCTGCCCAGTCCTGTTTTATTCCCTTCTACCAGTGTTTATCCCAAGGAAACTCCTTGATAAATATATTTCAAGCTAACCTATGTCTTAGAGTCTAGTTCCAAAATAACTCAACCTGCAGCAAGTTTAAAGAAACACATTTAAGCAAAACTTTTATGAATTTTCTTTAGTGTCATATCTATATCCTTAAACCGCCAGTGGGTATCTATACTGATTTATAGATCACATGCCACAAACCATATTACATCCTTTCACCTACATGATCTTATGTCATTTTCACATTAGCCTTGAAAACTAGGATTTTTGTTTTAATTCCCAGTTTTATATGTGTGGCTTAGAGAGTCTAACAAAATTGTCTAAGATCTTACAGCTCATCTTGAAGCCAGTAGTTAAATTTCCCTTGATCCTCAAGTAATATAAGAAAGGCAAGAACTAAACTGGAAGTCTGAGAGATTTTATGTTATCCTTCCTACATGCCAAGAGACCATGGGCTTGCATATTATGACTCTTTTAGTAGGTTCTCACTGAAATGTTCTGTAGGAAAAAAAAAAAAAAGAGAGAGAGAGAGAGAGAGAAATAAAAAGAAATGTTCTATAAAAGTAACCTTCTCCATTCCATGGCCTTCTCTAGCCTTCTTCAAAAAGTAGGTTGAAGAGAAAATTTCTAAATTTATTTCTTAAAAATTCTCATCCTCTTTTGGGGACTCAGGTTGGGTTCTCTAGAAGTAGAACTTGAGATGAGAACTCTCATTTAAGTGATTTATTAGAAGAGAAAACTGAGGAGAGGGAAGTGAAGAAACCAGGTAGGGAGAAGGAAAATGCTAAGCCAGATTATGTTTTCTTGTAGACTACCTACAATCTCATCTCCATGTCTGGACAACTAACACACCACAGAATCAGTCCTTCCTTGGGGCTAGGTTGCAGCCTTTTATACCACTGTGTAACCAGACATTAGCTATGAGATACCTCCATAGGGATAGGTAAAACCAACCAAGTAGCCCTTGGTAGGCAGAGGTCAATCTTCAGAGGAGGAAGACCTGCATGCTATTAACAGTGAACTCACAGCAACAGGAGGAAAAGTGCATACGCCCAAAACAGGGGACATGTGAACAGCACCAGAGTATTCATTATATTAGGTATTTTTAATAAGCCATCATCTACTTTATTCAATTAGTATTTACTGATCGGCTACCAAGTCCTGGGCTCATCTTAGGCACTAGAAATACAGAAGGAAATAAAGAAAAAATCTTGTTCTATTGCAGTTTACATTCTAACAGAGAGAGGTTATAGATAGGCAAGTAGGTAATAGATAGGTAATAAAGAAATTATTTAAAATGTTAGTGATGGGATTCCTGGGTGGCTCAGTTGGTTGAGTATGTACCTTCTACTCAGGTCATGATCTCAGGATCCTGGGATTCAGCCCCACTTTGGGTCCCCCCCTCAGCAGGGAGCCTGCTTCTCCCTCTCCCTCTGTTGTTGTTCTTGCTTGTGCTCTCTGTCTTTCTCTCTCTCTCTCTGTCAAATAAATAAATAAATATTTAAAACAAATAAATAAAATGTCCTCTGACATTTTAAGAAGTATGAAGAACAAGAGAGAAGAGGAGGGGATAGAATTTTAGATAGGATGATGAAAGAAAGCTTCATTGAGAAGATGATGTAGTAGCAAGGACCTAGGGGAGGTGAACAAACAAGTCATGCAGATATTCTGAGAAAGAACCTTCTAGTAAGAAGAACTATAGGTGCAAATTCCTCAAGGTTGGAGTGCTGGCATTTGCAAAAGACACAGATTTCAGTGTGAGTGGAATAGAGAGATCCATGGGGAGAGGAAAAAAGACAGGATCTGGGAGGGAACAGTGGCAAGGTTAGGTAGGAACTTACAGGTCACTGAACATACTTGACTTTTACTTTGAGTGTGGTAAAAAATCATTGGGAGAACTCTTGGAAAAGTGACATGATCTGACTCACATCCCCCGCCCCCCAAAGATTTTAGTTATTTATTTGACAGAGATCACAAGTAGGCAGAGAGGCAGGCATGGGGGGCGGGGAGCAGGCTCCCCCCTGATTAGAGCAGAGCTGAGAGCCTTATGTGGGGCTCGATCCCAGGACCCTGAGAACATGACCTGAGCCGAAGGCAGAAGCTTAACCCACTGAGCCACCCAGGTGCTCCCTGACTCACATCTTAAAAGAAACACTTCAGATAAGGGGGGATTACGAATTGGTTTACCTATAGGGGTGGCATTGATTGGGGAAAGGGGATTACCTGAAGTTTAACTCTATGAATATTAGAAAATAAAAATTAAAAAAAGGAATAAACTAGACTAAACTAAACTAAAATTAAAAAAAAAAAAGAAATTTAGGGACACCTGGGTGGCTCAGTTGGTTGGGCGGCTGCCTTCGGCTCAAGTCATGATCCCAGCATCCTGGGATCGAGTCCCACATCGGGCTCCTTGCTCAGCAGGGAGCCTGCTTCTCCCTCTGTCTCTGCCTGCCTCTCTGTCTACCTGTGCTCACTCTCTCTGACAAATAAATAAATAAAATCTTTAAAAAAAATAAATTTAAAAAATAGAAATGCAAAAGGAAAACACAGGTGCATGTAGCAAAAAGTTCAGGTTAGAAGCTTATGGAATTTGATGTACTGGACATCTCACTGTGATGGTAAATAGGTTAAAAAATTATATAATAATAAAAAATTAACTATATAAAAAAATTAGCCAGAATAGTGGAATCGAATTAATAATAAAAATTGTCTTATGAAGTTAAAAAAAAAAAAAAAGAAACTTCACATGCAGTTTTGAAAAGAGGTGGAACACAGACACTCATTGGAAGGCTATCACAGTATTTAGAAAGGAGCAATCTGTGGTTAGGATCAGGATTAGAGCAGTGCAGGTGAGATAATTTTTTTCAGATTCTGAATATATTTTGAAAATACAACCACAGACTGTTGACTGAATGTGTGGAATGAGAACAGGAAGCAAAATGAATGCAATTCTAAACTGCAACACTCATAACAACTGACCAGCCGCATTGGTCTTGGTTTCAGACCAATGGCCAAACTCACGCGATATAGTGTTTCACTAAGCATCATGTTTCCTTAGCTTTAAGAAAGGATGCAGCATAGGAATCCATGTAGAACAGTATATGGCATTCAATGGCATAACAGACAATGGCATAACAGATCTTGTGCTTCCCATGCAATTTCTTTATATTTGGCATGCACAAGCTCATAAGATAAGCTGAGTGAGAAAGGTTGACATCAGCTCAGTGAAACCATTAGATCTGTGGTCCCTTCAGCTCTAATACTCTGTGCCCATTTACTGCTGCAGCTGTATCTCATAAATATTGGTTAGTCATTACTTGATAAACAGTCTCAACAATGAGGTACAGGTGCTTGGTCCTGTGCATAATAACCTTGTCCAGAATCTCATCCAGCTTGGATCTGCTATACTCTCACAAGTTTCTTGAGTTAGTGTAGCAGGGGAAGATTTGATCAAGATTTGATCCATCAGCTGCCCCTGAGAATAATCAGCCATTGGCACTTTCTTTCCATAAATGTTTTGGTCTCAGCAACTGGAAGGATGGAGTTGCCATCGTATGGGAGCAGTGGTGCTGGAAGGCATAGGAAGAAGAATGTCAAGAATTCTATTTTTGACACATTAAATTTGAGATATGCTTTATACATCCAGGTAGAGAAGATAAGTAGGAAACTTGATATAATCCCGAATTTCAGAAGAGAAGGTTTGGGATAGAGATATATATTTAAGGGTTAATAGCAAATAAATAATATTCAAAGCCATGAGTCTAGATGAGACAAGATCCAGAGAGAGTGAATATAGATAGAGAAGTATAAAAATTGAGAATTTTAGTTGTTGGAGAGATTTAAAAAAAAAAAAAAAAAAAAAACAAAGACTAGCAAAGGACACTGAGATCAAGGCCAGTAATGTAAGAGAGAATCAAGAGCATCTGATGCTCCATAAGCCAATGGAAGAAAGATTTAAACATTAAGGATGTAGAAATCAACTGCATCAAATTCTGATAACCAGGTCATTAGAATGAGGGCTGGTGGAGTTAGTCATAAGGTCAATGCTGACGTTTACAGAAGCAGTTTTGTGGAGTGGTGTGGAAAAACTGATTAGAGATGATGCAAGAGAAAATGGGAGGAAAAAAGAATAGCAGTTATTCTGTAAGAAGAGCAGGATCACAGAATGGCAGCTGTAAGAAGAAGAGGAATAAGAAAGAGAAGGAGAAGAAGAAGGAGGAGGAGGAGGAAGAGGCGGAGGAGGAGGAAGAGGCGGAGGAGGAGGAGGAGGAGGAAGAGGAGGAGGAGGAGGAGGAGAAGAGCACGATCACAGAATGGCAGCAATAGCAACAGGAGAGATGGTTTGCTACTGCTGTTGTCGAAGATGCGAGCTATTGTAGGCTTGGGAGAATGATTTGGTAGATACAGAATGATCCTAATAATGAAGGAGAGAAGGAGAATGAATGGAATATTGTTCATAAGTGGGCAACAGGGGATGGGACTAATGGACAAGTGGAGGGGTGGATCCGGAAGGGAGTACGAACGGTTCTTCCATGTTAACAGGAGAAAAGAAAGAAATACATAGACAAAGATGCAGGTCAGTGGGTGGAAACTGGAAATTCTTTCTTCAGTTTGTCTTTTCTCAGAGAAACAGAACACCAAGCAAGTATATGAGAAGGAGGAGGGAAGAGGAGGTGCTGGATGTTTAGATAAAATAGAGAGGGTGCAAACGAGTTGTGTGGGAGAGTGAAAGGAGAGAAAGATAGTGAGGCTTGCCTGTTTTACAGCAAGACAAAGTAGGATGGTCACACATTTTTCTCCAACCATGTCCAATTCAGCGGTGAGGTTTAGTCAAGGTGTGGGAAGATTATTAGAGACAGTTCAGTGTAGATTTTTGTCAGGTGAGTATAGAACATGAGAAATTAGCAAAATAACTGAAAATGTGTAGAGGCAAGGGAGTTGTTACGATGACAGGCCATGAAACTCAAACTGTTCAAGAATCCCAAGTGAAGATACAGAAGGGAAGGGAAATGAAGGACACTAAAAAGGAGATAAAACTTAAAAGACTGAAGGTCCTGGCAAGACGGAATTTTGTTACGAGTCAGGTGCTACAAGGAGTGACTTGGAAAGATTAAGAGGTGATGGTCTAAATGTGGATTTCCTAAAATTTAGAATACAGAGGGAATGCATTTACAGTCATAGCTATACCCAGGATATGACTCTAGCAAAGAGTAGTTAATGCAGGATGGAGGACACAATTAAAGGATCAGAAAAGGCTAAGAATTTCAAGTCCAACCTAATGGAACTCTCATCTAGATTGGCACTAAAATCACCAATAGTTATGATGTAGGTAATGTTGGAGAATAAAACAGTGAACCAAAAGCTAAAATCTTCAAGGACTTAGAGAATGACCCAAAAATATGTAAGTGAGGATAATGAGGCTCAGTAATGATTATTTCTATGAAGGTAGGAGGAAGAATGATCAGAAAGCAGCAATTGGAAACAGAAAGAGTACATACCCTTGTTCCAGTCCAAAGGTAGGCTGCAGAGTATGCAGTATCACAGGAGAGAATGCATGTTACAGATTTAATGGCACAGAGACTGCCTCATTCATAAGCAATTCCAAATTCTGGCAGAAAGAGTTTTATTTGTCCAACTTGGATTTATTGATGACTCCTGATCATAGTGACATAGTGACATAGCTATCACTGGAAGGCAGTCATGAGGGATTAACCTGGCTACCAGGACTTCCCCTGCTACCTTGTAGATAGAGACAGAACTCTTAAATATATTTCCTAACTTCTTTCTACTAAAGAAGATTCGCTCCCTAAAATAACATTAACCTTTCTTTTATAGGCCTCCCCCCCCCCTTTTCAAAATTCAAAACCAGCCAATTCTTTGTTTATCTAGGAAAAGCTGAGTCAATGGCTCACATGGTTGAGTTCCAGCTCGACATCCTAACACCGCTATCCATAATTACACTGCTACCCCACCTACAGAAACTTCCCAGCTTGAAAAGAGAAGCTCAGTAAGAAGCTGCGGCAACTTACCTGGCATTGGCGCAGATGATTGTTGTGCAAGCAATCCGGCTTGGCCCAGGACATCTTGATTTGTGTTAACATTCTAATGCACTAATCTTCCTAATACCCCTTATATTTATTTATGACATAAATCAAATCCTGCTCAGAACTAAGTTGTTGTTTTGTTTTGTTTTTTTTTCTCCTTCTCTCCTGCTGGGTGTATTTATGTTATGCTGTGTAGTGTTGCTACCCTTGCTGCAAATTTATCTGAGCTTCGACTTTTACTGCTGATTTAGCAAACATTTTATATTCTGCAATGAACTGTAAACATTTTTTTTCTTCTGACAGATCCATTATGACAAGTGTTATAAACTCTTCACTGCAGACTGTATCTCTTCTATTGAGCTGTTCTTTATATCAATTTTACTATGCACAGAAAATGACGCTGGTAATATTGCACCTATCTGAGCTTGGCCAGGACAATCAGTATGTCCTGAGACACAGAGCATCTATATAGTTAGTTTTATTACATCTGTTTCTGGTTTATACACCATGTTAGTGGGCATCAAGTTTTAAGAGTAGTCAAATGAGCTGAAACTCGCCTGTGAACTCCAATTCTTTTCATTTAAAAGTTTGTCTATAAACATACAAAATATTTTTCAGTAGCTCACAAAGTTTCCCATTCCCCATCAGGTCTGAAATGTCATGTATCTACATTGAACTCGGGTTACATCTGAGAGTAAACACTGACCCCAAAGAAGAACCTTCACCCTGCCAGGCCATGTCTGTAACTTTTACTAATGTTTGGTAGTGGTGGTGGGAGGGGGTTCATTTATCAGAAGCTTTTAATAAATTAGAATATCGAAACTCTACCTAAAAACAGTGACGGGAGGGAAAAAAAAAAAAGGAAATTCATATGTTATGGGCTGAACCATGTTCCTACTAAATTTCATATGCAGAAGATACTCCTGGTATCTCAGACTGCAACTCTACTAGGACTTAGGGTTTTTAAAGATGTACTTAAGTTAAAATGAGATCATGAGAGTCAGCCCTAATTCAAAACGACTGGTATCCTTACAACAGAAAAATATTAGGACACAGACACACACACAGAGGGCAGATTAGGCAAAGACATGGGGGAGAAGACAGCTGTCTACAAGCCAAGGAGCAAGAACTCAAAATAAAATAACCCTGCCAACACCTTGATTTCAGACTTGTCTCCTCAGAGCTGTGAGAAAATAAATTTCTCTTTGTTCAAGCCACCCAATCTGTGGTACTTTGTTATAGTAGCCCCAACAAAGCCATACACCATATTTTTATGTCTCATTTTCACTGAAAATTTCATAAATTATTTCATTTCCATAATAATCCTGAGATGCTTCTACCATCTTCATTTTTAAAGATAGAGACTCAGAGAGATTAAGTCATTCAGTCTAGGTCATCCAGCTAAGGGTTAGATGCTGTGGTTCAAATCCAGGGCAACGTGGTTTTTCTTCCATGCTCCTTTCCCTTTACATGTTGTCTCACCTACATGCTTATACCTTTAGCCCACTGGCACCATGATGCAATGGGTAATGGAACAGGATGGAAAAGAAGGCCATATCTAGGCTATCTGCAGGTCTTCAAAGAAGTTTTCCACGTATATTCCTCTCCCATTCTTGCTGAATATCAAGGCATGCATTTAGTGAGCTTTTACTTTTCAAATATAAGAACAGCTAATTTAAGCCAGACCTAATTTTTAACATTCATGGAGTTGCTTCTAAGAAAGACTAGAAACCAGTATGTCCTTTGAAGAAGGCATTCTGATTCCAATACCACATACCTTGAGCATACTTCTCGAGTTTAATTCCTAAACTTAAAATCAAACATATAGCTGTTGGTTGCCTTCTCCTTTGGGTTACTGTGTATGGCACAAAGGATACAAAGTGGATGAAACAGATATGGCCCCTGTCCTCCTAGAGATCTCCTTATAATAACTACTCTGAATTGAGTGGCTTTTGTTTGTTTGCAAGTGTTTGTTTTGCCATTGTTTTTAAACATGTCTCTCTTCTGTCTAAATGGAAAACCTTGAGGTCATGGACAGTGTCTTGTTTGCCTTTGTGGCTTCAATGCCTTGGCAGAGTGCCTGGCACATATTAAGAGCTCAATAAATATTTTTAAATTGAATTGGGATTCCAAATTTATAGCTGATGAAGATGAATGAATATCCTGTTACCTGACAGAAGTTCAAGTGACATTCTGAAAACTGCTGATGGCAGCTCAGCCTTTGTGCACCACACATAAATACCAACCCTTTGAATGGCTCATAAAACTGCACTAATATGAATAGGTAATCTTAGACACCAGATAACTAATTACTGACTTTTCCCTTCCCTTCTCATTCCTATTTTAGTAACATCATGAGATTTTATAACATTTTTTATTTTGATTTTAAAAAAATAATTAGAGGAAATGTGAAATGCACAAAATATAAGATGGCTCATCTTTGTGTCATAACCTACAGATAATCACTGGAATAGTTTCTGAAATTTTTCCATCTAGTCTTCTATGCCTAAAGTTATTGTAAATATAGTCTTTTACATGTGGGAATCATACTATGCAGAAAGTTCAATAACATGCCTCTTTCACAGAATATTTATTAAAACATTGCCCAATGCCACTAAATATTCAAGCATGATTCAATAGATTTGAATGGATTCAGTAGATTTAATGGCTAGTATTTATTTTTCATTTGTTTGTTGAGCACATATCTGCTATTTACCAGACACTATGGTAGATACTAGAGCTATAAAGATTATAAGGCATCAGACCTAGTCTTAAAGGTCATATTAGGGGTGCCTGGGTGGCTAAGTCAGTTAAGCAGCTGCCTTTGGTTCAGGTCATGATCCCAGGGTCCAAAGATCAAGCCCCACATCGGGCTCCCTGCTTGGCGGAGAGCCTGCTTCTCCCTCTCCCTCCTCCTGCCGCTCTGCCTACTTGTGCTCTCTCTCTAATAAATAAAAACCTAAAAAAAAAAAAAGGTCATATTATGACCTTTGGATATTCTCTTTACCTTATAGAATTATCTTGTGTTAATTTGTTTCTTTAACTAGTATTAATTTCTCCAGTAAATAATATTTGTTGAACATAATTTATGTTCTAACCTCCACTCTTTCAACACACTATTTTACTCAAAAATATTTATTGAGTGTATAATACATGAAAGACCCCATTCTCAGCAATGAGAAAATATCAGCAAAGGAAACCATTTATGCTTGGGAAGATATCAGTGAACAAGAATGTTAATGTTTCTGTCCTTATGAAAGTTATTTTTCAAGGAGGGAAAGAGACAATAAACAAAGTAGATAATGTAAGCTATGTTTAGGGGTAAGTGAAATGGAGAAAAATAAAGCAGCATTGAGGAATGGGGAGATAATGCAGGCAGTATTATACAGAGTAACCAGGCCTGACTTCAGACACAAGGTATCTGTGACCTTAGCAATTTGAGAGAGCAAGTTCTTCAGATGTCTAGGGAGAGATTCAGACAGAGAAAATAGCAAGTGCAAAAGCCCTGAGGCAGGAATATATGCCTAGTTAGTTGGAGGAGTACTGAGGAGGCCAGTGTCCCTACAGTGGATTGAGCATGGCAGGGCCAGTGGCAGAGAATGGGATCAGATAGATCTCAGGGGAGCATTGGACATTAGAGCAGTAGGTAGATAAAACTTCTGGAAGTTATTTTCTGCCTACTTTTATTTTCTTAGTTTAATAAAAAAAAAATAAAGTCATTTGAAAGTGGGGAGCAGAATGAAGTTTTAGAGACTTTAGAAAAGGGGTAGGAGGAAAGTAGCTTTTAAAGGGAGGACGAGCCTGAGTGAATGGCCAGGGTGTTGTATAGAACTGCAGAAAAGCCTTAAGATCTCATTCTTGGAGATGTGACTCCTGACACTTAACTGACTCTTTCTGTTTAGTCCCATAGGACTTTGCACATCACTCTTTTATAGCATGTACATGTGTCATTGTAATCACTCTCTCATGTGACTTTCTCCTGGGTAGACTATGAGCTCTTCAAAGGCAAGGATAATGCTTGAATCACCAAAGTAACCAAATCACAGCTTTAAACACACAGTGAATAACTAATAAATCTCTTTGGCATGAACATGTTGGAAGAACAAATGTTTTGCCAATTTTTGCCAACATCCTCAGTAACCAAGACCAAGCCTGGTAACCAAGACCAAGCCTGGTTACCAAGATCTGCCATCCAACCTCATTAGAAGCACTTTGGCCTTTTTTAGAACTATTTTTTTAGAATCTAGATTATGCTTTTGAAAGCAGCAGCCTTTTTATGTTTTCAAAAATAGTATGAAGATGTCAACATGACACAAAAACCATGAACCTACAAGTTTAAGAACATTGTCACCCATTTAGATTTAGTCTGTATAGTCCAGGGCATGGAAGAAAAGTAAGTTTTATGCTACATAGCAACTTTTGGTGGTTGGTAGCTACATATATAAATGGATTGTAACATCTTAGTTGGATTGGGAATGAAAGAGTAGCATCATGAGTTAGGGAGGTCCACCTTGGATTGGTTGTGATGGATGGCAGAATGCCTGCTGTGAAATGCCAAATATGGATTAAGATATTGTTAGACTTTGGCTAAATCCAACTATGTCTGTTATATTTCAGTTACTCAGTTATTCAGTACTATTTATTAAGAACTTCTCTGATTATAGTGGTATATACTGAAAACACGTTGATGAATGAATCTGGACTCTTCATGTCCTCTTACAGTCTATGGAAGAAAAGCAAATAAGTCTAATTATAATACAACATGAGGGAAATGCCTTAGGGAAAGTTTAAGGTACCACAGGAATACATATAATGAGGCACCTAAATCAAACTTGGGGGAAACAAAGAATAAGTAACTTCTAGCATTCCATTCTACACAGAAGGAGCTTGGAAGTTACACTCTGTCCCAAGAAATAAAAGTTAGTTGAACATAACTAAAAGATCACCAACTCTTCTTGGATATGTCAGAGAGAGGAGAACTCAGGGAAATCACTGCTCCAAAGATTAGAGAAATAGGCAAACACAGGGAGTTATGGCTTACTGGAGCAGAAACTGTAATGGGAACCAGTGCTGGGGTGGGAAACCTGAAGGCTGCAAGTTCCATGTGAACAATTTTTAGGGTTAAAAACTCTAGAGGGAACCCCCCAATATTGTGAGGTACCTCCAGAAGCTCAACTAGGTTCTTACAGTAAATATCTGAGGTAATCCTCTCATGGTTCCAGGATAGGAAGAGGAGAAGATGTCAGAGCATTGTTCTTTAACAAAGGCTGTCCTAAGGGAAAACCAGTTAACCAGAACTTAACAAGCTATGTATTATCAAAGCCTAATATACCTCAAGGAAGGGAAATACCCAATGTCAGCCTACTCTAAACATCCTGTTCCACCAAAGCAGGAAGAAGAACAAGAAAAAACTTGTGAAATTCATAGTTCAGAGGCATAGTCTACCTAAAAGCCTTAACCCTAATCATAGGACCATAGAATGCTACCTCTCCCCCTGCATTTCATCACCACATTACTAAAGGGCTATTTATAGCAATTCCTTTTACTTGGTATGTCATTCCTAGCTATCAAGAAAACTTGACAAGGTGTACCAAAGAAGGAACTTCTGAGCTAGAAAATAAATTACGAATAGAAGTTACCCAAGAAAAATATAAGAACATGGTTCAAAATAACCCTCTTACACTGTTGGTGGGAATGCAAGTTGGTGAAGCCACTTTGGAAAACAGTGTGGAGATTCCTTAAAAAATTAAAAGTAGAGATTCCCTATGACCCTTGCAATTGCACTACTGGGTATTTACCCCAAAGATACAGATGTAGTGAAAAGAAGGGCCGTCTGTACCCCAATGTTCATAGTAGCAACGGCCACAGTCACCAAACTGTGGAAAGAACCAAGATGCCTTTTGAGGGACAAATGGATAAAGAAGATGTGGTCCATATATACAATGGAGTATTATGCCTCCATCAGAAAGGATGAATACCCAACTTTTGTATTAACATGGACAGGACTGGAAGAGATTATCCTGAGTGAAAGAAGTCAAGCAGAGAGAGTCAATTATTATGTGGTTTTGCTTATTTGTGGAGCATAAGGAATGACACAGAAGACATGGGGAGATGGGGAGTAGAAGGGAGTTGGAAGAAACTGGAGGGAGAGATAAACCATGAGAGACTGTGGACTTTAAGGAACTAACAGGGTTTTGGAGGAGATGGGGGTGGGAGGTTGGGTAAGTCTGGTGGTGGGTATTATGGAGGGCACATATTGCATGGAGCACTGGGTGTGGTGCATACACAATGAACTCCAGAATACTGAAAAGAAATTTAAAAAATAAATAAAAATTTTAAAAAATAGGTAAGAATGCCCTAGACAGAGGGGAAAATATATTCAAAGAACCCAAGGTAGGAAGGAACACAGTAAGTTTGAGGAACTTAAAGAAGGCTAATGAGGCTGGAGTGAGAAGCAAGGGAAAGAACAGTATGAAATAATACTGCAGGGATAAGCAAAGTCCAGATTATAAATCCTCAAATTGGATTAATACAAGTGGACTTAATTTTAAAAGCATTACAAAAACTTTGAAGAGGTTTAATAAGGAAAATGACAAAATTAATTATGCACATTAAAATTACCATTCTGCTTATGTTAGGCAGAGTGCATTGTCAAGAACCAGGTTTGGGAAAAGGCAGACAGCAACTTGTTGTTGGAAATACCAGACAGTAGGTAATGGTGGCCTCGAATGGCATAATATCAAGGAAGTTGAAAATTAGTGAACAGAGTTGAGTACTGTTCAGGAAATAAAATCAACAAGACTTGGTACCTGATTAGAAATTGGTAAAACAAGAAAAAGACACAAGATCTTTAGTATGTATCTGGGCAACTAGATAGGACCTTTAGTCTTGTCTGGCCAACTAGATATATAGGTGGGATGAATAAGCCTGGGAGTCATAACCATAAACAGTCATTAAAATCACATAGATGATGAAATGATCCAAGAAAAGGATCAAGGAAAAAAATGAAAAGCTATTGTTGCAAACATGTGCCTGATTCTCCACTGTTGTTTTTGATTCTGAAAAACATCTATTCTAAATTGCCATTAGACATCAAGCCTGTGGCTTTTCTTCAGCCCATGACCACTGGACATCTTCTCAGTTCTGATCTCAGTTATATGTCTATTCACTATCAAGGAATACCAGCATTTCCTGCTTCATAAGCTGTCCCCATGTTCCTAGGACAAACTATAATATCACTGCTGGCATCCAGTATTTTGAATGGACCCTCCTTTTTGGTTGACTAGGCATAGAAAATTGGAGGATATCTGCAAAGAAGAGATTTGGCCCTCCATGTTTCTCATAACTCTAAGGACCAGAGCCCTGTATTCTTACAAAGGACAACAAAAATCTCTTTATTACTGAATCTTTTAGGCTGTCTTAAAAACTGTATCTCTTGAAATTTTCTGAACATTTATTAGTGTTGAGAATTCTCATCCACTTGAAACAATATCTTCCCTTAATTTTGTGCCAACACCTACTACATAATTTATTGTGGCCTTCTCCAGATACTCATCAATCCTTTTATGGTTTCTTCCTTCTCTACCTTAACAATAAATTGTAGTTATTCAGGGTTATTTACAAAATTCATTTTTTTCTCTTTTTTACACTATTCCCTTGAGTAATCTTTTTTTTTTTTTTTTAAGATTTTTATTTATTTATTTGACAGAGAGAGAGAGATAGAGATCATAAGAAGGCAGAGCAGAGGCAGAGAGAGGGGGGGAAGTAGACTCCCTGCTGAGCAGAGAGCCAGATGTAGAGCTTGATCCCAGGACCTTGAGATCATGACCTGATCATGACCTGAAGGCAGAGACTTAACCCAGTGAGCCACCTAGACGCTCCTCCCTTGAGTGATCTTATCAATTTGTGCAACTTCCTTCTTTTTCATTGCTAACCTTTGGTTATATACCAAGTCCTTCTGCTTTCCCCTACTAAAATACTACTCATTTCATTCATGTATCTTCATTTTTATTGACATTATGAACCAATTCTAACTACTATCACATTTTATCTTATTTCAATATCTGCTGGGAAGGTCTGTGAGGCTTAGAGAATAGGAGCTCCCAACTCCATACATGGCCAATTAAAATACCTACACTATTTTGTGCCTTCTTTTAAAAATGCCTTATTTAAAAGAAATCAGTAAGTTTATTTAAATGTTTTTAAAGATTTATTTGTTTTATTTTAGAGAGAAAGGGAGAGAGAGCACATACAAGCGGGAGGAGGGACAGAGGGAGAGGAAGAGAGAAAATCTCAAGTAGACTCCCCACTGAGCAGCAGAGCCTTGTGCTCCTGGGCTCCAGCCCAAGATCCTGAGATCATGACTTGAGCTGAAATGAAGGGCTGACCATTTAACCAACTAAGCCACCCAGGCACCCCAAGAAATCAGTAATTTTTTTAAAAAGTTAATTTTTGGATTCTCTAGTTCCTAATTTTCACCTGTTTTATATTTTCTAAGACAGATGATTTCACTAAAAGATGTATCACAAGAACAGCTCAGAAGTGCATTATGAGTAATTAAATCTCAAGACAATTTATACTCTGGCACAAACAGTGTCTTGTTACATTAAAACCCCTTAGGAAGTGATCCTGTTGTAATATTAATTCATTTCCTAAAGCTCTGGTAGATGTCGATGAGATTATAGCCAATACTATTCTTTTTAAATAGTAAATCATATCAATGTGTGTATAAAGCATGTTTTGACAAGACAGTATAATATTATTAGTATTATTTATTGTGTCCAAGGCACCTCTCAGCCTGTAGGAAATTAGCTTTAATATCACATTACAATTATTCTAGTTCCTACTTTAATGGGCTTCCAGACAAGAGCAGCCTGTTTCCATTCCTTCATGATGGCTTAAAGAATCTGACTACTCCTGCTGAGCTGGTCTCTGTGAAGTGTGAAGTTTTTAATCTGATCTCTGTTCATCCTCAAGCATTTAATTTGCAGTTTAGGAATTAGTAGAGGTTTGTCATGCAGACCAACAAGGATAAAAGCTGTTAAGATTTGCCAATACATTTTTAAGAAAGCTGAGTGAGAAATGGCAAGCCAGTTCCACTGGGAGGAACTATATACTTAACACTGGATGAACTGAGTCTGTTTTCCATTCAGAGTTTGAACTCTTCCTGCACTGCCCTGGGATCCTACTGTGTTCTCTTCAAGGAAGGACTTCAGGTGGAAAGGAAGAGCAAGGATGCCTTATTTCCTGCAGCTCAGGAAAATAAAAGGAAGTTCAAACCAAAAGAAAGCAACTGAACAAAAAAAAGGGAGATTCAAACCAAAAGAAAACAACTAGATTAAAAAAAGAGAAAAAGAAAAGAGGAAAAGGAAAGGGAAGGGAAGAGAAGGGAAGGGAAGGGATAGGAAGGAAAAACACCTAATATTTACCCAAGGATCAATGTTGTGAAGTTTGTCAAAATTGAATGAATGAATATACCTTTATCACTGTTACCCATTCTGGCTTCTGATGCAGCAAGAGAGGTCCATTCACCCACCCCTCTGATAGTTCCACCAGCACAATGTCTCACTCATTTTATCAAAGGTCTTCCACCTAACATCCCTCCATCTGTCTCTCCATTATCTAAATCCTACTTACCACCATGGTTCAAACTACCTATTTCCACATTCATACCTCCTTAGAAGCTTTCTGGATTATTCCAAAACACATTCCACACCCAATTCTCTCTTATTTTATGCATATATAATTCATATAACTATAATTATATAAGTACATATAATTCAAAACAAGTGACACTCTGTGTGTTACTGATTATATATACACTGTATCACTTCATTGTTTAGAATTGTCTCACACATGTTGGTTCTTCCTCCACAGTTGGATTATAATTTCAGAAAGAGCAGATATGTTCTCTAAGGGTTGGATGGCTTGGTTCTTAGCCCTGGATTTGATGTTACCCCACTTTGAGGTTTACTCAAGGCTGACATAAAATTATATGCATCTCTGCCTTGGAAAAAAATCATTTCCTATTACTTGGAATCTTCATTTTCCACTTTTACAAGGATAGTGTTGGAGTAGATGAATCTATTTTCTCTGACATCTCAGATTTTCATGATTTATGATTGTGTTTCTCAAATTTACAACAAAGGTTCATATAATTATGGATGTACTGTAATTCTTAATAAGTGTATTTCATTATACTGGCCAGCTGGATGGCTATCTAGATGGATGGATGGAGTAACAGAAGGATATTTGGATAAACTAGCTATTTGTAAAGATTTCATTTCTTCTTGGCATCCAGTGGAAGGTACAGATTGACTTAAAACTTGGTTTTTGCTTTATCCAACACTAAATGTTGAGTGGAACCCTAAGATTTTTTTACTGCTGGAGATACCACAGGATAAACGTCCCTCTGATCTATCTCCCAGGAGTAATAATAATCCCCAGAGGTTTCAAAGTTAGTGCCAAAATATTGAAAGAGCCTTAGATTCTTATCCACAGAATAGAAAAGAAATATTACAAGCCACTTATTTTTTTTCAAAAAGAAAAGGCACCCACTTTCCCCCCATTCAGCTATCACATAATGAAAATGTCTCCTGGATATCATCAGAGTCCATTGAAACTCATAACCCCCAACCTCATTTTCCATCCCATTGCTGGCTTGTCTATTTTTTACTTTACCTTAGCCTTTTGACAAGTCATGTAAAAGAAAGGGTGAGAGAATGCCTTTGGTGTCAAAACCTGCCTCTCTCTCTGGAATATACCGTGTCAAGTAGGCAGGTAAGAAATGACCCTATTATTATTTCCAAGAACTGAGAATGGCCAAGGGTTTCCAACAGAGCTATCTGCCCTGAACAAGTGCAATTTCACGGATGGACAGTGCCTACTTGGCCCATTTATGCACAAAGCCACACACACCATTTAGCCACATCACCCCAGTAAAGAAGAAATAGCCAAGCAACCTTACACAATTGCTAATTTTAAAATGATATAATCACTTAGATTTTATTAACTGGTTGAGGGACCACAATTTGATTTATGGTGATCTAACTAAGCCTATGTTGATGCTGTCTATAAATGCTTGCTGCATCCTTATATTAACTTTAATGTCAAATGGAGTAGCATAAAGTAACACCAATAAGTATCATCTGGATTATTTCCAGACTACTTTATGCCCCTTTGCTTATCAGTAACCTTATTTTCCCTTACTATATAAGCCAGAATACCTTGTAACTTCCTATTCTCTGTTTACCCACTGACAAGAGAAGGCTGATATGACCGAGTAGAACACTTAGCTTCAAATTCATAGAATCTATGTTCTACAGTGGTCTTGGGTTCTCTGGTAAAAGTACTCATATTTCGAGCATTAAGATGTCTGTGTTTACAGGACCCAGAGTCACAGATTCTAAAAACTAAAATTAATGAGTAATTAGGAGTAATAATAAATAGAATGACATCTATTCTTTTACTTTAGTTCCTAGAGCCATGTATGCATACTTCACTGCATTCTACACGTCCTGTTTCAGAGCATCCCAACATTATAAAGCATACCTCCCAGCTAAAGCTTACATGAGTCTCCCTAGCCATTCTACCATTATGATACAAGTCTGCTTCCTTTGGTGATATGGATATGGTGAGACCAGTGATTTCTACAGATATCATTCGTTCCCTGAAAAATGAGTTCACTTTGTGTGGGATAACATGGTAAGACAGTAAGTTTCAGGTGACATTTCGGGCAAAAAAAAAGAGTGATTAGTGACAGGAAGCAAACACCAACTCAGATGTTTTTCAAGTTAGCATAAATTACTATTTCCTACTTGATGGATGGGTGTTCACCACAATCAACCTGTTGCTGTGTGGCTTCTTTCTTCTATTAAGTCGTATCACTTGAGGGCCCAGGTGTAGTTTCTATTGTTTGCAAGCTGCAGAGTAGAAGGAAAGAAATCAGCCTTGAGGAGGGAAGTCCATACTACCGAGCACATGCATTATGTTCATGACTACTTAGTTCATGAACCTATTGAGAAATCTTTAGAGAGCTGAGGAAGAAAGCTGTTACCTGTTCTACTTCTTAAAATCCTTCTTCACAGAAAGGGTATTTAGTAAAATTCCACTTGAGAAACCAGTACTATGAAATCTTGGGCCATTTAAAAAATCTATCCTATAAGTCTTCCATAGGTATCTTTGCTGTGAACTGTAGCTCTTTCCAAGACCTTGACCATCCATGGAAATCATCATCTCACCATTCATAACTCAATGAGAGAATGTTGCCCCCACTGTTTCTCAACATCTGACTGGCTTAGAATGTATCAGTCATTTTCTACTGAATGTCAATTTATCATGCAGATATATGCCTAAAATTTTGTTGGCTTTTTTTTTTTTCTTAAGAGTTTATTTATTTATTTGACAGAGATCACAAGTATGCAGAGAGGCAGGCAAAGAGAGAGAAGGAAGCAGGCTCTCTGCTGAGCAGAGAGCCTGATGTGGGGCTCAATCCCAGGACCCTGAGATCATGACCTGAGCCTAAGGCAGCGGTTTAATCTACTGAGCCACTCAGGTGCCCCTGGCTTTTTTTTTTTTTCCTCCTTAGACGACTGGTCACAGGTAACTACGCATGAGTCTATAATTCCAGGTTAAAGGTGGAATGATATTGAATTAGAAGTAAACAATCTGAGGGGTTTGAAGTGGCAGGGGGGTGGGAGGTCGGGGTTCCAGGTAGTGGGTATTATAGAGGGCACGGATTGCATGGAGCACTGGGTGTGGTGAAAAAATAATGATAATGTTATGCTGAAAATAAATAAATGAAAAAAAAAAAGGGCAGAAAACATGTCAGGCACCAAACAATAGTGCTTGCATCTCCTTTTAAATGAATTTGTAGTTCACTAACATGCACTTGAAAAACAAGAGTGAATAAATATGTGTGCTGGTTTTATATATTCGTCTATAAAAAATTAACAATTAATTTGTTAATTAATAAATTAACAATTCATTAATTAATTTTTAAAAAATAAACAAAATTAAAAATTAACAAAATTTAAAAAAAGGAAGTAACCCATTAAAAATAAGTGTATGCTATATTTTCAATACCTTCCCTATTTAGATCTATTACTTTCATGTGATTATTAAACATTGCTGGGCCGAATTAAAGAATTAATAGATCAAGTAATAAATATTTTATGATTGGGAGCTTAAGCTACATGGTCATTGGTATTTCATAAAAATGGTATTTATTCTATCTTAGTTTCTCATAGGAGAGAAAAGCTATTTTGTTAAATGATGGTAAGTTAAATTTTGAAGATGGTATAGTTTTGTCCCCAAATCATAAAGGCTTTCCCTAGAAATTCACTACTGGAGCATCACAGGTATGATATAACATCTCCATATTCCCCAGATATTGCAAGCACTTTTGGGTCTCTCCATCCATAAGAACCAACTCACGGTGTTACTTGTTCATGTACCTACTGTATTATCTTATATCCCCATTTTCCACCCCCAAACCAGAGGCATCTTAGGTGATCTGACAAATTGGTAAAAGCAGCATAAGAAAATGTGATTTATTTTGCTCTCAAAACTCAAAGATGCACAGCAATTATTGGGTATATTTCTTAGTATGGGTGAGGCAATGTTCTAGACTTTGCAGGTGATATCCCAACAGGTTTCAGATTATTGGAAGCACAGGAACTCCACCGGTGTACCTCTTGCAAGAGACAAAAGCACTACACTTATAATTAGCATTTATTTATTTATTTATTTTTTCAGTCAATAACTCCACTTTCCATATTTCAAGTTCAGATTTTTCAGGCACTATATTTTAGGAATGTGCTAAAAGGGAAAATAATATATTCAATTAAAAGATACTGGCTAGAGGGAGGAGCATGATTCCTTTCTTTCAAAGTAAAATTTTTAAAATCTTTTTTCTTATTCTATTCTTTTAAAAATTTCCTCTCTCTTATTTTAATGTTTTTAAACTATTTTATCTTACCAATACTTTTAAAAAAATCCTTTTAAATTTTCATTTTTTTTAAAGATTTCATTTATTTATTTGACAGATAGAGATCACAAGCAGGCAGAGAGGCAGGCAGAGAGAGAGAGAGAGAGAGAGAGGAGGAAGCAGATATCCCGCTGAGCAGAGACCCGGATGTGGGGCTCGATCCCAGGACCCTGGGATCATGACCTGAGCCAAAGGCAGAGGCTTTAACCCACTGAGCCACACAGGTACCCCTAAATTTTCATTTTTATAGTCATATGATATCCCTTCATTGTATTTAGTGTTTTTTTTTTTTTAAGATTTTATTTATTTATTTGTCAGAGAGAGATCACAAGTAGGCAGAGAGGCAGGCAGAGAGAATGGAGGAAGCAGGCTCCCTGCTGAGCAGAGAGCCCGATGCGGAACTCGATCCCAGGACCCTGAGATCATGACCTGAGCTGAAGGCAGTGGCTTAACCCACTGAGCCACCCAGGCGCCCTGTATTTAGTTTTATTTTTTGTATACATACAGGTTTCCTTTTTTCTTTAAAATTTTGCAATACAGGTTCTTCCAACAGATCAAAATATACCCTAAATCTACTCTATGGCTTTGTTCTAGTCTCCAACCTGATCACATTCTCTCCTTTTTTTTCCCCTTCTTTTTTCAACCAACTTTGTACCAATTCCTTTTTAGAATCTGTTTAAATTTTCATCTTTACAGTAATATCCCATCCCTTCATTGTGTTTACCATTATTTTGTAAGGGTACCTTTATTTTAGTACCCTTATTTTTGTATATATATATATATATCTTTTTCTTTCTTTAAAATGTTGGGAGGCAGTTTTTTCTAACAGACCAAAATACACCCAAAATCAAATGTGTGGCTCTGTTTTATTCACCAGTCTAATATATATATCTATATAAATCTATATAAATGTATATTTATTTTATATATATCTTTATATAGTATATACATTATATAATATATATTTTAAATGATTTATATAATTTTATAAATATACTTTATTATATATTTCATAAATATATTTTATTATATATTTTATACTATATATGTATATTTTATATACATATATAATTTATGTATTATATATTATATATTACTAGGGTGGAGGGAAGAAAGGGGAAATATATATATACAAAAAATATAGAGATATGTATATATATTTTTTCTCCTTTCTCCCCCCACAACCCAGTTTCAGGTTTCTTCCAATTTGGTTAGTGAATCTTTTTCTGGGGTCATTGCTACCCTTTTAGTACTTTGTTCTCTCATTCATTGATGCTAATCTGGATAAAATGACAAGGCAGAAAAACTCACCTCAAAAGAAAAGAAAAAGAGGCAGTACCAACAGCTAGGGACCTAATCTATACAGATATTAGTAAGATGTCAGAACTAGAGTTCAGAATGATGATTATCAAGGTGCTAGCTGGGCTCAAAAAAAGCATGGAAGATATTAGAAAATCTCTTTCTGGAGAAATAAAAGAACTAAAATCTAACCAAGTTGAAATTGAAAAAGTTATTAATGAGGTGCAATAAAAAATGGAGGCTCTTACTGCTAGGATAAATGAGGCAAAAGAGAGAATTAGTGATATAGAAGACCAAATGATGGAGAATAAAGAAGCTGAGCAAAAGAGAGACAAACAACTTCTGGACGATGAGGGGAGAATTCAAGAGATAAGTGATACCATAAGATGAAACAATGTTAGAATAATTGGGATCCCAGAAGAAGAAGAAAGACAGAGTGAGCAGAAGATATATTGGAGCAAATTATATACAGAATTTTCCTATTATGGCAAAGAGAACAAGCATCAAAATCCAGAAGACACAGAGAACCCCTCTCAAAATTAACGAATAAAGGTCGATACCCCTTCATCTAGTAGTAAAACTTAACAACTCTCAGAGACAAAGAGAAAATCATGTAAACAGCTTGGGACAAGAGGTCTGTAACATACAATGGTAGAAATATTAGACCAGTATCAGACCTATACACAGACACCTGGCAGGCCAGAAAGGACTGGCGTGATATATTCAGAGCATTACCTGAAAAAATATCCAGCTAAGTTGTCATTGAAAATAGGACAGATAAAAAGCTTCCAGGACAAACAAACACTAAAAGAATTGGCAAACACCAAACCAGCCCTACAGGAAATATTGAAAAGGTTCCTCTAAGCAAAAAGAGAGCCTAAAAGTAATAGACCAGAAAGGAACAGAGACAATATACAGTAACAGTCACCTTGAGGGAAATACAATGGCACTAAATTCATATATTTCAATAGTTACCCAAAATGTAAATGGGCTAAATACCCCAATCAAAAGACATAGAGTGGGGTGCCTGGGTGGCTCAGTTGTTAGGCATCTGCCTTCAGCTCAGGTCATGATCCCAGGGTCTTGGGATCGAGTCCCACATTGGGTTCCCTGCTCAGCAGGGAGTCTACTGCTCCCTCTGCCCCTTGTCCCACTTGTTCTCTCTCTCTCTCTCAAATAAATAAATAAAATCTTAAAAAAAAAAAGACACAGGATATCAGAATGAATTAAAAAAACAACACCATGCTGTCTCTCAAATAAATAAATAAATAAATAAAATCTTTTTGTTTTTAAAGGACACAGGGTATCAGAATGGATTAAAAAGAAAAAAAAACACACGCTGTCTGCAAAAAACTCACTTTAGACCAAAACCACCTCCAGATTTAAAGTGAGGGGGTGGAAAAACAATTTATCATGCTAATGGACATCAAAAGAAAGCAGGGGTGGCAATCTTTATAACAGACAAATTATATTTTAAGCCAAAGACTTAAAGGGTCTGTCTAACAAGAAGATTTAACACTTTTTGATATCTATGCCCCTAACATGAAAGCAGCCAACTATATAAACCAATTAATAACAAACTCAAAGAAATACAATAACAATAACACAATAATAGTAGGGAACTTTAACAGCCCCCCCTCCCCCACTGAAATGGACAGATCATATAACCAAAAGATCAACAAGGAAATAAAAACTTTAAATGACACACTGGACCATATGGACACCACAGATATATTCAAAACAGTCTATCCCAAAGCAACAGAATACACATTCTTCTCTAGCGCACATGGAAATTCTCCAGAAGATATCACATCCTGGGTCACTAATCAGGTATCAACCAGTACCAAAAGACTGGGATCATTCCCTGCATATTTCCAGACCACAGTGCTTTGAAACTAGAATTTAACCACAAGAGGAAAGTTGGGAAAAACTCAAATATATGGGGACTAAAGAACATCCTACTAAAGAATGAATGGGTCAACCAGGAAATTAAAGAATTGGAAAAATTCATGGAAAGAAATAAAATTGAAAACACAACTGTTCAAAATCTTTGGGACACAGCAAAGGTGGTCATGAGAGGAAAGTAAATAGCACTACAAGCCTTTCTCAAGAAATAAGAAAGGTCTCAAAGTACACAACCTAACCGTACACCTAAAGGAGCTAGAGAAAGAATAACAAAGAAAGCCTAAACACAGCAGGAGAAGAGAAATCATAAAGATCAGAGCAGATTGGAATAAAATAGAAACCAAAAGAACATTATGGGCACCTGGGTGGCTCAGTTGGTTAGGCAACTACGTTTGGCTCAGGTCACGGTCCCGGAGTCCAGGGATCAAGTCCCGCATCGGGCTCCCAGCTCCATGGGGAGTCTGCTTCTCCCTCTGACCTTCTTGTCTCTCATACTCTCTCTATCAAATAAATAAATAAAAATCTTTAAAAAATAATAATAATAATTTAAAAAAAAAAGAACATTAGAACAGATCCATGAAACTAGGAGCTGGTTCTTTGAAAGAATTAATAAGATTTATAAACCCCTCTCCAGACATATCAAAAAGAAAAGATAAAGGACCAAATTAATAAAACCATGAATGAAAGAGGAGAGCTCACAACCAACACCAAAGAAATGCAATTTTACGAATATATTATGGCAACTATACAGCAGCAAATTTGACAATCTAGAAGAAATGAATGCATTCCTAGGGACATATAAATTACCAAAATCAAACCAGGAAGAAATAGAAATAGAAAACTTGAACATACCCATAACAAGTAAGGAGATTGAAGCAGTCATCAAAAATCTCCCAACAAACAAGAGCCCAGGGCCAGACGGTTTCCCAGGGATATTCTACCAACATTTAAAGAAGAATTAATACCTATTCTCCTGAAACTTTTCCAAAAATGGAAATGGAAGGAAAACTTCCAAAGACATTTTATGAGGCCAGCATTAGATCCCAAAACCAGACAAAAACCCTATCAAAAAGGACAATCACAGACCAATATCCTTGACGAATATGGATGCAAAAATTCTCACCTAAATACTAGCCAATAGGATCAAACAATACATTAAAAGGATTGTTCACCACCATAGTTCACTGACTCCTGGGCTGCAAGGATGGCTCAACATCCACAAATCAATCAACATGACAAAATACATTAATAAAAGGAAGAACAAGAACCATAGGATACTCTCAATAGATGCTGAAAAAGCTTTTGACAAAGTAAAGCATTCTTTCTTGATGAAAGCTCTTCACTGTGTTGGGATGGGGTACATACCTCAATATCATAAAAGCCATCTACAAAAAACCCACAGCGGATATCATTCTCATGGGAAAAACTGAGAGCTTTTACCCTAAAGTCAGGAACACAGCAGGGATGTCCACTATCACCACTGCATTCAATATAGTACGAGGGGTCCTAGCCTCAGCAACCAGACAACAACAACAAAAAAATAAAAGGCATCCAAATTAGTAAAGAAGAAGTCAAACTCTCACTCTTTGCAGATGATATAATACTTTATGCAGAAGACCCGAAGACTCCACTTCAAAACTGCCAGAATTCATACAGGAATTCAATAAAATGTCAGGATATAAAATCAATGCACAGAAATCAGTTGCATTCCTATACACCAACAGCAAGACAGAGAAAGAAAAATAGAAATTAAGGAGTTGATCCCATTTACAATTGCACCCAAAACCATGAGATACCTAGGAATAAACCTAACCAAAGAGGCAAAGAAATCTATACTCAGAAAACTATAAAGGACTCATGAAAGAAATTGAGGAAGACACAAAGAAATGGAATAACGTTCCATGCTCATGGATTGGAAGAACAAATATTGTGAAAATGTCTATGCTACCTAAAGCAATTTACACATTTAATGCAATTCCTATCAAAATACCATAAACTTTTTTTTCAAAGAAATGGAACAAATAATCCTAAAATTTATATGGAAACAGAAAAGACCCTAAATAGCCAGAGGAATGTTAAAAAAGAAAACCAAAGTTGGCGGCATCACAATTCCAGATTTCAAGTTCTATTACAAAGCTGTAATCATCAAGACAGTATGGTACATAAAAATAGACACATAGATCAATGGAACAGAATAGAGAGCCCAGAAATGGACCTTAACTCTATGGTCAATTAATCTTCGACAAATAAATAATGTCCAATGGGAAAAAAAAAAAAACCAAAACAGTCTCTTTAACAAATGATGTTGGGAAAATTGGACAGCTACATACAGAAGAATGAAACAGGACCATTTCCTTATATCACACACAAAAATCGACTCAAAATGGATGAAAGGCCTTGATGTGAGACAGGAATCCATCAAAATCCTTGAGGAGAACATAGGCAGCAACCTCTTTGATCTCAGCTGCAGCAACTTCTTCCTAGAAACACTGCCTAAGGCAAGGAAAGCAAGGGTAAAAATGAACTACTGGCACTTCATCAGTATCAAAAGCTTTTACACAGCACAGGAAACAGTCAATAAAACCAAAAGACAACTGACAGATGGGAGAAGATATTTGCGAATGACACATCAGATAAAGGGCTAGTATCCAAAATCTATAAAGAATTTATCAAACTCAACACCCAAAGAAAAAAGAATCCAATCAAGAAATGGGAAGACATGAACAGACATTTCTGTAAAGAAGGCACCCAAATGGCCAACGGACACATGAAAAAATGCTCATCACTCAGCATCAGGGAAACACAAATCAAAACCACAATGAGATACTACCTCACACCAGTCAGAATAGCTAAAATAACAATTCAGGAAATGGCAAGTATTGACGAGGATGTGGAGAAAGGGGAACCCTCCTACAGTGTTGGTGAGAATGCAAGCTGGTTCAGCCACTCTGGAAAACAGTATGGGGTTTCCTCAAAACGTTGAAAATAGAGCTATTCTATGACCCAATAGTCACATCACTGCCTATTTACCCTAAAGATACAAATGCAGTGATCTGAAGAGACACTTGCACCTGAATGTTTATAGCATCAATGTCCACAATAGCCAAACTATGGAAGGAACCTAGATGTCCATTAACAGATGAATGGATAAGAATGTGTGGCATTTATATACACAATGGCATACTATGCAGCCATTAAAAAAATTGAAATCTGGCCACTTGCAATGACATGGAACTAGAGAGTATAATGCTAAGCGAAATAATTCAATCAGAGAGAGACAATTATTATATGATCTCTCTGATATGAGGAATTTGAGAGGCAGGGTGGGGGCTCGTGGGGAGCAGGGAGGGAAAAAATAAAACAAGATGGGGCCAGGGAGGGGGACAAACCAGAAAAGACTCTTAATCTCATGAAACAAATTGAGGGTTGCTGGGGGGGTGGGAGGTGGGGATAGGGTGGTTGGTTATGGACATTGGGAAGTATATGTGCTATGGTGAGTGCTGTGAATTTTGTAAGACTGATGATTCATAGACTTGCATGCCTGAAGCCAACAATACATTATATGTGAATAAATACATGTATATATGTGTGTGTGTGCATGTATATATATATATATATATATTTGAGTATATACATATATATATGTGTATATATGTGTGTATACACACACACACACACACACACACACATATATGGGTTAAAATCCCCAATCAAAAGACAAAAAAAGGGCGCCTGGGTGGCTCAGTGGGTTAAAACTCTGCCTTTGGCTCAGATCATGATCTCAAGGTCCTAGGATCGAGTCCTGCATTGGGCTCTCTGCTTGGCAGGAAGCCTGCTTCCTCCTCTCTCTCTGCCTGCTTCTCTGCCTACTTGTGATCTCTCTCTGTCAAATAAATAAATCTTAAAAAAAAAAAGACAAAAAAAAATACTGGCTAACAAATATTCAGTGAGTTGAACTTGGCTATGGCACAGTAAATGAAAATGAAATAGTAATCCATGTCATGTAATAAAAAAAATAAATAGCAATCTATGTCATGAATTTATGGCTTTAGGAAGGGTCCCTTATTCTCCTATGACATCAAAACTTTGATAAAATATATTCTATGGTAGCAGAGTTCTGAGGGATACATTGATACACATGATAGACATGTTAGGATTGTAGAAATAATATGGATATGCAGAAAAAGAAAGCATTTTACTTCTTAAAATTGATTTTTAAAAAAAGCTATTGGGGTATGTGTATGTGGCTCAGTCTGTTAAGTGTCTGACTCTTGGTTCACCCTCAGGTTATGATCTCATGAGTCAGGAGATGGAAGTCCTGCATCACTGCATCAGGCTCTACACTCAGCAGGGGGTCTACTTGAGAAATCTCTCCCTCTGCCCTCCCACAACTTGTGCTCATGTGTGCCCTCTCTGTCTTCTGAAATAAGTAAATGAAATCTTAAAAAAATAAATAAATAAAGCTATTGTAGTGTATCATGGTATCCAATTTAATGTTTATGATACTAATAATATTAACAAAACTTATTAATTACTGAGTATCAATTGACATAGACTTATATATCTCATTTGATTATGAGGACAGTTTTGTAAGATAAATATTTTCCAAATGTTTATAAGATGCAGCTGGGTTTGAGATGTGTTATATAGTTAGTAAGTGACAGGGTTAGATGGAATTCAGGGCCAGTCCTGTATTAGTTAAAACACCTTCTTTATTATAATATAGTATAACCACCTTAGCAACTGCCTACTCATTAAGCATTTCATTCTAATTTCTACAAAGAGGTCAGTTTCACTAAAAAGCAACCTGTCATTTTTCTTATTTAACAATCTCTATGATTAAATACTGTATAATTCTTAGAGGATTCTGAATCTCTCTTGTGCCACATGACAGCCAATTAAACTTCTAGTGGGACGAACCCCTATAATCTTCCCTTTTTATTCCCTTGTGGTTAGCATGTTGCTTTAACTAGCGGTAACTCAATAAATAGAGGTTGCTTCTGTATTTACATCTACACAGATCTATAGAAACAAATTTAGATTCCTATCCATTGTGAAGAGAAAATATTTTGTAGTTGCCCACAAAGTATTTTGTCTTTGCTAGAGAAGGCATACTAGTCTCCACTTACTTAAATGTGAGATGTCTCTACTTTTAAGTTGAAAGGAAGGTAGGACACCAGAGAAGATTCTTAGGAGCCTAAGGAAGCAAGAAAGCAATATATCCAATACCAGATGGATTCACTCATATACTCATATATTTACTGATGACTTCATATTTATTTGCTTATGTATTTGGCACATATTTATTGAGTCATATGCCAGACTTACATCTCTCTGCCTGCCTCTCTGCCTACTTGTGATCTCTGTCAAATATATAAACAAAATCTTTTAAAAAATGTATAAATTAGAAACAAAATATTTAATGCTAAAAGCTGATTCTTTAAACAGATGAATAAAACTGATAGATTGTTAAGAAACAAAAAGGAAGGGATATTACTAGACATCACAAAAATAATAAAAATATATTAAGCCACTGCCTTCAGCTCAGGTCATGATCTCAGGGCCCTGGGATCAAGTCCCGCATCGGGCTCTCTGCTCAGCAGGGAGCCTGCTTCCCTCTCTCTCTCTCTCTGCCTACTTGTGATCTCTGTCTGTCAACTAAATAAATAAAAATCTTTAAAAAGAAATATAGTATATTATAAAACAAAAGTATGCCAAAAAACTTAACAATTTAGAAGGGATGGACCAAATAACTGAAAAACAGAACTTTCTAAAACTGACACAAGAATAAACAGATCTGAATGGGTTTATACATAAGAAAGAAGCAAATTCATAATCCAGCACCCTTCCACAAAGAAAATTCTAAATGTTTATATGTTTTCAGGGGAGTTTCTTTTTTTCTTTTCTTTTTTTTTTTAAATTAAGATTTTACTTATTTATTTGAGAAAGAGAATGAGAGAGCACAGCTGGGGAGGGAAGAGGCAGAAGGAGAGGGACAGGCAGACTCCTTGACCACTGAGCAGGAAGCCCAATGAGGGGTTTAAATACACACAGTTGTTAAATATTTCACATTTTTAATTGTAAACAAGATATTACATGTAGAAGAACAGTGGAGTCTAAAGTATACCATTTCCATCTGGTTTTCCTAGAAATACTGAGCTTTTTTCCAATGTCTGGCAACTGAGATTAAGTGCCAAGTGGATCTACGACTGAGCTTTAGTTTTAATAAGATTAATACTTTTTTGGTTAGCACACCAACCAGTCAGTGTGTTACTGTGGTTCATCTTATGAGGGGCTAATCTCTTTTATTTTATTAGGTTTGATCCAAGAGGCAGTTCACTCATGCTTTCACCTTCAGAATCAGCAATAGCAATAGGATCAGTTTTTCCAAGCACAGTGAAAATGCTCAAGACTGCAGAAATTATACTTTTTAGCCCTGCCTTCACTGTCACTTACTTTGACAAATTGGGTGTAATTATGAATTGCCAAGCTGAGATTATTACTTTTACTTTTATTAGACCTATACCTCCGAATCTCCTTACCTTCCTTATCATTGCCAATAGCTTGAACTTAACTGGTCTCTCCTCAACTTGTAAATTACCTAGAAGGCATTTTTCTCTTGCCCACATCTAGTCCTGGTATTTCCCCCACAGGAAAGAACCAGAACTCTCTCCTCTCTTGTAAAGGGCTCCCTTCTCATGAATTTACCATTCTTTATGAGTCTCACATACGATTTTAATTAAATTGGATTTTTTTTGTGTGTGTGTGAAAATCCTTTTATATCCAAACTTGAAATGAAACTCTTTTTATCCACTCCTAGACTGTTCTCTCAACTGCTCCCATTTGCTGTTAGTTAATAGTTCAGTCTAGTCTCTAGTCTGATGCGTTTACTAATGACTTACAAGCATCTGGTGAATCTCACTTCTGTTCATTTCTTTGTTTGTTTTAATCAACATGCTACAAAACTACAGTATCAGATTTTCTTTGGTTCCTAAATTCCTAGATAAATTTTGGGGTTGCTTGTCTGCCCCTCCACTCCTCACTGTATCATATTTGACTTCCATCTTAGGGTAGCTTCTCTAGAAAGAGCCTAATGTTGACATTTGTATGCATGTGATTTACTGTGAGAAATTTCTCAGGATAAGCTATTACAGATAAGAGAAACAAGACAGGAAAGTGAGTTCAGAAGAAGTTTAAATTCAACATGATCCCTTAGGAATGTCCCGAGTCTACATCTCATCAGAGGCTGTCCCTTCTTGAAGCAAGGGGAATAGAGTGACATATAACTGCCAAGCCTCTCTGGGTAAGGAAGTTTTAGTCTCTAAAGGACAGCCTTCAGGGAAAACATGACAGTGGGAGCCATCAGTGAAAGCTTCCGGGCAGCTGGGGAATGGATACTACAACAGGGTTGGTGATGGGAATATCAGGGAGCTGATGGGGTGGGGTACACGTAGCATTCTACTAATAGTTCTAATTCTTAAATGGCACATTACTTCTACATTTAACCCTCCTGGGAATGATTCAGAAAGAGAAATAATCTTTACTATAGAGCTTATCAAAAGATCTGAAATACTAAAAATTAATTACCTAAGACAGAAGTTGTCTCTATCTTCCTATAGGGGAAACTTGTATGATGGGAAAACAAAACAAAATGAAACAAACAAACAAAAAACCAATCCAGAAACATTATACTCCATTGCAGAAAAAAATCAAGCATTGTGGTATCTTCAAATAATAGCTGGTGAACCAAAAAGAGAGGTCAAGGCACAGGTCCCATGTTTTATTGAGCAACAATACCTATTTAATCATCACAGGTCAAAAAATAATCTATTGGCCCACTTGGGTTTAATTGGGTGAAACTAAAGTTGATGTTGCTTCATGGATCATGACCCCTATTGCCAATTTTTAGAACTACTGATTCTAAAGGAGGAGCCCATCTAAAAAGGCTATTCAAAAATAAATCTCTGATTTTTTTCATAATACATTTTATTTTATTCCCCTAAATATGTATGTATATAGCCCAATAACAACTTCATGTTGAACATTAATAACACTGTAGGGTGCAAGGGCACACCACACCAAGATGGGCCACTTTTGCGTGAAGATTATTTTGAGCTGAAAACAATCGGGACATTGTGGGCTCAAGAGAAACCTTTCCGCCTCTCTTAACTACATAGAATAATCTAAACTAGGGATCTTTCCCAGAATAAGGGTTATTAGCAAAGATAAATTTTATCTGAGTGACCCGTATGTATGGCAGGGCAAACATCTAATTATGAAACATCTCCCCTTCTTAGTACTGTATGAATTGCATTCCTTTCCTCTGAAGTTCCAGACCTTTTCCCCCAGCAACTTTTTGTTGTTGTTGTTACGTCCTAGCAATCTTTCTATAACTCTGCTCTCAATTATGTGAATTAACTAAATAAAAATGAAAAATGGGGGCATGGAATTTAAAGGCACCTGATAAAAAATGAAAAATGATGACTTTTTATTTTGGAAGAATATCCAAAGAATATCCAAAGACCCCAGTCTGAAGGGTCATTACACATCCCCTTTTATTAGAGAGTATCAAATACATCATTCAGTATTTACTTATATTTATTATGTCTTCAGTATACTTCCAATAACTTTATCTGTTTTTCACAGCATCCATGAAAAAGTTTGCTTAATAACAACCTGTTATCATTATCGTGTCTCACTTCATATGGAGGAAACTAATATTTACAAAGGGTGCATGACATGTAAGGAGTATTAGAATGAAGACTGACCTCGTCTTAAACTTAACTATTCAATATACAATTTTTGTTGTTGTTGTTTAAAACCTTCGAGGAAATAAGTTGCAACTCCATAACCTTCTTAAACAACTTTCCTCCCTTTCAAAGCATGCTGTGGTTTTGCCAGACAGTCCTACCAGTTGTCTCTCTTTAGCAGTTTCAAGTTTTATTAGGGTAAGGTTGGGCAGATGACAAGTAAAATGTGGGGGTAAACAGTATCTGGTAAGTATGATATATAGTACTACAAAAAGAGTTGCATATACACATATGAAAATAGGGAGACTGGACTTTCACAGTCACATTATTAATGCCTATGTTTCTGTCTAGCAAGTAGATGCAAAACCATGATGTTTATTTTGTGATTTTTGTGTATTCCTAATTCAAGTCACACATACCTAACTGTGGATTTCCTAGCCTCTCCATGTGGAAGCAACAAGCCTTTCATCATGGGATTGATCCCAGAGCACTTTTATAGGATATCTATCTTTAGGAAAAACAATTTTTTCCTCGCTGGTTTGAATGCCAAAGATATAAATGTTTTTCCAGCAATGAAGATGATCCAAGATTGTGTTTTGACTGGAGATAAAAAAGCAACATCCAGTCTCTGAATAAACCAACATGGTTCTCAACCATAAGAGGAAAACTTGAGAAAGAATCATAGATCAGTCTGTTCATTTTGATTACTGGATAATATTTCCACTTTTCCTGTATCTGGGAATACACTGAATATCTTTTGGGCATGAAATACTGTGGAAAAAAAGATCTGATATGACTCATAGTATGTAGCTGGGAGAAGAGAGAGAAATCCAGTTTAAAGTTGGTAGCATAACAGGAGTGTGAGGAAAGAAGTGGGTGCTGGGGAAATAGAAAATTAGTCTGCTGTGAAGGTTGTCATGCTCAAATGCACATCTATAAGATCTTTGATTTGATAATCATTGGTGGCTTGCCTCTTCTCTTGCAAATGTCTCTTAAAAGCTAAGTGAAGGAGAGGATATGAAGCATCTTTAAGACTTCTGACAGAAAATTCATTTTAATATTTGCCATTAGAATAAAAAAGGACAGCCAAATGATCCAATCTATTTTTGCTTCAGGCAATTAGATATTATTTCTGAACACATTTTTATTAAAGGGTAGCATACATATAAAGAAGTACACATGTCAGGCCCAACGGATTTTAAATAAAACTGAAGACACCTGGATAGCCAGCAACAGACTAAGGAACAGAGCATTTCCAGTATCCCAGAAGCCCCACAGTGCTCCTTCTGTAACTGTTGCCCACCCCCTACCCCCAAGAGTTAGCAACATTCTGACTTCTGATATCATGGGTTTGCCTTTGATGAACTATTTTAAATGGAGCCATGCAGTAGCATTTTGTTTCAGTCTAATTATTTTCACTCAAAATCATGTTTATGTTTTAATTCATTCATGCTTATTTCTTAATAATATTCTTTGTAAGAATTTCTGCTAACCAGATATTTATTAGAAAATAGCTTTCAGCAATTTATGCACTTATTCATTCAATATTGGGAGCCAAGCACAATAGTTGGAGAATGAAATATAGCAAAGGAAAAATCATGGTATTTTGTTCTGGGAGGCTTCAGGCTACAAGCTGGATGTATAGTAATCCAAAAAAAAATCTAATAATGTTAAAATATGCAAATGCTATGAAAGAAGTGAATGAAGTAAAATATTTTTTAAAAAGTAGATTTTTACTTATATTTAGATTAAAGATTGAAAGGATTTATCTTAAGCAAATACTTGGATAAATATCTTTAGGCTTTAAAGGGATAAAAGATAAATATTTTTTCCATGGACTTTTCAATAGCTTACAAAGTAAAATGTATTTTTATGCTGAGCAATAGAGTCTTTAATGTTGGCCACTGGATCAAGCCAAGGACCTGACAAACTCTCTGACTGATTTACAAAAGTTTGAGAGTATTACATGATAAATGCTTTTCATTTGAATAGATTTATTTTGTTACCAATAATTTTGGAGTGTTAAGGAATTAGATTTAAATGACCTTTTTGTCCCTAAAGAAATTTCTTTCCTTTCTTTAATTTCTATTAAACTATCCTTCAACATTCCTATTTTCCCCACTTTTGGTATACAAATGATCTTTGACTACAGGATTTAAGAGTAGTAATTATACACAGATTTAATGCAATCTCCATCAAAATACCAATAGCATTTTTCATAGAACCAGAATAGATAATCTAAAAATTTGTATGAAATCACAAAAAATCCCAAAGAGCCATAGGTGTCTTGAAAAGGAATAAAGCTGGAGATATCACAATTCCAGATATCAAATTACACTACAAGTAATATATAAATATAAAATTATACTACAAGTAATCAAAATAGTATGGTACTGGTACAAAAATAGACACATAGACCATCAGAACAGAATAAAGAGCCAGAAACAAACCTATGGTTTATTTGGTCAATTAATCTTTGACAACAGAGGCAAGAATATGCAATGGGAAAAGGACAGTCTCTTCAACAAATGGTATTAGAAAACTGAACAGCTACATGAAAAGAGTGAAACTCACTTTCCACACCATACACAAAAATAAACTAAAAATGGATTAAAGACCTAAATGTGAGACCTGAAACCATAAAAATCATAGACGAGAACACAGGCAGTGTTCTGACATCAGCCTTAGCAACATTGTTCTAGATCTGTGTCCTAAAGCAAGGGAAACAAAAAGAAAAACTATTACTAGTACTACACCAGAATGACAAGTTTTTGCACAGCAAAGGAAACAATCAACAAAACTAAAAGATCACCTGCTAAATGGGAGAAGATAGTTGCAAGTAACATAATCTGATAAAGGGTTAGTTAAGTACCCAAAATATATAAAGAATTAATACAGCCCAACCTCAAAAACCAAATAATCCAATTAAAAATGGGCAGGAGACTTGAAAAGACATTTCCCCAAAGGAGCATCCAGATGGCCAAAAGACACATGTAAACAATATTCAAAAAGTCACTCATCATCAGGTAAATGCAAATTAAAACTACAAGGAGATATCATCTCACACCTGTCAGAATGGCTAAAATCAAAAACAAGAAACAAGTGTCAGGATATAGAGAAAAACCCTTGTGCATTTTTCTAGGAACACGAATTGGTGCAACCATTGTGGAAAACAATATGGAGGTTTTAATTAAAAAAATAAAAATAGAATTATCCTATGATTCAGTAATCTACTACTGGGTATTTACCCAAAGAATATGAAAATACTAATTGGAAAGATAAACTCACCCCTAAGTTTATTGCAACATTATTCCAATAGCCAAATTGTGTAAGTAACCCAAGTTTCATGGATGGATGAATGGCTAAGGAAGAAGTGGTATATACATGCAGTGGAATATTACTCAGCCATACCGAAGAATGACATCTTGCCATTTGCAACAACATGGAGGGATCTATAGGGTAGAGTGCTAAGTGAAATAAGCACTTAGAAAAAGACAAATGCAATAGGATTTCACTTATATCTGGAATTTAAGAAATAAAACAACTGAACAAAGAAAAAAGAAACAAACCAAAAACCAGACTTTTAACTATTGTGAACAATCTGATGGTTACAGATAGGAGGTGGGTGGGGAAATGGGTGACATGAGTGAAGGCGACTAAGTACACTCACTAATGATGAGCACTGAGTAATGTATATAATTCTTGAATCACTATATTGTACATCTGAAACTAATATAGCACTGCATGTTAATTATACTGGAATTGAAGAAGAAAAGAAATAGTAACAATTCTGTCAATTCAATTGTGCAGGCAGTCCCAGACAGCATGTACCTATGTATATGAAATCTTATTGATTTCATTTTATTGTCTGGTTCTTATCTTTTGTTGCATTATATATGATTATGTATGAATATGCATTATATATATTATTATAGCTTCGTTTTTTACATTTGAAAATAATTTTATTTTTAAGGCTATCTGACATAACGTTTTTTGCAACAAGTCTGTGATGTGTAACAACACGTATAATATATTCTATGTATGTATAACAACTATATATATATAACAATTATCTTAAATTCTCATAATACTTTAATGTTCAAAAAAGTCACTACCAACAAATGAGCACTAATTAATTAATATTTTATGTTTTCCACCATAACTCTGTGAGGTAGATGGAAGCATGATTGTTTCTTTTTTTATGGTACAGAAATCTGAAGGTTAACTTGTCCAAAGTTATAAGGTTAGTCAATAGCAGATCTGCTATTTGAATTCAGATCTTTTAAGTCTAACTGAGCATGTATTCTAATACCCAAGAAAAAAAATAATGTAGATTTATTATTTCCATCTTTCTTCCACTGAAATTAGGACATGGCACAAACAGCAAAAGAGTAGGAGTACAAGGAATAATGAGGCCAAAGAAAGAAAAATGAAGTAAGAAGTTCCAAATTTTAACTTCACCTAGATTTCACTTACACTGAAGCTCTATATAACTAATTCCTGTCCAGGTTCTCAAATGATGTTCTAATTCTTTTGAATGCTAATAGAAAGGGTAAATAAAACTAACACTAATAAAAATGGATAGATGGCCAAAGTATAATTCTACCAACACAAAAATATTCAAAAGTAAACAGATTTATTTGCTCCAAAACATTTTTGTGCCTTTAATGTGCTTGTGTAAGGGAGAGCAACTCAATTGACTGTAAGATAATGTTGATTTTTTTTTAATGAGGCATGTCATATAGTGTCTCACAGAACACACTTAAGAAATGCATTAGGAAATTATCCACCTGTATTAGGAGCTAGTCTACACAAGGGTTTACATTTGAAGAGTTAAGAAAAATATAATTTTACCCCAAACAGAATTATGCAGTTTGACCAGAATAGTTAATTACTTAGTGTTCTATTTATAAAGACTATGTGCCTATATTCCCAGAGAGAAAATTCATTCTATAACCTTATCTTCCATCAAAAGTGGGCCACAGACTTTTTTTTTAACATTTTCTTTTTTATAATTTTATTTTTTCAGTGTTCCAAGATTCATTGTTTAGGCACCATACCCAGTGCTCCAGGTAATACGTGCCCTCCTTAATACCCACCACCAGACTCTCCCAAACCCCCAAAGAACAGAACTATATGATAGACTGTCCTCCAAACTTTCAGTCTTTGTGTTGTCAGCGAACAAGAATTTCTTGTCCTTTCAAAAATCCTTCTGTCAGGACTAAGAACCACATTGAAATGAGACGGATTAAGAGGGAAAAAAAATCAAATTTAATTTTATACATATGGGAAATCTACCCAGACATGGAAATTCAAAAGACAGTCAGGCAACATGAAATCTTGAACTAAGGAGAAGAGGATAAGGGTCTGAAATTTCAGTGGGAAGGACTGCAATTCATAGGGTAATAAGAAGGGGAAATGTTTGGTAATTAGACATATGAATGGTATAATTTTGAACAAAACCAGTTCACAAAGAAAATAATATGATCCTCTTAAAGTATAAATTGTATTTGTCTTTACTATTAACTAACATATATACCTAATATTCACTTCAATAAGTATTTCACCAAACAGTGAGTTATTATAATCATTTCTTTCTCCCTGTGAAAATTCAGAAAATATGTTTGTATTTAGTGATCCTATAGTTAAAACTTATTTAAATATAAAAGGTTATATAAAATTGACAGAAAAAATGATCCAATGGTGAAGTTTTCCCAAAGAGTGGAATTTGGAAACAATCCTTAAAATGTGGTTGATACCTCAGAATATATCTTTATTTTATTTTGGGTTTTCTGAAACTGTCTTGTTACAAAATATCCAAAACATGCACTAAATAAATAATAATATCTTTTCCAAAATGCTAAAATTATAAAGACTAAAAAGCACAGACTAATCCATAAGTATAAGCAAGGGTGAAAATTAAACCTTTCTGATGTCATCTGTCATCAAATGGGATAGCCAGGTACTCTGGACTTAAAGGTTACATACAATGGTCAAGAGACAAAATACTAAATTCATGAAAGATGGAAAGTTGGATAGATGACACATGCATAATTCTGATAAAAAATGAAGTCTATAATCTCACATAAAGTTTAAACAAGAAAAAAAAATCTTTCCACTAAAGGAAGATAGGACAAAAATCTGATTGACTCTTTTCAGGCTATATATAAAGAGAAAAATCATATAAATAAAATCTTTCTTGAAATTTAATATCTGCAAGAAAGGCTAGTTTTTGGACCTAAATTAAGGCTATTTATAAATTCAAAAGAAGGCAAGCAAAAAAAAAATTTGATTATTTTCCCTAGTGGGTTGTCAATTTGCGGTAGATAGGGCTGATCCACGTTTCATGAATATTTGAGATTTGTGTTGCTTTCTATCCTTCTCTCTCTCTCTTTTTAAAAAAAGATTTATTTATTTATTTATTTATTTGCGAGATGGAGAGAAAGTGAGCCGGGGGAGGGTCAGAGGGAGAGAATCTTTAAGCAGACTCCCCACTGAGCATGGATCCTGATGCTGGGCTCAGTCCCAGGAGCCATGAAATCATGACCTGAGCCAAAAGCTAGAGTCAGATGCTCAACAAACTGAGCCACCCAGGCACCCTTCTATCTCTTTTTATCTACAAGTAATATTATCATTTTTTTCATCTATATTTAACACATAAATGCCTATTTATTCAATCTGTATTTAACATGTCCTATATGTTAATGAGCATTTACTATCTATAGTTAATAATTCTTTTGAGCTTCATCTAACCCATTTGTTAATCTTTTCCTTAAAACCAGAACCAATACAGTGAACACATTATATTATGGATGAAGCATGTATCTGAAGTATAGGGCATAAAAAATTTATTTGAATCACCAATTTGGAAATATCCCCAGACAACTGCAAGGGAACACTTGTGCACTGTTGTTGGGAATGTAAACTGGTGCAGCGACTATGGAAAACAGTATGGGGGTTCCTCAAAACGTTAAAAAAAAACTACCATATGATCTAGCAATTGCATTTCTGAATATTCATCCAAAAATAAAAGTAAACCACTTACTGGAAAAGATCTTTGTGGCCATATATTCATTGCATCAACATTATGATATTGACAGCCAAGATATGGAAACAACCCAAATGTCCTTCAACAAATGAATGGATAAAGAAAATATGGTACAGATCCATTATGAAATATTATTCAACCATGAAAAAGAAGAGCTTGACATTTGATATAATTCGAATAGAACCTGAAGACATTGTGCTAAGTGAAATATATCAGACAGAGAAAAACAAATACTGTATGATCTCACTTATTTGTGAAGTCTAAAACAAACAAACAAATGAAAACACCCAAAGCAGAAAAACTGAGTTCAGCCATACAGAGAACAGATTGGTAGTTGCCAGGGGTGGGCAGTGGATGATGGTCAAATGGGTAAAGGTGACCAAAATGTACAAACTTCCAGTTATAAAATAAATAGCATGGAAATCTAATATACAGCATACTAACTTTAATTAATAACATTGTACTGTATTTTGGAGAGTTGCTAAGAGAGTAAATCTGAAAAGTTCTCATTACAAAAAAAATTATAAGCATTGTAGTGATGGATGTTAATTAGACTGATTGTGGTGATCACTTCACAATATGTACAAATATGAAATCATTATGTTTTATGCCTGAAACTTATATAGTGTTATAGGTCAATTATAGCTCAAAAAATAAACAAAACTTTAAAAAGGATATATAGATGGTAAATAAGGCCATAAAAAATGCTCAACATCACTTTTTATTAGGCAAAAATGCAAATTAAAATCACAATGATATACCACTACTTATCAACTAGAGTGACTACAATGAAAAAGAATGACTTCATTATGTCTGGTAAGAATAAATGAATTGCTGGGCGCCTGAGTGGCTCAGTGGGTTAAAGCTCTGCCTTCAGCCCAGGTCATGATCTCAGTATCCTGGGATCGAGTCTCGCATAGGGCTCGGCTCAGCAGGGAGCCTGCTTCCTCTCTGCCTACTTGCAATCTCTGTCTATCAAATAAATTTTTAAAAAAAATAATAAATGAATTGCTTATATTCCATTTATATAAGAGATACTTTATTGGTAATGAAAAATAGAAAACAAATTTGAAAACATTTTGGGGGTTTCTTTAAAAGTTAAATATAAAGTACCATATGACTATCCAGTTATTCAATTCCGTGCTTCTATTCAAGAAAAATACATGTTTATGTTCACATAAAGGTGTGTATGCAAATTACAAATGTTCATAGCACCATTTTTTTTTTTTTGCAAAAACCAGGAACAACCCAAATGTCCATCAACATTTATGCAACAACTTATAAACTAAAGGGTCAATTAAACAGAGAACCATAACAACCCTAAATTTGCTGGTGTTATAATATGATTTAAATTTTATGATGTCAAGTCAACAGAGCTAAAAGTGAGAATATAATGATCTACAATTATAGTTGGATATTTTAACATATATTTACGAGAAATTGATAGAAAAAGGTTACTTAGAATTATCAAGAAAGAGATCTGTAAAGTTTCACAGTAACATTTTTTTAAGTGAATAAGCAACATTAACCATTACATATTGGGTCAAATATTAACATTCGATAATCATCTGAGAATGAAACAATAGTGTATGTTCTATGAACACTTCAATTACAATGGAACTCAAGATACGCAGTATAAGTCGATAAACCCTGAATGTCTGGACATGAAGAAACAGACTTTCAAGTACCCCAATGAGTCAAAGAAAAATATCAGTATTTTCCACTGAGTTACCATAATGTTATGGCAAGACAAAAATGTGTGAAATTTAGTTATTTCAGTGTTCAGAAGACAACATATGTACTAGAAAAGAAGAAAATGTAAAAGTCAGTGATCTAAACTTTCTTTTTAAGAAACTAGCAAAAAATATCCAGTTTAATCCAAAGAGAGTAAAAGAAGAATGTAATCAAGAACAGAAAACATACATTCAATAGAAAAGAGGATAACTCTCTTAAACATTGATTGAACTGATAAACACCTAGTTAAGCTAATTAGAAAAAATTAGGGAAAAGACAAATAGATAATATCAAGGATGAAAATGTTGACATTATTTCAGATTCTACATATCTTAAGAGAGTTACAAAGGTACATAATTACCTGTCTACATTATAAATTTGACAACTTGAAAATCAAGTAATCAAAATTGATATAAAAATTTGAAATAGAGAAACCTCTATTTTTACTAATAAATTAATTGTATAAGTTAAAACATTCCCATTGAGAAAACTACAGGAAAAGATGGTTTCACCGTTAATTTTTTTTAAATGTTTAAGGACAAAACACTTTTTCAGAGAATAGAAAAAAGTTAAGATACCTCAAAACCCATTTTATGAACTAGTATAACTCTGGTATTTAAAACCTGACAAGAATAGTATGCAAGAGAAAATTTACATGCCAATATCTCTCATCAACAAATACACAACAAAAAAATCCAAGCACTACTTAAGCTATATGATCTAGTGTTAAGGAAAAATGATATTTTGTCCTAACAAATGGGGTTATTCCAGGTACATAAAATTTTAATTATAATCTAAAAACCCATCAATGCAGTGTATCACATAAGCAGAATAAAATAACATATCAGTATCTCAATAAATGCAGAAAACTCACTTGATAAATTTCAATATCTGGACATTAACTAACAACAAAAATACTCCCAGGAAATCGGGAATAGAAGAGATATTCCTTAGCCCACTAAAAGCTATCTACGGAAAAGGAACCAACAGACAAACAGAAAATAAAAGCTGTCAAAAAAATGCAGTGAAACACTGAATATTTTTCTTTGGAGGTTCAAAATAAGCCAAGAAATATTGATTACTTCCAATTCTATTAAACGTAATACAGTGATAAGGCAGTCAAGCTTAGTGCAATAAGGCAATAAAGTAAAAATAATTGCCATAAAAAACAGAAAAAAAGAGATTAAAACTCTATTTACAGGTGATAATTATGTACTTAAAAAATCAAAATGAGGGGCGCCTGGGTGGCTCAGTGGTTTAAGCCGCTGCCTTCGGCTCAGGTCATGATCTCAGGGTCCTGGGATCGGGTCCCGCATCAGGCTCTCTGCTCGGCGGGGAGCCTGCTTCCCTCTCTCTCTCTGCCTGCCTCTCCATCTACTTGTGATTTCTCTCTGTCAAGTAAATAAATAGAATCTTAAAAAAAAATTATTAAAAAAAAATCAAAATGATTCTGAAAAAATTGTTAGAAATAACAAAATAATTTATCAAGAATTCTAAATAAAATTTCAATATGTGTAGAAATTAATTGTATATCTAGAGGTTAGTGCAAGACAACTGTAAATACATTTTATAGGTATTATTCACAATAATATTTAAGACATCAAAAACTTTAGGAGAAACCAAAAGAAAGATGTGTACAACATATACATAGAAAACTACAAGCATTTTGAGAAACATTACAGAATACCTAAATAAATGAAGGAATATACTATGTCCATGATTTAAAGGATCAATATTATGAAGAATCAATTTTCCCCAACTTTATTTAAAAATGTAATGCAATCCCAATAAAATCTACAATGATTTTGAGAAAAATTTGCAAGCTTATTTAAAAAAATTAAATGGCAATGAATATTACCTATAAAAGCCAACATAATCTTGTTAAAAAGAACAAAGCTATATAACTTACAGGACTAAACATCAAGAATTACTAGGAAGCTGAAGTATTAGGACAGTGTGATATCCATATTCTTTGTCTATTCTTATAGAAAAAGTATCCAATGGAACAGAATACACAGCCCAGAAACAGACAGGCATATACAAACACTTATTTTCAACCAAGTTGCCACTAAAATTCAGCACAAAATGGGTAGTCCTTTAGTAAATGCTATTTACTTAATAGGATATCATATTAAAAAATAAACATTGGCCTTACTTCACAACATACACAAAAATTCATTCCATATGGAAAAGAGCATAAATGAGAGGATGAAATATGTCATGAAATATGCCTGGAAGCTCTTTAAAAGAGTGATAAAGTATAAAAACAATTGGTAAAAATTCAAATAAAGTTGTTCTTATTTTTTAATCCATAACTACTAAGAAAACTTAAGTATTCACATTTAATTTAAATCTCTCAGAATCCATATTTATTACATGTACCATTATTAATATAACATGGAAAATGGCACCTTGACTAAGTGGTCCAAGATTGAAACTCAGAAAATGGGAATGAGAAGAGTTTTAGCAACACCAAAGACACAATCCATGAAAGAAATAATTGATAAGATAGACTTCATTAAAATTTAAAACTTCTGTTCTGCAAAAGACAATGTCAAAGAAATGACAGAACAAGCCACAGACTAGAAGAAAATATTTGCAAAAGGCGCATCTGATAAAGGATTTGGATAACATCTGTTATCCAAAATACACAAAGAACTCTTAAAACCCAACAGTAAGAAAACAAACAACTTGATTAAAATATGGGGCAAAGATCTTAACAGATACTTCATCAAAGAAGATACACAGATGGTAAATAAGTATATGGAAAGATGCTCCACATCATATGTTATCAGGAAAATGCAAATTAAAACAATAATAAAATACCATGAAACACCTATTAGATGCTAAAATCTAGAACATTTTCAACACAAAATGTTGATGAGGATCTGGAGCAAGAGGAAGCCTCATTCACTGCTGCGGATACAAAAATGGTACAGCCAATCTGGGATAGTTTGATGTTTTCTTACAAAACTAGACATACTTTTACCATATAATCCAACAATCATGCTCTTTGGCATTTACCCAACAGTGTTGAAACTTATTGTCTACACAAAAACCTGCATATGATTGTTTGCAGCATCTTTATTCATAATTGTCAAAAGTTGCAAGCAACCAGGATATTCTTTTGGAGGTAAATGGAAATATATAAACTGTGGTACATCCAGACAATGGAATGTTATTCAGTCCTATAAAGAAATAGGCTAAGCCATGGAAAACTATAGGACTTTACAGGAATATTCCCAAGTGAAATAAGCCAATCTGAAAAGGCTACATCCTGTATAACTCCAACTACAAGACATTCAAGAAAAGGCAAGACTATGGAGACAGTAAAAAGATCAGTGGTTGCTAGGATTAGGGTTGAGGTAGGGAGAGATGAATCAGCAGACCACAGAGGATTTTTAGGGTAATGAAACTACTCTTTATGATAGTATAATGATGAATACATATCCATATATATTTGTCCAAACTCATAGAATGTACAACACCAAGACTGAATATAATCTTATATAAATTATGGAGTCTGGGTAATAATTATGTAGCAATGTAGGTTTATCAATTGTAATAAATGTTCCACCCTGATAGGGCATGTGGATAGTTAGGGAAGCTCTGCATGTATGGGGGTAAGGGGTATACGGGAAATCTCTTCACTTTCTTTTCAACATTGCTGTGAACCTAAAACTGCTCTTAAAGACTTTTTTAGTTTCAATATATTAACATTTGTATGATTTTTTTAAAAGATTTTATTTATTTATTTGACAGAGATCATAGGTAGGCAGAGAAGCAGGCAGAGAGAGAGAGGAGGAAGCAGGCTCCCCACTGAGCAGAGAGCCCGATGTGGGGCTCCATCCCAGGACCCTGAGATCATAACCTGAGCCGAAGGCAGAGGCTTTAACACACCGAGCCACCCAGGCACCCCAATATTTTTATGATTTTTAACAGTAAAATAATGTGTATGTCCTTGAGCAGTATCCTTAAAGGTTAGTATTCTTGTCTAATTAAAATTTCAAAAGAAAGAGCATATGGAGCACTGGGTGTGGTGCATAAACAATGAATCCTGGAACACTGAAAAAAATAAAATTACAAAAAAGAAAAAAGAAAGAAAGAGCATACAGTTTTTAATAGCTTTGTAGTTGAAGGGGAATAGAATTTGCCACCCCAAAATATGTCTCTATAAGGATAATCTTGAGCTGGTTATTTTTTTTTTTTTAAGATTTTTATTTATTTATTTGACAGAGAGAGAGATCACAAGTAGGCAGAGAGGCAGGCAGAGAGAGGAAGGGAAGCAGGCTCCCTGCTGAGCAGAGAGCCCGATGCAGGGCTTGATGCAGGGCTCGATCCCAGGACCCTGAGATCATGACCTGAGCTGAAGGCAGAGGCTTTAACCCACTGAGCCACCCAGGCACCCCAAGCTCTCCCCGAGCTGGTTATTTTTAAGAAACACCAGACACAAAAGCTCTGAAAACCCAGCAGAAGTTATTTTTTTTTGTCAGAGAAATTTATATTTATAAGAAAAATCTCCCATTTGTAATTACGTCTTCCTCTCTGTACCAGGAAGAGAAGAATGATTAAATCTCCAGAAACCCTTATCAGTGGAGAAGGCAATGGACTTAGGTTTGTATAACAATTTACTGTTGTTACTTGGTACTGCTTTTTCTGGTAACCTCCCATGAACAGTTTCTCCCTCTCGTGCCTCCCCAGATTTTTATTTTGTCAGTAGCTAAAGATGATATTTAATATGTTGCCTTGGACCATTTTGGGCTGCTATTCAATTTTCTGGTTGTATCCCATGTATAGAAAGCCTATACATGTTATTAAACTTCTGTTTGCTTTTCTCCTGTTAATCTGTCTTTCATTACAGGGGAGTCTCAGCCAAGAACCAAGAAGGGTAGAGGGAAAATTATTTTCCACCTCTCCAAAGTCTTGAAAAAGAAAGACAAGAGAAAGGGAGATGGGAATATGAGAGAGGCAGAGCTAAAAGAAGACTTCAGTTAGTGTTTCCTTTCTAATTAAGCTCTTCTTTCCAACTTATCTCTTAAATCAGGCAAAAGACCTGGCAGGCAAAGCATCCCATGATGAAGACTGAAATTATCCCTTAAGCAATAAGGACTGTCCTGTACCAGCAAGACCCCACATAATTGACCCCAAGACAATGATCAGCCTGACCTTTACTGCTCACCTGCACGCACCCACTGACCTTTGTCCCACATTTTCCTTATATAAACCTTGAAGCATCTTCAGCACTTTGGAGACAGTCCTTGAGATGTTAGACTACTGTCTTCCTGGTGTTAGTTTCACTGCAATAAATTCTTTTCTTGTTTCACCACCACTCATCTCTCTGCCTTCAGATTTTGTTAGCAGTGAGTGGCTGAACCTGGTTTATTTGGCTCCCCTGGAGCCAGGTACTCTAGCACCCCTGCACCCTGGTTACAAGGAGAGAGAGAGAGAAAGAGACAAAGAGAGAGGAAGAGAGAAGAGGAGAGGCCAGGTGAGGTGAGAGGTAGGGAAGGTGAAGAAAGTGAGAGGAAGGAAGAGGGAAAGGAGCAGACTGGGAGGTGAAAATTGGTCAATAGCAGACTTCTTGTCAGGGATAAAATGGTACATATTTAGGAACCCACTTTAATGGGTGTATTTATTCGTTCAGATGGAGGTGCTTGTGATGTCTTTCATCAGCCAGGACTAGGAAAGACTTAGTTACACTAAAAGAAGTTAAATACTCATGATGACGCCGAATCAAGTAAGAAGCATAGCTGAGACATTACAAAGAAGGCTGAGGGGCTGAGCAGAAATCCCGTGGAGAAATTCCTACTGGCATCTCAGTCACAAGGAATTTTAACGTTGAAGCAACCTTACTTTCTTTTCTTCTTCTTTTTTTTTTTTTTAGATTTTATTTATTTATTTGACAGACAGAGATCACAAGTAGGCAGAGAGGCAGGCAGAGAGAGAGAGAAGGGGAAGCAGGCTCATTGCTGAGCAGAGAGCTTGACGCAGAGCTCGATCCCAGGACCCTGAGATCATGACCTGAGTTGAAGGCAGAGGCTTTAACCCACTGAGCCACCCATGCGCCCGGAAGCAACTTTACTTTCAATTTTAAATTGTTTGCTGTGCTGTTACGCAAGTAGTATGGGGTCTTCAGTAAAGTTTCATATATTCACAAATGTCCTCTTCAGGTAAGAGCTGGAGAAAATGAAGAGGACGGGGCAGAATACCATGTTTCACAGCATACTGGAAAGAAGAGGAAGAAACACTGGAATTAAGTGTCTCATTGAAAAGAGAGGCAATGAGTGAATATAAGCATGTGAAAAATTTGCAAAAGTCTTTTTGGAGAGCACTACTTTCACAGGATGAGGGTAAAGCAGTTCAAACCAATTTTCTTTAAATATCAAAGGCCTGCATGACCTTTGATACCCTAGTTGCAGTATAACTAGAGGGTAGAATAAAGAGTAGGAGCAAATGACCTTTTAGGCCTCATCCAACTCTGAAATGCTTTGATTCCAAGAGGAGCATATGACTGTTTAGTAATATATCCAAGACTTGCCAGTGTTACTGTGGTTTGGGCCAATTACTACATTTATTTATGGTTTAGGAACTTCATTTAGGGCTTGAGGTACAAGACTAAAATAACTCAAGTTCAAAGAAATAACAGTGACATTGACATTTCACACTGATCAGCAAGTCTTTCAGGGAGCTACAGAATGGCAGCATTTATAAGCCACACTTATTGTTACTTAAGTGGAGTATGAGATTAGAGAAAACTGTCCCTAAAGCCTCATTACAGAGTAAATCAAACCTAACCCGCTGGCCCAAAGTTGCTGTCACATCAGGAGAGACCAAACCACTAAAAATGGTAAATGCAGTCAAAACCTTATTGCTTCTTTGGGGTAAACCAGAATAAAAAGGCTGAACTAAGCCATTCTGAAAACTCTTCTTAGAAGTGGGAGGCCCTAGATACTGCTAGCTTTTCAACTGGATTACCCAGGACAGTTTGTAGTTAACGAAGAGAAAAATCAATGTCTGCTTAATAACTCCGGACAAAGAAGTTTTAAAGTGTTTGCCATAACACTGAGTCTAGTTACCTTAAACACAAAAGTTCAATAATTAGCAAATGTGGCCTCTGTCATACTTAACTCTTATATGCTGACATTTTCAGACAGCACAGAAAGGAGTGACATTGACCTTGACAGTGATTTGACTAGTAGGGGGACTTCTGAGTTCTAACACTTTCACATACAGGGAATGCCATGATGAACATCATCATTTTGTGATTATAAAAGAACTGATTGAGTTAGGTAAGATTATATGTAGTTTGTGAAAAGGAAAGTACATATTTGTCAATAAAATGATGGCCTGAACTCCAGAGAAGGAATAATGATTGAAATCCAATAGACATATCTCATTGTGGAGAAGGTTAAGTACCTTGCTTACAGATGGAGCAACAAAGCTCCAGAGTTAGAATTCAAGCCCATCTCTGATTTTTGCATTCTAAACAATATAATATGACAGAGTAGAATGAAATGCATAAGACTAAGATTTAGGAAATTCATCTAATTCTTGCTCTGTCACTAATGAGCTGGGTGACATTCAGCAAATCACTTCAGCTCTCTGGCTCACATTTTCCTCACCTGTAAAATGAAGGAGATGGACTTTGTGACCTCCCTTCCAGATGATAGAGTTTAAGATTCATTTGCTACCTTTTCATTACCTCTACCTTATGGCATAGAATTCCAATTTGAATAAGCAGAGGAAACACTTTCTGGGGTCTAGAGACCTAAGGCTCATGCAATCATTCACCTATGTCTTGCAGAAACATTCCTATCTCTCTTTTTCCAACTTTAAATGCCCCACTGGACTCATTTAATTTGAAGGAGCATTCCTACTGAGCTCTGTGTGAAAAGAAGCTGCCGTCATATGAATATTTACCCATCCACATTAAACTAGACACGAAAATATTCCAACTACTCCACTCATTCTATTAATATTTTGGTCTAATAGATATGGAAGAAGCACTGAGTCGTGATCACTTTCCCTGCTGGTCTCTGCAGAAAGAACTGGAACAGTGTGTACATACATACATTTCACTTACTAATTGCATAACTCGATGTTTCAAGATCACTCTGACCCTCTGCAGAGAAAGATATGCTACAGTAAAAGATTTCTGTGTGGCAGAGGCTACTGTCATTTTTCATGATCCAAAGGATTTATTAGTTAAGATCTTAATTGCAAGAGACAAAATACCAATTTCCAATTGTGTTAAAAGAAAAAGTGGAGATGCACAAAATGTTTTAGCTCATGAAAAGTTACATGATATTCAGTTTGACTTTGTGGAAATTATTCTCTTTTTACCCCACTTTCCATGCATTATCCACCTGTCTTCAGCCTTTTCTATGACATTGGAGACTGATTTCTGTTAATTATCTCACTGACTTTCTTGCTAGCTCTTTTAGTTGGACAATGACAAGGGATTTACTAGGCAAAGACTGGAGGACTAGCTGAGAAAAATACCAAATCATTTCTGTTCTACTCACTCTGTCCTTCAAGGATGAGTTTCATCCCTCTACTACAAACACCACCATAAGGCATTGACTATTTCAGATTTCACTGAGCTGGAATAACACTATGCCTTCCCCTTGTCTCTTCAGCTCTGGAGATGGTAACAACTTTCTACTTTTCCTAGATGTTGAGTGCCTCATCCTTCCTTACTTATTCCCATAATTTTGCTTATTCCTCTGTAAATAGTTGTTTCATTAAATTGTTTTCATATAAACCATCTGGAGTGAATTCCGCTTCCTCCTAGTACCTGATTGACACAAGCTAAGGGCTGCTCAATCTAGAGCTCAAACCATGTTATTAAGACCTACTCTTTTTCTTTCTTAATTTTATCTTCCTTCTTCTTGGTTCATTTTTATGTTTCATGTGGTAGCAGGAGGGTTATTAATAACTCCAGACTTATAGCCAGCCTTCCATGTTGCAGTTCATTAAAAAAAGTTTTCTCTCTCAGATATTTGAACAGAAATCTTGAACTAGCACTCATTAGCCAAAGTTGGGCCATATGCCCCAAATTTTGTGACCAGAACAATGAGATTATCCAGTCAGACAAAAATCCCAAATGCCATCCTCCCTATGCCCCTGGAATAGGGTGGAGTCAATAGCAGTCAAAGTTCCTCCACTGAAAGCGATGGCTCCCAAGATTATTTTCTGAGTACTGTTTACAGAGGAAGAGAAAGAGGATACTGGTGATTACAAATCATGAATGCACAAAGAAAATGAACTAATGTAATTGACAGGAAGGCTGAGTCTGGAGGGAAAAGAAAGTTGTTTTGTCCTCTGTGGTAGCTCACCCTATCCTCTTTACCCAGGTCTTAAACCAACCTTTCATTTTCCTTTCATTTCTGGGATCTCTGCACAACTAGGGTGCCATCATTAGATCCTTGCTTCCACTTAAAAACATTTTGTGTTTGAAAATTGTTTCAATTTTCACTTAATTGCTTTTGTGCTTAATTATTATTAAAATTAACACACTCTCAGATAAAGTGCAAAGATCTTATGATGGCTCAGAAAACCCCTCTAAGTCTGGTCCCCTCCTCCATGATCTCAGTTCATACCGGGATGTGCTCCTCTCTCTACATTGCATTGCTCTACAGGTGAATTCACTGAAAATACCCAAGTTTCTGAATTAAATTAAATTTAATTAATTAATTAATTTAATGAAAATTATTATTATTAAATTATTATTAATTAAAAATTTAATTTAATTAATTAATTTAATAAAAATTAAATTTGTTTTCTCCTCGGGGATGTTATATTTGCGGCTACCTCTACTCGAAATTCTTTCCCTCAAATTCAAAGGCTGATTCCTTCTTCATTCAAGTCTCAGCCCAAATGTCACCTTTTAACTGAGACCATCTCATGCCCCCTCACTCTTCTTTTTTTTAAGCCATTATTCCATTTTATGGTCCTCTCATAGAATGATCTTCATTGAACATTATCTTACTAATTTCTTATTTTTCTCTCTCCTGCCAGATCATCTGGTAAGAGAGATAATATTCATTTATTCATAGTGCTCCTGTCTCAGTAAATATTCATTGAGTGAATAACCATGGTAATAAAGTGACTGAAAATAATAGCCCTTTTTTACTCAAAAGGAGCAACAGAACTTCAGATTTTAGAGGGAAGGATATTTGGGGAATCTCTTGATGCCCTACAAATCTATGTTTATAAATGTATTATGAAATATGCTAGCAAATAAAATTTTAGAAATAAAACAGAAATATATTTAATGAAGCATAAAACAGATCTGTCAAATTTTTGTTTTGTTTTCTGATCAAGTATAGAAGGTAAGTGGTATAACGCAGGTTAACCAGATAGAAAAATAATTGTTGATGCCAACACAGGAAACTACTTCTGTTCTTAGTAGACACAGTGATTGGTAAATTGGGAAGTGATTCAGGAATGGCCACAAAATGACTGTTGCAGACCACATATCTCCAGATTTCCATATTTATAGTGCAAACTACTCCACCCACTGTGCATGCAGTACTGAAGAAGGGTGCAATCAAAGTGTGTTATAGAAATTGACAATTACTATGGGATGAATGGTGATATACATGAGAACAAAGAGTTGGGTTGAATATGGCATTTTGGTCAGTGCCATTTTGCTGTGTCAACAATATGCAGGAATGCACAATTGAAAATCTCTGATCAGCATAACATTGCTATTCAGCTGAGGTTAGGCTCCAGGGAATTCTGGCTCCTCCACTTTCTGTTTGAAAAATTGGGAAATTCTTTTGTCCTTGTGAGCCTCAGTTTTCTTATGGTGAAAATGCTGATGGCATTATTCATATAGCAGTATGATATCAAACATAAAATATACATTTTGGCATGAGGAACTAATGTTATAACCCATGGAAAGGACTAGCAACTCTTTGATACAGGCAGTAAGCTCTCAAAAAATTGTGAATATGATCATCATTACTTCATGTAGGACTTTAAGAATTCTAGGTATCAATACTTATTTTCAGAATCTTATGTAAACCAAGTCAAAATTCCTCCAACTTGATGATTTATTCCTATCTGAAAGAAACATGATAAAAAAAATCAAGATTTGGTAATAAATACAAATATTACTATCATTTACATTTGTGTGAGTTATTAAGAGTTAATCTCTTTGAAATGTAGTTTCATTATTTGCAAATTAGAGAAATCAATCTATGGGGTAGTTAAGATGATTACACGATATAACGAATATAAAAGAAACTTGGCAGGGTGGAGATGTGGCAAACAGTAAAGGTTCATTTTTACTGCTATTACTATATGTTAGGATTAACTTTTATTAATTTTTATTTTGTACATTAAGATTAACTTTTTGGTAGTTTTAGCAGATTTTATGAACCCTATCATATGTATTAGGAAACTGAGACTCAGAGAAACTAAAGACTCACTTAGGTAGAAGCTAGAAAATAGGATCTTGACCTTGGGTTTTCTCATGTCAATGGCCTTACTCTTTCCATCACCCTGTGTCACTTCTGATTTGGGGTTTTATTTAAAGTCTCTGGCATAGTAAAGAAGATGAATCTATTATCTGTCTATGGTTTCACTAGAGGATAAAAGCGAAGGAGTACTTCTCTATGCAGCACCAATACAACTCAGGGGTGTTCCCTGAACTACCAACTCAGTAAGTCTAAATTCACTCAGCGGAGAAAGAAACTCTGCAATGTCCAAAAGCAAAAGAGACTTCTAAGCTGTAGTTCTTGGTCCACTTGCCACTTTAAATGAGATGTTTTAGGTCTCAAGAGTGGTAAAACACAATTCCTCCATTTTATGGATATGCCAGGTCTCTGAATTCTTCGTTCAAAGAGTGGTGGCAACCAGTTGTGGAAGCCTCTGACATAAGATCATACTTTGTACTTGCTGGAGCTGGTCTTTAAAGCTGAAGGAGCTGCCATTTTCACTAGTTCCCTGCAACACAAGTCATTCTCCTTTATTGTTACGGTGCCTCCCCACTAACTCCCCACCCTTTTAAGGTAGATTGCTTTTACATCACATTCCTACATTTTCTGTAAGTCACTTTTCAACAGCTACCATCCTCTTTCACGTTCCCAGGCATTAGCACACATCACCCCTGTGTCTGGAAGGTTTCATTTGCCCAATCCCAGCCCCTGTTTTCCATTCCACTCTCCCACATGGTATCTCTTTACCCTTCCAAACACTGACTCTTCCTACAAAAAGTCTCTCTGTGAAGTCTTCCCCTGGCCGGCTCACTCTTTCACAACAGACTTGATTAGTGTGTGATGCCTTGAATATATTCCCATTTGTAGTATACTATCCAATATTGTTTTTAATATGCTTAACACAACTTGTAGAATTGTCTTAGGACATATTCCAGGCTCTTAAAGAGTAAAAAGTCATACACAGTCTCCACCCTAGTGGTTTTGCCAAAATAGTGTCTTTTTTTTTTTTTTAAACTATTTGTCTCACCTGAATATATCATGCATACCATAAAAACAGAGGGTGTATCATTCATCATCAAACCTACAATGCCTAGCACAATGTCTGGCACATATTAGTTTCTGATTAAATATTTGCTGAATCATAATGGTTAATGAATTTCATTCTGTGTTATCATAAGAATTTGTGCTTCAGAGTCAGACAATTAAGTCTCAGATGTGACTTCAGCTTCTTCTCTGCAGATTCCCAAAGGACTGATTTCATACATTAGAGGCAACTGAATCTGCCCTTCAGCACAATTTGTTGACTTTGACAAGTTATTCCCTCAAGTACAACACCAAGTTTTGCTTAACAAGATGCCAGAGGTGCTGGCATCATTGTAGACAGTATTTAGTAGCATGATCACAGCCTCGGTAGCTAGGGAAAGCTGGAAGGACATATGACAAACATCATAAACAAGGGCAGCCTGGTTTTTATTTTAAAAGAAGCAGAAACAAAGCCTCTGCTTCAGAAAGTGTTTTGGCAGGAGCTTTCCTTTTGCAAAAGGCAATTGGAAATGAGCAGGGAAATATTTTAATTTCCTGATTGTCTACAGAATTACACTAGGACATCTTCTCTTATGGTGGTATCTGAAACCCTTCTAATCCTGTCCTCTCTATCTCTTGCTGTGAACGTATCTTTGAACACAGATGCCATAAAACTTAACAAATACAAATAGTCCTTATGTTTATTCACTCTACCAACATTGACCTACAAGATGCCAGAGAACCTACTAAATGTCAGAGACTATGTTAGGCATGGAGACTACACAAATAAGACATAGTTACAAATTCACTAATCTTCTTTGTTCTTTGGGGGAAGAAGATTCCAGAGCAGAAAGATATAATGTCAATTCACCAATGTCATATTAAAGGTACAACCACATGCTGAGCAATCCCAAAGGAAGCAGCAATTAAGTTTTGCCCGTGACTGCAGGGAAACATCCAGAGGTGGATGTTTAACATTTAGCTGAGAACTGAAAAAGAAGAATAATGGTACTATGGGCTGAATGTTTCTTGAAGCCTTAATCACCAATGGGGTGATACTAAGAGATGGAGCCTTTGGAAGCAAGCAAGCAGGTTTAGATAAAGTCATGAAAGCAGAGACTCCATGATGAAATCAGTGTCCTAAAAAAAGAGACTAGGTCTTCATGGAAGTAGACCAAGATAGAAATTGCTTCCAAGAAGTGGGGTGCTGCTATAACAAATATCTAAAAATGTAAAAGTGGCTTTGGAGCTGGAAAATGGGTACAGGTTTGAGGAATTTTGAGGTGCATGCTAGAAAAAAAAACCCCTAGATTTCCCTGAACATAATTTTAAAGGTGATTCTAATCACCGTTAGGCAGAGTATTACAGAGAGCTTCTATCTTAGAGAACATATACATAATCATGAACAGGATGTTGGTGGAAATATAGATGGTAAAGGCCATTTTGGTGAGGTCTCAGACATAAATGGGAAACATGGTATTGAACAATGGAAAAAAGGTGATCTTTGTTAGGAGGTGGCAAAGAACTTGGCTGAACTGTGTTCATGTTCTAGCGTTTTGTGGAAAACAGAACTTCTAAGCAATGAAATTGGTTATTCAGCTGAGAACATTTCTGTACAAAGTGTTGAAGTCATGCTTGGTTCCTCCTGACTGCTTATAGTAAAATGTGAGAACAGAGAAATAAATTGAAGAAAAAAATTGTTAAGCAAAAGAGAAGCAGAACTTAAAGATTTAGAAAACTCTCAACCTCCACATTACAAAAAATGAGAAAGACATGTTCTGAAGAGAACACTAAGGGAATGGTGGACCAGTAATTTGATAAGGATGGTTAGTGCATGTGTGAACCTAATCAGCTAGCCCAGTGGGGACACCGCCAACTTGGGCGGAAGGGGATGAAGAGAGAATAAGATGAAGAAAGGCTCTCAGACTTCTTAGAGTTTATAGGACTGGACCAATAGAGCTATTTGGCTGTGAACATGCAAAATTCTTCAAAAATTCACACTAAGTACTAATGACCTTGAATCAGACTTACAGATCATTAGGGTTACCTCCTTGGTTCCAAAAGTCTGGGGATGCACATTGCCTCAGTGTGAAAACCACATAGCTTCTGCCCTAAGCCTTGGGAATGGGGTTATTCAGAGCCTGTTCAATAGACAGGCCAATCTCAGTTCCGTCTTGATACTTTTGTATATGTCTGAAAGTCTCAGCCACCCCCACCCAATCTACATGGTTGGCACTTTGGGGGGGGGGGGGTTCATTTAGGTCTCAACATAAGACTGCTGCTCAATGAGACCTGTTCAAATGCCCCAAAATGAAGTAGATTACTCTTCCCCAACATATCCCTCTTCACCCTGATTGTTTTTCTTTTAAATAAAAATTTGAGCACCAGGGAATAGTGGGTTACTGGATTCAACCTGTCCTGTACATTGCTTTAGTTACAACTCATAGAATTGTCCCAGTATAGAGTAGGTCCTTACATGATTTAAATTTTCTTTCTTTCTTTTTTTTTTTTTTTAAGATTTTATTTATTTCTTTGACAGAGACACAGCAAGAGAGGGAACACAAGCAGGGGGAATGGGAGAGGGAGAAGCAGGCTTCCTGCAGAGCAGGAAGAGCCCCTGATGCGGGGCTCAATCCCAGGACCCTGGGATCATGACCTGAGTCATGAAGGCAGATGCTTAACGACTGAGCCACCCAGGAACCCTGATTTAAACATTCTTACATGATTGATTTCTCATCTCTCATCCCTTATATGTTGATATTTTTAATGTAACTTTCACAAGGATACTTTATTGCCCATATTTTCGGAGTTCTTGGGAGTCTCCAAACCTCTTTTGAGCTTCCTATGTCTGCCATAACAAAGTGCCACAGACTAAGTGGCTTAAACACCAGAAATTTACTTTTGCACAATTCTAAAGGATAGAAGCCTGAGATCAAGGTGTTGGCAGGTTAGTTTCTTCAGAGGCCTCTCTCTGTGGCTTGTAGATGGCTCTCTTCTCCCTCTGTCACTGTAAGGTCTTCTCTCTGTGAATATGTGTGTCTTTCTGTGTTCCAATCTCTTCTTATTGGAATATCAGTCATATTAGATTAGACTCTAATGATTCTACTTAACCTTATCTCTTTCAAGATCCTATTTCCAAATATAGTCATATTCTAAGGTAAATATCTCAACATATGAACTCTGGAGGGACACAGTTTAGCCCATAATATCATGTAATATGTCCTCATGAGTCTTCTAGGAAATATAGAGATTACTATATAAAAAAACATAAAATTCTTAAAACTTTTTGATTTAGACAATGGATTTTGATTTTGTTTTTACTTCAGTAAACCCATATGTAATAGTATATATACTAAGCTCATGTAACAAAGAGACCTCAGAATACAATACCTTAAGCATTATAAGTATTTATTTCTCTCTCAGCCCCAAAATAGAGAGTACAACAGATAGGCAGTGGGCTGTTCTGCTCCATGAGTTTGTCCAGGAATCCAGTTCCCTTTCATCTTGTCACTCCCCTATTCTACTGAGAGGTGGTTTTCTCATACCAGTTTAGTTGAACCTGGGTTCCCAAAACAACTTTCTCTTTTAGCATAACAAAGAAAGAGGCAGAGAAGAAATGCAGAAAAAGCAGTTTTCTATTTTGGATGTGGCAGTGGAATTAAGCCTTTCACTTCTGCTTTCATTCCATGATATCAACTTGCTCCCATGATCATACCATTTGCAAGAGGAACTCAGAAATGTATCTATTGGGGCATCATGTGACCTGCCATGTAAACAACTCTATGTGTGGTGGTTGAGGACTTCCAGCACTAAAAGGAAGAAAGATTATATAATCTCTGCCATAGTGGTTTACAACAATACTTTATTTTTTTTTAAAGATTTTATTTATTTATTTGACAGAGAGAAATCACAAGTAGATGGAGAGGCAGGCAGAGAGAGAGAGAGGGAAGCAGGCTCCCTGCTGAGCAGGGAGCCTGATGTGGGACTCGATCCCAGGACCCTGAGATCATGACCTGAGCCGAAGGCAGCGGCTTAACCCGCTGAGCCACCCAGGCGCCCTACAACAATACTTTAGACAGAGAATGATGTAAGACACAGTCTATGCTGCTTGTGCAATATTCTGATTTAAAACCTTAAGATGAGGTCAATTTGTTGTAATTATTACTGGTACCTGGCATTATTTTTTCTCCCAAGTTTGACAAAAATTCTATCACTTTGGTTATACTTACTGATCCTAAATTTGTATCATAGATAATTATGTGCCATTTTATATAAATTAGAAGCATAAGAAGAAGCCAAACAAAGTTTGTTGCTCAATAAGCAACAAAGAGAGGCAGCCTGATAAACTTTAAAGGACACTGCTTGGAAGTGACACTGAGTGTGCAAGCATAGCCAATTACCAGAACAATAACTGTGGGTAAGCTACCTCATGTCTCTGAATCTCAGCTTCCAGCTGTCTACAATGATTATAATGTTTACCTTGAGGGGTATCATAAAGGCTTAGACTAATGTATGAAAATCATCCTGTGACACTCATTAAACCCTCATACGATTTGGTGGATTCTTTCACTTAAGTACATGGTCTCTAGGCGAGACTGCTTGTTATACATTTAACATTCGTGACATCAGATCATTCTCTTAATCTAAGACCCATTTTTCTTAACTACAAAATGAGGGGAACAACAGGACCAAATTTGTAGTGTTGATGTGAGGTCTGAGTAAAGCAATGCCCACAAAGTGCTTGGTGCATCTAAGTATTCGGTAAACATTACTGAAGATAATTTTTTTCTCTGCTGGATATTGTGGCCCAGGTCATTAGACAAGGGTCTTCTTCTAGCCTCGTCTGATGTCCTACATGTCTACAAATTGGTGTACTGCTGGAGAAAAAGGAAGATGCAAAGCACATCTGTTTCCCATTTAGGAGGCCTTCAGGCCGGGTGCCTTAAAAATTAAACTGCATTATTGTCATTATCCATGTGAAGCCTTCTTTTCATGGTGAAGCTGTTCATACTTAGAGTGGAAAATTACAACTTCCAAAATTGTCTCCCCAGGGGAAATCTGATGTTTTTTATTTGGTGTCTCTTGCAAATGATCCCTACCAAATGAAGAAATCTGATTAAAGTCATGGAAACTTTTCAACAGATAGTGACAGGAAAACTGTGAATATGCCCCTGGCTACATTCATTGTCTCATTCCCCCACCCCCACCCCTTAAGCCATTAATTTAACAAGACTATTTAGCAGCCTTTTTTATGGAAATGGAGGTACAAAAAAAGTTAGGAAATTTCTGACTGTAAGGAATTGCCCTTTTGGGGAAAATAAGGTCAGGTCACAAAAATAACCACCAGGAGACATCATTCAGCTCTATGAACATTCAGAATTGACATAATCCATTCTCGTAAGACTTATTATTTTCTATAGCAGACATGCTCTTGGGATATATCCCAATAACATACTCCTATGGATCCCTGAGACATATCAGTTTTTCTTGAGTAATGCTACGTGGACACTGGTGATTCCCATGTTAACTCCCAAATTTACATTGGAACCCATTAATCATTTAAGAAAAAAAATAAAGCAACCAAATTTGCTACCTTATGGCAGTCTGTGTACTTATCAACTGAATAGACAAGAGAGGGGACTTTTATAGATTAGGGAAGGGACAAGCATCCAGGAATAAAGGTAATGCAAAGTAACAGGTACCCTTGAAGTTTGGTTTAAAACTACTGAATCATGTGGTGTCTGGGTGGCTCAGTCGGTTAAGTGTCTGCCTTCAGCTCAGGTCATAGTCCCAAGGTCCTGCAATTGAGCCCCGCATTGGGCTCCCTGCTCCCTGCTCTGCTTCTCCCTCTCCCACTCCCCCTGCTTATGTTCCCTCTCTCGCTGTCTCTCTCTCTGTCAAATAAATAAATAAAATCTTAAAATAAAATAAAATAAAACTACCGAATCATAAGCATTTGTCGTGGGTAGAATGAAACCTAACAGAAAGTGTTCTTCTTGACATAGGGGTACTTACAACTAAGAAATCAGATCTTGTCACATTCTGAATTTATGTTCCCTCATCATTAGAGTCTAGTTAAACAGTGGTAGAAATGCCACATAGAGATGTTGATTACTTCTTTTTGCATCATGTGAGGAGACATGAATGATAAGGTCTTCCTACTATGCATGATGCTAAGGTTGATAACCTGGTTCATGTGCCTAGTGAATCATTTCAGATAAAAGCTCACTTATTCTTTGGAAGTATTAGGTAATGGAAAGATATTTGAGATTAAAAAGAGATTGATATGAAGAAATACAGAATCTGAGTAACATCTTTCTATTCTTGCATGGCCAGATAGGGAGAGAAGAGGAGCCCTTTATGCCTCTGTCAGAAATATTCTCAAATCATATTAAAGAACTGGTATCCAGCTTTTAGAGAATGTTTTCCACTTAAACAAGGAAGAGGGTACTATTTAAGAAACTAAAAATCCCTGTAGGAACATACATTACACTGACATCTACTCAATGGGACTTGGTGCTGCCATTTGTTAGCTTTATACATTAACCAAGTCCTGGCTTTATGATTTGTTTAGAAACATATCATTTCAAGAAGGAGAAATGCTATTTCCTTTCAACAGATTATAAGGAAAGGAATAGTGTAGCAAAACTATTTTAAAATGCAATCCAATATTTATACTCTCCCTTAATTACTCAGTGTTTTGTTTGAAAAGAAATCAAGACAGTTACTCACCTATAGGTCTGTAAATCTTTTCTCAAAATCAGTTTGCCATTTTTTCCAGCAAAGTACATTCAGTGCCAAGAGAATGGTTCCACATTAATGTGCCATTTCTGTTTGATGCTAAGCCAAATTGTCTCACACTCCAAGAATGATTTTGTGAAGCACTGGAGTGGAGCTTTCCAATTGTGCTGCTTTAAAACAGTGCCACAAGTTCCCAGGCAGTTGGTTGAGAGAGTGCATTACCAACTGGCCAGCCATTATTATTATTCTTTAATCCAGAAGTCTGGTCTATTGACTAAATGATTCAATGGTTTACGGGAAAATGTCAACGGACCAAACATTTTTGACCACCCTGACTGGCTTGCATCTCTAGCTTTTAATCAAGGCATTGATCCATTCAATTTAGAACAGCCTGTCTATAACAATAAGATATTGAACTCCTGCCAGCTGTCACCAGGCTGAGCTAAACTGCTAGGGCAAAATGCAGACGTCTTCACAGATTATGGGTACCACCACCTCACCCACCTGATAGGTAACCTTGAATGGCTTTTACAAGGCACCCCAAATCTTTCACACAACTTGCACAGTCTCTTCTTATCAATTACTCTATGAGAGAACTAGAAATTCTTTGCTTCCCCCAAAATGTTAATGGCTCCAAGAAGCTAGTAAATTAAGGCGCATAACTGTGTACCCACTTCAAAGAGAGTGACATTTCTCAAAAATTATTAATCTAAGACTTGCTCAACAACAGAATGGGGGAAATAAAAATAATATGAAGGTATATGTTGGCTGTTGCTTACCCTTAGTACTATAGCTCTCTGTGCCCTTACCTCCTTGAGAAGTATACAACCCTCAAGAGAGCTATAATAATGGGGAAACACAAAGCTACCCTAAATACTCCTTTAAATAAAACTTAGCATCATGGTTGGGCTCTTGGTGAGTTATTTTCTCAGTACTGATACTCTTATCTGTAAAACTAAGTTAATAGTCCCTACCTTACATATTTGTGTGATGATTGAGCAAATAAAATAGATAAGATATCTGGCATAGAGTAAAATCTAATCATGACATTAGTAATTTGATATAAAACAACATTTGAAATGTATTAACCTATCAAAGCCTCCCTTAGCAAACACCAGGTTTCTAATTACTATTCACTTCTTTATTCATTAACACATACTGAGTATCTGTAATGTGTCAGGCATTGTACTAAGACAAGATAAACACATTCTTCATTCTCAAAAAAATTTGTTCCTTAATGGGTGGCACAGACAAGTACACAGGTCGCTGCCATTTTGTAGAGCAGTGAATAATGGAAGCAGTATTTCAAGAATTGACTTTGGCTTTCTCGATCAACTCCACAGCTGTATTATAAATTGTCTTCATAAACGTACTTAAAGAGAAATGGTTTCACTTAAGAACTTACAAATCAGACAGATCTAAAATCCAAGTCTCACTCTTCTGCTGTTCTCCACTCATTAAACCATGCGACCTTGAAGTAGTTATCTCACATATTTTACATCATTCCTTCATCTGTAATATGAGGTGATAATAATACTTACTTAATTGGCTCACTGCAAAAATTTAAGATAATAGCACCTAAAATAGTGCGTGGCATGTTTAAATCCCTAACAAGTGGTAGCTGTTACAATAAATTCACTGATACATGTATTTAATAAATAGTTATTGAGTATCTTTTGTGTTAGAATTCATTAGGTTATTTTCACTATAATGGGACAAATACAATCATAGGCCCTAAACTCATGGAACCTTCATTCTTAGAAGAAAAGAAAAAATAACAGAACTTTAATGGATCATTTAGTCTAATCATTTTATTTTATAGATAATAAAGCAGAGTCCCAGAGAGACATAGATAATATAAAAAGCTAATAGTTATTGAAATGTTATTATGCACATGCCTGGTACTTTTATAAGTGCCTCAGATGTTTTAATTCATTTAATTTGCACAAAAAGTCTATAGCATATTTACTATTAGTATCTCCATTTTACGAATAAGGGAATTAAGGGATAAAGATCTTTAAGTCATTTGCCTAAGGTCACACAGCTAATAAGCCACAGAGATATAATGTGAATTAGGCAGTCTGGCTCCAAGATTCAGGCTTTTACCCACTAGGTGATACTATCTTTTAACATAGATTACTTATCTAAGGACACCCATCAAGAGGGTAGTGACAAATGAGGGGTTAGAAGCAAGTACACCAGATGCAGAGCAGTAGACAGGAACATCACACCCACCCCACTACGTATTTAACCGTCCATTAAAAAGAAAGGAAACTTAGATTCCAACCTTCCCGAGGTTGTTGGGATTTTTTTGTTTATTTACTTATTCATTTGAGATCACCATTCAGAAAGGCCAACTGAGACACTGCTTTCATTACCAAGCACCAAGGAAAAAAATAAATTCCTTTGAATATGAAGCCTTCTTTCAATAAGAGACAACTGGAACTCAATTTTATCTATAATAATCCATTCAAAACACCTAAACTCTTTATCAGGTCTTAAAATTATATTGCCTGTCTTATGCTTCTAGGATTCACAAACAAGAAATATTTCATTTTCATTGCTTTGAAATAAATTATTGCCTTATTTTTATGTTAGTCACCAGGGAATTATTGTCCATAAAGGTCTTTTAAGAGAAGAAATGATTAAAATTGTCCTTGTTCTGAATGTCAGTCTTAACTATTACTGAAGTGTATTAATCAGTATAAATTAGGTAATGTTGCAGTGATAAACATTCCCAAGTCCCAGTGGCTTATCACATTACAAATGTATTTGTTTCTTATGTACTATCCACACAGATTGTCTAGGGTTCTGTTCCACTCAGGATCTAAGCTGAGGGAGGTTCCATCATATTGTAGTTGTTCCTTCAAGAAAAAGGCCTTCATGATAACAAGAGCAAGGGCAGAGAATTACTGGTTCACCTGCTGGCTCTTTCTAACTTTTGCCTAGATGTGAAACACGTCGATTCTGTGTGTAGTTCCTTGGCCAAATTAGCATTTTGCCCTGCCTAAATTCCAAGAGGCTGAGGATACGTAATACTACTCCAGGAGAAAAGGAGGAAAAAGGAACAAGACATGGGTATGCACTAGAAGTCTCTACCACAATGAATCTGTACAGACATCCTGCTGTACAGAGAATGATATAAGATGATTAGGCACTACTGACTGTTCTAATGCAGTGCAACTAACCCTACTACCACTATTGTTATATTACTATTATACCACACAGGGAGCATGAACTATGCGCCAAGAATATTTAAGCAACTTTTATATATCTAACGCCATAAAAATAACTCTGTGAAGTAAGTATTATTGCTCCCTGTCCATAAATAAGAAACCTGAAGCTCAGAAACTTTAGCACCTTCTTCAAGGTCCCACAGATAAGAAGTGATAGATACTTTGTTCACCTTCAAAGCATTTGCTATTTTCATCATGAAATACTGCCTTTCTCGAAACCTAGAGAACCAGCTGGAAATAAGAAAGTAAAGTAAATTAGATAAAATGTCCATGGGCTAAGCAGAAGCATGAAGCATCTCTCTCCCTTAAGGAACTTACTGTTTTGTTAGATAATTAACATATATGCAAAAGCAACACATATATTTTCTTAGGACTCTATACTTAAAAACAAAGCACAAGTAACACTGGTATGATTTCCTTCCCTCTGCATCTCTGCATTTCTTTCCATTTTATTTGTATTTTTTCATGGACAATAACCACACCAATACTGTATTTAGAGACTATAATCCAGCATTTTAATGCTTACATAAGTCCTGAAAAGTTCATCTTTTTTACCCTTGTGTTATAGATGGGCAAACTGAAACTTAAAGAATTCAAGTGACTTGAACTAGGCTACAAACTCTAAATGGAAGATCTGGGATTTGGAATTTGATCTTTCATGCACAGGACTCAGATGTTTTCAACTACATTAGACCACTGCAATGTACTAAACTTCTCCATATCCTGGGCTCAGTTAAAGGATGATCTATCTGTCTTGTGAAGCACTGCAGACACCCTTTTAGAGGTAGGTGTGTCCTCTATTCTATTCTCAAAGACCACTGAGTAACAGCCACCTTTTTCACAGCACATTCTACTATAACTGTGTTTATACATGACTGTTTCATAGACAGAGTGCAGATCCTGCGAAGTTAGCATAGGCAAACAAAGTGGCTCTGATCAGCCTTTGAAGGCTAGGTTTTGCACAGAGGTGCCCCTTGCCTCTGGCCAGACAAAAAGGATATTAGCCTCACAGTAAACGGACCATCCCAGATTTTGGCAGGAAGTCAGTGTCAGGCTGCTTGTACAAGTACCTGCCTTCGTGAATAGGCTCAGGGTATGAGCACAACTGGCAGTGAAAGCCTTAAAGACTGAGATGTGAGAAGAACACAAAACAATGTTCACTTACTGCACATATATCCATGCATCTACTACATGAGCTGTGATAGGTGCTGGGGACGCAACAATAAATAAGATAGGCATGGTTTGTGACTTTATAGAGTTTATATTATGGGGAAAAGAGAGATAATAAATCAAGAAGCAAACTATTAAAACAAATAAATGTTGTTAAGTTTGAAGTAATTCTTTAAAGAGAAATCAACACCAATTACTAAAGCAATACCACAATAAAATTATAAATAGACAGACAGACCTAAGCAGGGTATGTGAGAAACAAAAGATCTGCTTCTGACATTGTGGTCAGAGAACACATTTAAGCTAACAGCTGAATGATGGGAATTGCCAAATAGATAAAAACCAGAAGAACATTCCAGGCAGAGGGAGGTACTTCAAGGTGGGAAGGTCAGATTCTGTCAGAGTCTGACAAGTTCCATATATAACTGCAGCTCTCAATTCCCCCTGAATTCCAGATGGCATATTGACATCAGCACTTGGATGGCTATTAAAAATTTCAACTTTAATAAATTCTTGAATTTCCCCCAAAACATGTTTCCCCCCTCCGCCAAGTATTGGCAAATAGAACACAGTCACACACCTGCTTTAGCTAAAAAGTTTAAATCCTTATTTTTGAAGGTAGAGGGAAAAAATCTTATTACCTTTACCTTCAAAATATTTCCCAGATATAATTACTTATTATCTTGATCTCTATCAAACCATGCTATCATCATCTCCCACCTGGACAACATTAAAATTTGGTCTTTCTGTTTCTGTCGCATCCCTACATTTTATTCTCTGCACGGCAGCCGGAGAGTTTCCATCTATTTTCTGCTCAAAATATCCATTGCTTCCCTAAGTCACTTAGAATAGAATTCAAACTCCTTACCATGGGCAGACCCTTGTTCCCTTTATATCTGCGACTCTCTTTCTCTCTCACTTTGCTCTGTTGACTCTGACTTCTTGCTATTCTCTAAACATACTAAGACTATGCTCTCCTTTGCACTAGAATGTAAGATATATAAAGACAGCGTTCGCTATTTTCTCAACTCTGGAATCTTTAGCATCTCTGTCTGGAACATAAGAGTTCACAATAAATATTTGTTGAAAGAAGGAGATGAGGAAGGATCATGGAAGGAGGAAGGGAAGAAAAGAGGGGTAAGGAAGAAGCTAAGGAAGGTAAAGAAAAGGCAGAGAAGGAAGGAAGGAATATAGGCAAGTAGTCAAGAAGGCTCCTTGTGCATTCTAGAAGCCATCAGAAGGTTGTGAGCTTGGAGCACAAGAGAAAGGAGGGCTAGTGTGAGGGGCTGAGAATGAAATTGACTAGAGAAGCCGGGCCTAATGGGCATCAGGAAGAACTTCAGGTTTTATTCCAAGTATAGTGGGAAGTTTAGAAAGCCTTTTCAATATAAACGTAAGTGACAGAAACTGACGCTATAACTACACACGCACATGATTTTTATTTCCCTTCTTTGTGTTTGCTTGTTTTTTGGTTTTTGCTTTTCTCCTGCTACTGATGAAGTCTTAGTTTTCCTGGCTACTTGAATTTCATTCGAACAGTCCAACAGATGACATTTACCCCCTCTCCCAAGAGAAACAACTGATCCAGGGGACATATGCGTTACCAATCTGAACTGCACCAAAGTAGACATTTGCCAGAATGATTCACTGTACAAACAAACCTTCAGTACATTTGATTCCTGCATCAGGGGGAGCAATGGATTTAAGAATCAGAAAGACTGGAGTTCCAAGTCCAGCCCCATCTCAAGCTGAGAGACATGAGTCATGTAACCTAACGATTCTAAACTTCAGGGTCCTTCTCTCTAAAATGGGAATAATCACACCTAAATTTACTCATGCTACAACTAGTAAGTGAAATACAGAAAGAGCTGGAACATGATAGGTCTCTATTTTTCTACAGCAAGTGAAGGATAAGAAAGAGAGGCCTTAATCATGGAGTACTTGCTTCAGGGACTAATATGACCTAGTGATGTATTATGCTTCGTGAACCTCCACCATCTCCTACTGGCAAGTCACAGAAAGAAAGAGAGATACTATCTCGTTAGAACCAGTGGAGGGGTATGATATAAGAAGACAAAGAAAATAACTTATATTTTAGGACCTTTGGCACTGGGACCAGACCCCTTGCTCATCTAGAGAGGTTAACAGAAACATACTATATAAGGAAATTGAACTGATTGCTTCTGAGGACTGGAGGACCCAAGTACTAGTCTGTTGGATATCCATAAGGATTTCCATCTGCTCAAATAACACACCAAGTCATATTTTCAGTGGCTAAAGGCTTCTTTTCATGGAGCCAAGTGGTTAGTGTTTCTCTGGGGTATGAGGCAGTAGTTTTAAGTTTTGCAATGGCCACATTTTCAAAGGGAAGCTGCAAAACAGTGCTTTACAGCTTTAAGAAGAGTTTAAACAAAGCCACTTACGGGAGTTTTCTGCAATATTTCCAAAGCTTTCATATTCATTTTCTTAACAAGCATTAAACTTACATGTAAAATCTGGTCACGACTACTTCAGAAATAATGAAAAATGGTTCCATTGGACAGATACAAATATTTATTGGACAGAACTAAATGTCTTTCAAGATTATCAGGTGTTGCCAGTGTTTATACCCAGAGAAGATGTAATCATTCTGTTTTCATCACCTGTTGCTTTTTAATTTCCTTTCTCATTGAGAATCTTACTGCTGCACAGACAATAACATCACTGTCTATATGTATATATACCAACTGTATGGGAGCTTCGGTGCTGGGACAAGATATGCCAAAATAATAAAGCAAAACAGATTATGCCTTCCTATGAGCTTTTTGCAAATACTGAAGAAGATGTGCTATCAGTGGCCATGTTTACACAACAGAAATCATAAGGGAAAAAATGATACTTTTCTGAAATTTATTTAAGTATCTCTCAAGGTTAAATTAAATTCTCATTATTCAGCTTTGCATAAATTACTTTAAATAAGTGTATGACTACAGAGGGATATGCACCTAAAGAAATCCAGGTTTTAGATTCAAGATGTTAAAACACAAATTTGCTATGTGGCTATGAGCTAATTTGATTATTTTCCACAAACTGCAGTCTACTCATTTGGAGATGGGGTAACACATACTTGCTCCTAGGTTTGCTATGAATGATTATAACATGAGAAAACTTAGGTGAAAGCTCAGGTACATTGTAAATTAGAGTGTAAAATATTACTATGGTATAGTATATAGAACAATTATATATATATACACGCACATATATAATATCAATAATAAAAATCTGTGCAGAAAACCAGAGGGTATTTTGAGTCCCTCCACTGCTTGGAAATTAATTTCTCCATAATTGTTTTCTAGAGTTCATACCAGTAAGTTCTAGTCCTATCAGGGACATAAGGACCTTCATCTTACTCTAAAATAGCCTGGGGCAAGACCAGGCCCAAGATTTGTGTAGGAAAATCCAATTGTACATTACCCCTTAGAGATCAAAGATCTGAACAGATCTGAAAATAAAAACCAAAACCTGTTTCCCTCCTCCCCAGGAAAATGGACTAATAACCACGGAATAATTTAACCTTCCATCCCTTCCAGAGCATTCTGGTGCTTGAAAAGAAATGAACAGAAAGACTATGAGGCTACAGCTGTGTCTTTGGGGTCTCCCCTGGAGAAAAGTATAATTCAGGGACCTGTGATCCCACCCTGATTTTAATAGGGTAATTTCAGTCAAAGGATAAAAGATTTAGTAAGGGAAAACACATATTATCTGAGCTGATTTTCCAGCCCTTTGGTGAAGGCAGGATATCAAATGTCATATCCACAGAATGTCTTTTGTATTCTTGTCTACCAAGTAACAGGTACCTTGCCTACAAAATAAGGCAGGGTGGGGGGCAGCAAATTGTCAAGAAAGCTTTTCCTGCCCTCCATCTCCAACCCATTCTGGATTTGGTAACTTTTTTTTTCTATTAATCTGTCTTCTCTCCTCTCCACTAGACTGCTAGATCATTGAGAACACAGGACACAAGTTGAATCTATTCAGTTCCCATCATTACCACAGTACCCGTTATCCTGTCTGGCAAACGTAAAGCATTCAGTAAGATGCTGGAAGAATTAATAGCTGATAGGAATCTGCTGGAAAGATGTTCCAGACTTAAAGTCCTTATATGTGCAATTTCACTATGTTATTGATCAGAGCAAAACAGGATGCTCTTAGAGAGATACACATTCCTATCAAAAACAACCCAAAACAAGAAAACAACAAGATGACTGTTGGCATCCTAGAAAGGGAATCAGACATCATAGATCAGATTCTCAGATGTCAAAAATTCAGTCAGAGTTCTTGAGCAGTTATTGGCTCAACTTTGTTGTTTCTGTTGTACCTTTTTTCTAAAGTGATCACAATTTAATATCATTCTAAGTGAGAAAGTCTGTAGAAAGGGTATTAAAAATATCATCCCTGTCAGAGTACAGGGAAAAAAGATAACATCTGCTTATATAAAAAAATGGATGGATGTGTAGATAGATGGATAAAGGAACCAGTGAGAATAGTGCTGGCAGCATAGAAGAAAAAAACTCCATCTACAATAAATAGCTAGATGATACAAACATTAATTTATATGTATATACATACATGCATATATACACACATACACACATGGATATATACAAATGCATAATATTCTACATATAATTTACATATAAAATATAGAACATATTCAAATATAAATAATGTGTTGTAAACATAATATTTTAACATTACATATAAGTTTTATATATAAAATAATATGTATACACACACACACACACACACACACACCCATGCACATAAGAAAGGAGAGACATGGAACAACATCTGATCTTAAGTGAGATGTTCTGATATTTAGTGGAAAATCTTAGCATTTAACTTGAGCACTTGAAATGAATGTTTTTAATAGTATTAAGATGGTATTTGTGGCCAGGGGAACAAGAGATGTTTGCATTTACTATATGCAGTGGAGTATAAATTCTTTCTACCCCTATAGTGTCCCCTGGATAGGAAGACACAGGGAAAGAGGCAAAAGAAACACTCTATCATTAGCTACATTGCCCTACGCAGAAACATTTTGGTTAGCTTGGCTAGAGTCCAGGCCTAGGGGTTCTGTCCTTCCCTTTGTGTGCATACACAGATCTCAGTAGATCAGAACAGTCAAGGTGAACGCAAGTCAGAAAAGAGAAAGAAAGCTGGCCAGACTTACTGCAGACTTTGAGTAATACAGAGTGTCAGCTACATAAGACTGGAATGAAGAGAAAAATGACGAGGTCAGGTTCTGGTTCTTTTTTATTACTTGTATAGCATTGGTGAAAAATGTAGCACAGAGAATACCACGTACAGTACAAGTTGGACACATGCAAGAAAAGAGTGTGGCTACACACTCTGTTATGCTTGAGACAATCCAAATGTAAACTGTTGGCCCAATATAATTTTTAATAATGCTTCTTTCCTTTTTAAAGGTGCCCTGATTTCGATGGTACCTATAGAGATACTCTATTCGCAGATCATCTTAATACTCAGGACCCGTGCATGGAAGAGGAGAAAAAACACAGATGATTTTAGCGCAGACAATCACCCTTCTGGCCAATAAACGTATCCAAGATTTGACTAGATTATAAAGTATTCTTGGAATGGGTGACAAAAGGGAGAGAGAAATACTTAATAACCTCCACCTCCTTTGTTTATTCTGACGTACATCTACAATTTTTTAAATTCCATTAAAAGTTCACTCACTTCAGGGCGTCTGGGTGGCTCAGTGGGTTAAAGCCTCTGCCTTCAGCTCAGGTCATGATCTCAGGGTCCTGGGATTAAGTCCCGCATCAGGCTCTCTGCTCAGCAGGGAGCCTGCTTCCTCCTCTCTCTCTCTGTCTGCCTCTCTGCCTACTTGTGATCTGTCAAATAAATAAATAAATAAAAATCTTAAATAAAAAAAAAAGTTCGCTCACTTCAGATACAGAATTTCCTCCTACCATATCCTTCATTTCTATCCCTTTTAGTATATTTATGAGCAATTGTTTTTCACCAATCCTTGATCATAGTGGAAATGCTAACAGCAATACTAATGGCAGTATTTGTCACATAGTTTCCCACTATGTGACGAAGATAGATTACATGCATCATCTCCTTGATTTTCTCAGTAAGGAGGAGGTAAGAGGATCAAAGGAGAAAGTGGGAGAAATGACAATGGAAGCAATAGGTTGGAATGTTCTGAAGAAAGGACCATGAACCAAGGAATGCAGGTGACTTACACTAGAAAAGGCAAGGAAACAGATTCCCACAGAGACTCCAGAAAAGGAATCAACCTTGCTGACACTTTAGCCCAGTGAAACTGATTTTGGACTTCTGGCCTCAAGAACTTTGAGGAAATAAATTTAAAAAACTGAAAAATTTAAAGGATTTTTTTCCTACTAATTACTATAGGAGTCATAAGAAAATTTATAGGATTATAGCATGATAATAGTAGGCTGACTTGGATAATCCAGAATAATTTCTCCATCTCAAAATCCTTCAACTATTCACTTGTTCAAGTCCCATGTGCCATATAAGGCAAGATTGACAGGTTCTGGAGAATAGGATAAAGACATTTTCTGACGGTGCATCTATTGAATATTTTTTTACTCCCTCTGTGAATGTCTTGTTCAATACCTTGAACTTTTCTGTTGAGCTGTTTGTCATTATCTACTTGCATTGCATATTCTAGAAGATACTGTTTTGTCTGCTTCTGCTAAAGGATTGTAAATGTGTCTTTAAAAATCAGGGTCCTGGGATCGAGTCCCGCGTCGGGTTCTCTGCTCAGCGGGGAGCCTGCTTCCCTCTCTCTCTCTCTGCCTGCCTATCTGTCTACTGTGATCTCTCTCTGTCAAATAAATAAATAAAATCTTCAAAAAAAATAAAAATAAAAATAAAAATAAAAATTGAGTATTCAAAATTTGTCAACCCTTTCCTTTTCCTTCATGGTTCATTCTTTTTGTGCATAATTTTATAAATACTTCTATATTGAGGTCAGACAGATGTTCTGTTCTAAATCTTTCTAGAACTTTTAAGGTTATGGCTTTTTTTGTTTGGTTCACTTTCCATGATTTAGTTTTTAATCCATCTGGAATGTATATTTGGATTGTATGTGAAATAAGTACCCATTTACTTATTTTTCTTAAATAGAAAGTCAAATTTTCCAGTATTTAAATCTATCTGTTCACCACTGATTTGCTATTTCACTACAAGTTTCCATGTATGCATGCTTCTTTCCTCAGCTCCAACAGACTTCTACTACTGTATCAATACTATATTGACTTATTTCACATATATCAGGAATCGTTTTGGTGAGGCACATTCTACATGTCATATCAAATTATTAATTATGTATTTCAAATCATGTGTATGCTGAATAATATTGTTTTCTGCTTAATGAAGTTTCCAAAGACTGTGTGTTTAATTCCTCCTTGCATCTGTCAATGTACCCCTAAATATTCATTATTTGTTTCTTTATTTTATCCCATCCTGTTAAGTTCATGCATACACATGATTATTTTGATGGTGGCTTATTCATTATTTTTACTGGTATAAAACATTGTTCCTTGTGCATGATAAATTTCCCTTAGATTTTTATCTGGTATTTTATGTGTTATTAATATTGCTGTAATATTAGTTTTGGTTTTAATTGTCCTGGCATATTTTTCTCTAAATTTTTATTTTTAATACATTTGGATTACATTGTTTCCAGTGTGTTCTACCAAATTACTCTCATACGATTTCATAGAATTTATTTGACACAACTTGTATTATTTCACATTGCCTGGTACATATTGAGCATTTGAACCATGCATGATGAGAAAAGAAATACATGATAATTATGTGGTTGTATGTTAACACACAGAAGAATCAAGCTTGGTTTAAGAGAGATTAGGATATAAGAATATACACCTTTTACCATGTTGAGGAATTAGGTGACTTCAGCTGGAATGACTTGTTAGGATGATGTCTTCTTTCTTCACCTCTCCATGGTTCCCCTCCCAATTCTCAGCAGAGGAAGAAATGGGCTTTCCTAGCTCAGTAGCAAATATATATACATATATATACATATATATGTATATATATATATATATA